>NC_077233.1:249801702-250160702 GCF_027887165.1 Monodelphis domestica
TAAAAGAGAGAAATATAGGAAGGAAGTAGAAAGTATTGCCTAGCTACATACCCTATATTTATGTCCAAAGAAGTCCAGGTCACCACCTGGCAAGGGCTCTAAAGTCCTGATCTCCACATGGAGTTGTGGTAGTCTCTTAAGCGAGGAGTCCTAGTGATGTCTTCAGGAAGGGTTCCACCAATGCAGCCTCCTCCAGGAAAGAAAGGCCTCTCCAGCACCAATCTCTCCAGAAGGCAGGAAAGGAAGGCCAGCTACTCAACCAGCAAGTCAACACAGGATCCAGGGAATGAGTCTCTTTCTTCAGGTCAGCTTGCTGATGCAGAGTGCCTAAAGACAAACTCCAAAGGAAAAGAAATTCAAAAGAGAAGTACCTTGAACAGGAAGTTCAGGACTTTTTACAGTCCTTTTTCCACATCACTTCCTGTCCCTTCCTCACTTTACGGGAACCACTAACAGTCTTCCAATTTGCCTAGCACTGCTCAGGGGTGGAAGTGGGGCAGTGGCCTCTGGAGTTGTCACAAACTTTAGCAAGTGACTTGTGAATTCTCTTACTTAGTGTTGATTAGGGATGCTTTGAATTCTTGATTTGTTTAGCTAAAAATAGACAAGAGGAGAGTTAATTCTATCTTCACATGACCAAAAAATTTTAAAACCCTTGTTAAAAGTTTATATGAAATAGTAGAAGCCCTATTGACATTTCATCAACATTTTGAACATGCATACATAAGCTTACGAAATGTATTTCAAAGATAGCTGTATAGTGACATATTTTTCTTTACCTTCTTTATTACTGTACCTATAAACATCTAATTCATTGGATAGTTTGTGAATTTTTATAAAGTACATGAGTAAAAACATCTTTACTAATAGTAGGCAAAATTTATACTCTCATAAAAATTGCTGTTGGCATAGTTGACATTTAAAGTAAAACAGAATTATAAAATAGATAGTTAGAAAAGAACATATTCCCAGAATCATGTATGAGCATCCTACATTTTCATAAGTGAGATTTTTAACTCAGTCGATTGAGGTCCAAGCCTAGAGATGGGTTCAAATCTGACCTCAGATACTTCCTAACTGTGTGACCCTGGGCAAGTCACTTATACCCCGTTGCTTAGTGTGTGAAGGGAACACATTTTGGGGTCTGATCTGCTTCCCTGCACTCCAGTATAGGCCATGGGATTGTGACCTATATACTTAATCTGAAGATGATTGAGTTTGACCTGGAAGGGAGGTGGAAGTTAAAAGATTTGAAAAAAGAAAGCATGTTCTCTCTATTCACTTGGGCAGAGGTAAAAGGGACAGTGGCTGAGAGAGAATCATAAGAGGAGGGTGCCCATGTGGCTAGTTTGAAAATAGGCTTCAATCTCTCTTGATCTGGTTGCCTTTTCTTTTACTCAATTAAATATTAATAAACTCCATGGAAATTAAGGACCAGAGTTTTAATTTATCCTTAACACTAATCCTTACCACTCCTCTGCCTTGAAACCAATACATAGTATTGATTCTAAGGCAGAAGGTAAGGCTTAAAAATGTTACATGATTAGGTTTTGCCCATCCATGCTAATTTCCAAATAGATTATTTAGAATTATTTTATTTTATTGTCTCATGTTCTTGGAGAACTTTTCATTGGTTTTATAGGTAGCATGGAGTTTGGCTGAATTGTCTTTTCTATGACAGGAACAAATCAGCAGTGGATATTTCATAATTTCCTCAAATGAAAACTTCCTATGGTCTTCTTCAGGTTCCCTTTGTACACAGAAATTCTGAATTTGCCATTAAACTAAAATGATTCAAGGAATTCTGAAGATATTTCTTAATCAATAACTTACCTTCCTATTCTGGATAATACCTGTGTGTCCGGTGTTCTGTAATTTGATTAACTACACTGAATAATATAAAAGTAATATAATAATGGGGAAATTTTATTGAAAATATTAGGGGTGTTTCATCTGCAAAGTCTTGCAAGTTTCAAAAGATCTTTGGATAATTAAGATGATAATTTTCATTCTCAATTCTATTCTGTGAGAATTTTATGCTGACTACAAGGGAAATATTTATATGCTTGAATTTGGATATCTCAAAAGACACTATAAACTGCTTATATTGAAACTGGTATGAAAATGGAAGCATATCTGGTCTTATGTGGTTATTCATTCCTTGAACATTTAATAAGTTCTGTATTAACTTTAAGTTCCCCATAGAATATTCCTCTAAATCACTTCAAAATCCTTTCCCACATTCCTCTGCATAAAGAACATTAAATAGATTACTGTTATTTCTTCATATCATATATTCAGATATTTTATCTATATTGTCCATAAACAACTGGTCCTATCTGGGTAATTAAGTGAATTTTTTATTTTTTAAATTCAGATATTTAGCATTCTATGCAAGGGTTTTCAATGCTTCATCTTTGGAAAAAATTGGGATATGGGGCAAGGGTTGTTGTGGTATAAACTTAGCAATTTTTGATAAAACTGACTCACTTAACAATGACCAAGACTACCCTACCTGATAACTGTAGAAAACAGTTCTCAACACAAATCTATTATACCAAGATCTATAGTAGCATAGATTTTTCCAATCTTATCTAAAATTTGGGGGTAGACACGAGGAAAATAAAGAAAGCTCTGGAACTGCAAAGTTCCATTTTGGTATCTGTCCATTGAGGGGACAAAGGTAACAGGATCAGCAAAGGTGCACTTGGATAGTTGTAGTTCTTATTTATGAAAATGGCCTCAGAAAAATAGCATATAAAAGAAACAATGCTATAGGTAACAGTTACTACCTTATTTGACTTCTCTGTTTCTTAATTCCTTTGGTCTTCCTAGTTTTTTTGATAACTTTTTTAGATACTTGATTCATCCATCATGAATCAATCAAAAGGCATTTATTAACTTGTGTACCAAAATAGACATATAGTTCTCTTCTCCAACACAGTTCATGAAGGGAATACAAAACAAGTAATCCCTTTTCCAAAGGAGCATAAGTTTTTCTGTGGGAAACAACAAATATACCTATAATTCCATACCAAATATAAAATAATCTCAAGTGAATGCATTATTGGGAAATGAGGGAAGAATTTGAAAGGTCTCATTTGGGTTGTAGTTGGAAATGAAAAGAGATGAGGAAATGCACTTCCAGCATGGGGAACAACCTGAATAAAAGCATGATGATAGATAGAATATCAATTGTGACAAACAGGGAGAAGACTAGGTTGCCTGGGTCATTGAGTGTGAAAAAAGGGAATACAGATAATAAAGTGACAATGTTGTATTAGAATCAGTTTGCAGAAGGTTTTAATTGTCCAGAAGAAAGATTTGTATTTGATCATAGAGTAGGAAGCCACTAAAATTTATTGAGAACGGAAAAGATATGATTAGAAATATGCTTTAGGTATCACTGTGGAAAACCTTTGAAGAAAGTTCAGAGAAAATACTTTAGGCAGGGAAATTTATTAGAAGGCTGTTACAGTTTTCCAGGGAAGAATTGTGAGTCACTATGTAAGTAGAAAGAAAGGGATAGATATGAAAGATGTCATGAAGGTAGAATCGCTAAGATATGGCAACTTATTTAGGGGGTGAGGAAAAATAAGAAATTTGAAATGATTGAGATTTTTAGCTGGTATGAATTTAGTCTTCTCCATTCTCCCCGGACATGATGGGATAAGGCACCACATTGACTTCATTGGCCAGTGTCTTCAATTATTCCATGAAAATAAAACCATAGCAGGGACCATTTTAACATCAGAAGTTCCATACTGGCTTCCAAAATTCATGACTATGAACAACTTTAGAATTTGTTCTTTCCATATATGACAAATAAGGACTGAAAACTAAATAGCAATAATAATATGTGTATAATACTTTATATCTTCCAAAAGCTAGATATACACACATATAGTATATAAACCTATATATAGATACCCACATTTCTGTATGTATATATAATATCTGTGTGTATATATATATATGCAAAAATATTTATATACACCTACACCAATTTATAGACTTTCATGTGAGTCCAATGTTTACACAGGGAAAGGCAAAAATATTTCTATATTAATGTCTTGTAGGACAGTGGGATTAATATTTTTTTTACTATAAATATAACCAGATGTTTTGATTGTAGGTGTCACTATATAAAAGTATTGATAGAATGTGGACCTACACTCTGTGTGTATGTCATTTGAAAATCCAAATATAATTTATGGAATGTGAAACATCTATATGGAAGTGACTTGGCTTGGAAAGAAAAATGTAAATATGTCCTAATTAATATATTTACTGATTCTCCTTTCTTGCTGCAGATATTTGCTATTGTTATTTCTTTGGAATTAACACATACATCTCGATATAGAAATTTACTAAAAAGAGAACAAATTTGACTTAGATTATAATCCTGATCTTCATTCAAAATTATTATCAAAGGCATGGCTACTCTAAGGTTATGTTAATTTAGCTCTTATCTTCTTCAAAATATTTTTCCCTTTGTGTTTTTGCCATGACCTATAATAGAACTGATATTAATAACTCTACCACCTATTCCTCTCTACTTCATTAATCTCAAGTCAAGCCTTCACCTTTTGAAGAGTTTTCCTTGGGCTAAAACAGATGATGAAGTGAATTAGCTTTCCTATCCTCCCCACCTGCTGCCACTATACATCTCTTCTCAAATTGGTTCTTTTATTCCTTTTCACAAGTATTAGTTCATGGAAGTTTGTAACACCTTTTTTACAAAGAAAGATGATGCTATCTGAAGATTATGAATGGAATAGAGGATTAGGTACTTTTTCCCAAGTTGAATCATTAATGAGTCATAGAAAATGCTTCTAAATTAGGGTCCATACTTTATTTCCAATAGCTTTTCTGATGAGACATAGATAAATAATACTTTTCTTATGAGGACACCCACCAGTAAGTTGTTATTTTAATCTTTTTATTCAGTGTTTTGAAGTTTAATAGGAATGGTTTGAGTAAAAATAAAAAAGCAAAATATCATGTTCTGAATAACATTTGCACCACCACAAATAATCAACTAAGCAGAAAAATGTCCATGGCTATTTGAAGAGTTTAGACAAAATGTGGCTCTATTTTCTAGGTAATTGTTCTAATTAACTGTAATGTTAGTGTTCAAATTCATCTATTTTATTCTATCCCACCTTAAGTTAGAAATAATATTAATATTTAATTATGGGATTATTAAATATCTTTGGTTTGATTTGTCACACTTGGATTTCTAATAGAATACATATAAATCCTAGATTTAACTAGGCCCAATCTACTTGTTCCTGTATGTTTGGTAGTGGGAATGAGGTGTTTGGGGCATTAGTGAAAGCTAAGTAAGAGAATATGAGAATTATTTGAAAGTACTAGGACCAATAACTATATAAAAGAGCAAAGTATATATCTTAAAGCCAAATGAGTTTTATCACAGCTGTAAATAATTATGTAATTTATTTCCAAAACATACATTCATCATTATATAGTTTGTTTTGTGAATATCTAAATCTATTGATTTCATTTATAAATGTATGCAGAGAAAATTATCTCATGATAGCTAAAATAACAAGTTCTTTCTTCCCTTTCTTCCCCCATATTACTTCTATATTTTTTTTTAACAAGAGAGATGGTATTTTTGACAGTCTGTTCAACAAGAATCAAATGGAAAATTTGTAATGCTCTGAGACATTTTATCAATTAAATCACATCAAAGTTTAAGCTGGATTTTATATGATGGAAAAGCTATTATTGGTATATCATTGGGTTGCATGTGGCAAAGTTACTTCAATGATGATAAAGATGAAGGAAAAATAGGATATTCAAGGATAGGTTGGGAGTGTTCTTGGGTATGAATCAGACCTTCCCTGGAGTTAAGGTTTTTTCCCCTCTCATTTAGAAATATCAGATTTCTCTGAGCAGTTTTGTCAATAGCAAGTGACAATAGATGGCACTCATCTTAAGGAGGTTAAAATGAAGCTGTTCCCTTGCTACTGGGAAAAATATATAGGAATGTTTCTCCAGAAATTCACTTACTCAAAAAACAATAGCAACAACAATCACCTTATATGATATTTGTATCCTGAAGTCAGAAAAAAATCTGAATTTACTATAATTTCAGAGTGCTGATTTGTGAGAACACATGATTTTGACAGTTTTCGTAGGTCTTGAACTCATCTCCTAAGACAAAACCCCCTAAAATATCTTCTACCTCCACCTGCTCTGACTGTCTCTGACACATTTTGTTCTAATTTCCCCCTTCTTGAATCAAGACATCTATCTGATATTTTCAGCCCTTGTTTAAGGAGGCTTATTCCCCCAATCCTCTCAGGCTGTAATTGTTGTTTAACTAATATTTATATAGGAGGTTAATGACAACAACAAATAAAGCTACACTCTGATCTAGAATGCTTGGGTTTAAGTACTGACATAGAATGACTGTGTTAATTTGAGCAAGACAAATATCCTCTAGGTAAACTGGGTGACTTTCTTGAGACCCTAAAATTCAGAAAATGTATTGCTCTGCTTTGATAGAAGTTTTCTCACAAGTACTTCACAGCCCCAATATAATTTTGGATGCATAACAAAGGCATCTATCGCTAAATCATCTCTATCTTTTTATATCTCTATATCTTTGTTTCTATTTCACTATCTTAGTCATGATTATCTTGACTTGCTCTCTGTCACTTTCTTTGTAACATATCATCTCTATCCATACCTATCAATACTCATATCTATACAAATATGTATATATTTGTTTCCTAATCTCTTAGACCTGGCAGTAAATTTAGTTGTAAGGTACATTCATGTACATGCACACAAATTTATTATTGTTGCAATAATGTTATTATATCACCATTACTACCTACTTAATAGATGGTAAAATTTTTTAAATAAATATATTAATAGTCACTTGATTTCATATCTCACTGTCATCTGTCTTCATTGAGTTCCCACCATTGGGCATCAAATAAAACATGTAAAGAAGACTTGCAGAATACTATAATTATGTTACTGTTAGGAAGGATGAAAATGTGTTGCATATTTATGTGAGTATGAGTGTATGTTAGAGAAAAACATATGACAATATTTTTTCAAATAAGAACAAGATTTATATAATAATTTTGTTTATGACTATTAACATTATCTAGGACTATCTACTCCCTTTTTTGTTAAAGGATACAGGATATATATATATATTTTATACTAACTAAGTCCTAAATGGTGCATAACTATAAGTCTGATAAAAATTGGGAGAAGAGGAAAATGCTCATATATTGATTATATTAGTCACTCAAGACTTCATGAATTAATTGGAATGTTAATTGAAATTATAAGAATAGATATGATTTGGACAATTAATGCAAAGTGGATAGGATTATTAGTATTTTACCACCTAGCACAATCATAAGAGCTTACATCATGAGCAAAGGTGCAGGTAGAGATGTTAATAAATATAGCAAGTAGAACAACAGTGAAGAGATTTGACTTATTGAAAGGGAGGTAAATTTTAGCAAGGAATAGGATATGAAATTGGATAGGAGGGTGAAACAAAATCATGGAGGAACTGAAAGCCAAAAAGATAAGCTTAAATTTGATATCAATCAATCAATCAATATTTATTGTGCCAACTATTTTCCAACAGTAATGTACAATAATTAGTTGTGAATGACTTAGCTACCTATTATTTTTTTTAATATTATTTTATTTGGTCGTTTTCATACATTATTAACTGGAAACAAAGATCGTTTTCTTTTCCTCCCCTCCCCTCCCCACCCCCCCCCCGGCCTTTCCCTCTCCCATAGCCGACACATGATTCCACTGGTTATCACATGTGTTCTTGACTCGAACCCATTTCCCTGTTGTTGGAGTTTGCATTATAGTGTTCATTTAGAGTCTCTCCTCAGTCTTATCTCCTCCAACCCTGTAGTCAAGCAGTTGCTTTTCAGCGGTGTTTTTACTCCCACAGTTTATCCTCTGCTTGTGGGTAGTATTTTTTTTTAGATCCCTGCAGATTGTTCAGGGATTGCATTGATACTAATGGAGAAGTCCATCACCTTGGATTGTACCACAATGTATCAGTCTCTGTGTACAATGTTTTCCTGGTTCTGCTCCTCTCGCTCTGCATTACTTCCTGGAGGTTGTTCCAGTCTCCATGGAACTTCTCCACTTTATTATTCCTTTTAGCACAATAGTATTCCATCACCAACATATACCACAATTTGTTCAGCCATTCCCCAATTGAGGGGCATCCCCTCATTTTCCAATTTTTGGCCACCACAAAGAGCGCAGCTATGAATATTTTTGTACAAGTCTTTTTGTCCATTATCTCTTTGGGGTACAGACCCAGCAGTGCTATGGCTGGATCAAAGGGCAGAGAGTCTTTTATCGCCCTTTGGACATAGTTCCATATTGCCCTCCAGAATGGTTGGATCAATTCACAACTCCACCAGCAATGAATTAATGTCCCCACTTTGCCACATCCCCTCCAGCATTCATTACTTTGCATAGCTGGCATGTTAGCCAATCTGCTAGGTGTGAGATGATACCTCAGAGTTGTTTTGATTTGCATCTCTCTGATTATAAGAGATGTAGAGCACTTTTTCATGTGCTTATTAATAGTTTTGATTTCTTTGGCTGAGAATTGCCTGTTCATGTCCCTTGCCCATTTGTCAATTGGAGAATGGCTTGATTTTTTGTACAATTGATTTAGTTCTTTATAAATTTTAGTAATTAAACCCTTGTCAGAGGTTTTTATGAAGATTGTTTCCCAATTTGTTGCTACCCTTCTGATTTTGGTTACATTGGTTTTGTTTGTACAAAAACTTTTTAATTTGATGTAATCCAGATTATTTATTTTGCATTTTGTAATTCTTTCTAATTCTTGCTTGGTTTTGAAGTATTTCCCTTCCCAAAGGTCTGACATGTATACTATTCTGTGTTCGCCTAATTTTCTTATAGTTTCCTTCTTTATGTTCAAGTCATTCATCCATTTTGAATTTATCTTGGTGTAGGGTGTGAGGTGTTGATCTAAGCCTAATCTTTCCCACACTGTCCTCCAATTTTCCCAACAGTTTTTATGAAATAGTGGATTTTTGTCCCAAAAGCTGGGATCTTTGGATTTGTCATATACTGTCTTGCTGAGGTTGCTTGCCCCCAGTCTATTCCACTGATCCTCCTTTCTGTCTCTTAGCCAGTACCAAATTGTTTTGATGACCGCTGCTTTATAATATAGTCTGAGATCTGGGACTGCAAGACCCCCTTCCTTTGTATTTTTTTTTTCATTAATTCCCTGGATATCCTTGATCTTTTGTTCTTCCAAATGAACTTTGTTATGTTTTTTTCTAAATCAGTAAAAAAAATTTTTGGAAGTTCCATGGGTATGGCACTAAATAGATAGATGAGTTTGGGTAGGATGGTCATTTTTATTATATTGGCTCGTCCTACCCATGAGCAGTTAATGTTCTTCCAATTGTTCAAGTCTAGTTTTAGTTGTGTGGAAAGTGTTTTGTAGTTGTGTTCATATAGATCCTGTGTTTGTCTCGGGAGATAGATTCCTAAGTATTTTATTTTGTCTTGGGTAATTTTGAATGGGATTTCTCTTTCTAGTTCTTGCTGCTGAGCTGTGTTGGAATTATATAGAAATGCTGATGACTTATGTGGGTTTATTTTGTATCCTGCAACTTTGCTAAAGTTGTTGATTATTTCAATTAGCTTTTTGGTTGAGTCTCTAGGATTCTTTAAGTAGACCATCATGTCATCTGCAAAGAGCGATAATTTGGTCTCCTCCTTGCCTATTTTGATGCCTTCAATTTCTTTTTCTTCTCTAATTGCTACTGCTAGTGTTTCTAATACAATGTCAAATAATAGAGGTGATAATGGGCATCCTTGTTTCACTCCTGATCTTAATGGGAATGGATTTAGTTTATCCCCATTGCAGATGATATTAGCTGATGGTTTTAGATATATACTGTTTATTATTTTTAGGAATGACCCTTCTATTCCTATGCTTTCTAGTGTTTTTAGTAGGAATGGGTGTTGTATTTTATCAAAGGCTTTTTCTGCATCTATTGAGATAATCATGTGATTCTTGTTGGTTTGCTTGTTGATGTGGTCAATTATGTGGATAGTTTTCCTAATGTTGAACCAGCCCTGCATCCCTGGTATGAATCCTACTTGATCATGGTGGATGACCCTTCTAATCACTTGCTGGAGTCTTTTTGCTAGTATCCTATTTAAGATTTTTGCATCTATATTCATTAGGGAGATTGGCCTATAGTTTTCTTTCTCTGTTTTTGGCCTGCCTGGCTTTGGAATTAGTACCATGCTTGTGTCATAAAAGGAGTTTGGTAGGACTCCCTCTTTGCTTATTATGTCAAATAGTTTGTATAATATTGGGGTTTTAGCTACCTATTATTAGCAATGCATTCTTCATTTTATTTCCTCCTTGAATTTTCTATTTTAAGTGTGTTCTTGTTCTTGATGAACATGGGAATATCTATTGTGCGATAACACTTGTACAATCTATATCTCATTAATTACTTTCCTAGGGAAGGAGAGGTGAGGAGAAGGAGGGAGAGAATATGGATCACAAAATGTCAGCAGATAATTATTAAATGTGTATCAACATATTAATAAAAATATTTCAAATGCTTAGTATGCACCAGGCAATATACTAAGTTTTAGGGATACAAAAGAAGCAAAAGATGGTTCCTGCCCTCAAGGAACTTATAATTATATCTCAAATTATAATGGGGGAGACCAATGCACACAGATACATACAAAAAAGTAATACATAGGATAAATTATATATAATGTCAAGAGAGAAGGAGCTAGAATTGAAGAATTTGGGAAAGCTTCCTAAAGAAGGTGAGATTTCAGTTGGGACATAAAGGAAGTCAAAGAAATCAGTAGTGGGAGTGAAGGAGGGAGAGTTTTGCAGGCATAGGGAATAGTCAGAGAGAAAACTGGGAAACAAGAGATTGTGTTTTCTTTCATACAACAGCCAGAAGGCCATTGTCATTGGATCAGAATACATCTTGGGTGAGTTAGAAGAAGGCTGGAAAGATAGGTTATGAAGGGAGTTTGGATGCCAAACAGAGCATTTTGTATTTGCTCCTGGAGGTAATGTGAAGCCCCTTAAGTTTATTGAGTTCAGGGGTGATCTGAATGGAAAATCACTGTTTTAGAAAAAATCACTTTAATGATTGATATGTTATTTCACTGTTAATTCATTCTTAAAGTCTGATAGAAAGAAGTATTTAAGGATCCTAGCCAGAGAAGATCACTAGATTATTTTTGAAATAATTCCAGCATGAGCATATGAGGTCAGGTTGTCTGTGGCAACTGAGAGCAGGGGCAATGTTGAAATGTGCTCCATATGGGATCTAGGGATATTTCTGCTATATGTGTCCAGTGAAAAAGTATACAATTGGTCTGAAGTATATTAAAGAAATATAAAGAAGGCAAGATAAGAGTGAAGGTGGCTAAGATGCTATGCAGAGGGAATTTGGTTTGGATGAAATAATATTCAGGGTAAACATCAAGTCTTTCTATAAACATGATGAAGCTTAATTGCTTACTACTAGATCCATATTTAGAGAAAGTTCCGGCGGAGCGACAGATTGACGGACGGTCTCGGTTCTGCTTGCCGCTCTGAGCCCCCCGCCTCGGAGCCGAGCGCAGCCTGATGAGGAGCTGTAGCTGGCGCCGGCATCATGCTGTTCTACTTCACCAGTCACGGCATGCTGCTAGATGGGGAGAATAAAAGAAAAATGGTCTTTATCCTCAAGGAACTTAAATTCTAATGACCTGCCTGCCGTTGGCCACACTGCTGATATGTGTGGGAAGAGTGATTCAAACTCAGGTCCGATTCCAAGTCCAGTATTCTTTCCCTTACACCACATTGTTTCTTCAAGCTATGTTAGGATCAGGGCAGGGTATTAATTCCATCCTCCAGGGCCTAGCATAGTGAATATTATTTGCCAATAGTGGGTCCTTAAATGATAGTTGAATGAATGTGTGTTTGAATGACCATTTTACTGGGTGTGTGAAGATTGGATTCTGGTCTTAAGTCTTTTACTTTACCTTTCTTAGCTTCAGTTTTTTTAATTTTTCAAATAAAGTAATTGAACTTGATCTCTAAAGGCCTTTTATGACCAGGAAATTCTATCACTTTATGAGATAGCATTATATAAGATAGATACCTAAAAGTCAGTCAAATATTTACTGAATGCCTCTTACATGCTAACTATAAAATTTAGAATATAAAAAGTGGCAAAAAACAGCTTTTTTGCCACAAGGAGCTTACAATTTAATAGGAGGAACCAAAGTGAAAATAATTACAATGTACAAACAAGTTATTTAATAGGATCATTTGGAGATCCAGTGTTTAGCCATTTGAAGTTCATCCTAGTGTCACCTAGAACATAAGATACATTCAGTATTCCAGGATTTGTAAAACCTCCTGTTGTTTAGGTAGGTATAAGAGTGGTTTACTTTATCATTTGTGAGTCCTGGATTTCTCAAATACTATTATTTGTTTAAAATGATGCTATAGACAAAAATTCACTATTTGATAAAAACTGCTGGGAAAACTGGAAGACAGTGTGAGAGAGATTAGGTTTGGATCAACACCTCATACCCTACACCAAGATAAATTCAGAATAGGTGAATGACTTGAACATAAAGAAGGAAACTATAAGTAAATTAGGTGAACACAGAATAGTATACATGTCAGACCTTTGGGAAGGGAAAGGTTTTAAAACCAAGCAAGACTTAGAAGAATCACAAAATATAAAATAAATAATTTCGACTACATCAAATTAAAAAGCTTTTGTACAAACAAAACCAATGTAACTAAAATCAGAAGGGAAGCAAAAAATTGGGAAACAATCTTCATAAAAACCTCTGATAAAGGTTTGATTACTAAAATTTATAAAGAGCTAAATCAATTGTACAAAAATCAAGCCATTCTTCAATTGATAAATGGGCAAGGGACATGAATAGGCAGTTTTTAGATAAAGAAATCAAAACTATTAATAGCCACATGAAAAAGTGCTCTACATCTCTTATAATCAGAGAGATGCAAATCAAAACAACTCTGAGGTATCACCTCACACCTAGCAGATTGGCTAACATGACAGCAAAGGAAAGTAATGAATGCTGGAGGGGATTTGGTACAGTAGGGACATTAATTCATTGCTGGTGGGGTTGTGAATTGATCTTTCTGGAGGGCAATTTGGAACTATGCCCAAAGGGTGATAAAAGACTGTCTGCCCTTTTATCCAGCTATAGCACTGCTGGGTTTGTACCCCAAAGAGATAATAAGGAAAAAGACTTGTACAAGAATATTCATAGCTGCACTCTTTGTGGTGGCCCAAAATTGGAAAATATGGGGATGTCCTTCAATTGGAGAATGGCTGAACAAATTGTGGTATATGTTGGTGATGGAATACTATTGTGCTAAAAGGAATAATAAAGTGAAGGAATTCCACGGAGACTGGAACAACCTCCAGGAAGTGATGCAGAGTGAAAGGAGCAGAACCAGGAAAACATTGTACACAGAGACTGATACATTGTACAATCGAAGGTAATGGACTTCTCCATTAGTGTCAATGCAATGTCCCTGAACAATTTGCAGGGATCTAGGAGAAAAAACACTGTCCACAAGCAGAGGACAAACTGTGGGAGTAAAAACACCGATGAAAGGCAACTGCTTGACTACAGGGGTGGAGGGGATATGATTGAGGAAAGACTCTAAATGAACACTCTAATGCAAATACCAACAACATGGAAATGGATTCAAATCAAGAACACATGTGATACCCAGTGGAATCACACATCAGCTATGGGAGAGCTGGGGGGAGGAAAAGAAAATGATCTCTGTCTCTAATGAATAATGTTTGGAAATGACCAAATAAAATAATATTAAAAAATAAAATGATGCTATATATAAAAAATACTAGATCCATATTTATTAAATATTTCATAATATTGTCAATATGTCAGCAACAATATTTTCTGTTTAAAGGAAGAAACTAGCAAATCTGTTACCAGTTCAAACTATTAGCTCAGGACTAGAACACCTCCTAATCTGGAATAAACCATGTAGATGTAAGTGAGCTTTCCGAGTGGAAGTTGAGTGGGAATATATTCAAGCTGTTATTAATAAAGAATGTACCCTACTAACCAACCAGGACCATTTTAGAAATGTTTTATCAGGAGAATAAAACATTTAGAAATGTTTTATCAGGAGAAAAATAGATAATATGTAGTTTACAAAATAGTGTTGCACATAATGATTTATGTATAGAGATACTAAAGGTCTTGGAGAATATAACTCTCCATGTTGGTGTATTTGTCCTGCTTGTAGAAAGGTGGAGTAAGAACTCATGATTTTTTCTATTGTCTTAATCAATTTAGTTTACTGAGTTCTTATTAATAGAATAAATATAAATTACACCTAGGATAATTGAATGATGGATGGGACATAGAACTTGGAAGGATGAGTCAAAAGACATTTAAGAATAGGAGGTGGCAAAAAGAACGATGGTACGTTAGTAGAAATGAGAGGTTTTCTAAAGGGATATGGTTTTGTTGTAAAGATAACCTAATTGTTACATTAAATTTTACATAAGAGTTGTACCATTTATGTACTGGGGAACAGAGGACAAGATCACAGGAACAGGATACAATTAAAATATAGATTTCAGAGATATGAACATAAAGGAGATAGTTGAAGAAACATGGAGAAGGAATATAAAGAGAATGGTAGAAAAAAATAAAACATAACTTCAGGAGACAACCACAATTATGTAGCAGGAAGAGATGAGAACAATCAATACAATAAAAAGGAAAATTTTGATAAGCATAAACAAACAAAGAATGAATGAAAGAAATAAAGAGAGGAAGGAAGGGAAAAATGAAGAGGGAGAAAGAAAGAAAAGTAGAGAGAAAGAGAGGAAAGAAGGAAGGAATGAAGGAAGGAAGGAAAGGAAAGAAGACAAAAGTCATAATAATAATAACATATTTCTATAAAGCTTTGTGGTGTACTTCCTTCTCAGTAATCATGTCTCAACAATATTATATTATTTATAGCATTTATAGCATTTAATGGATGATCAAGCTATGGTTCATAGAAGTTAAGCTTATAATCATATGCCTAGTAAATGGTGAAGTAGCACATGGAATTTAGGTCATCCTACCATCAGTTCCTAAGGAAAGAAAAGGTTCCAACAGTGAGGTGAGATTCATGAATTATCAAAGGGTGGTCATTACTGTTAAAAAGACAGAAAAAGAGGAAGGACAATAAGAAATGGAACAACAATTAAGTATATTGCCCTAAGTGCTTAACAAATATTAGTTCATTTGATCTTCAAAACTCTGGGAGGTAAATGCAAGTATTATTTCCATTTCACTAAAGAAGCTAAGACAGATTTGGTGACTCATCCAGTGCAACATAGCTAGTAAAAATGTTTACTATAAATACAATAAAACTTTGATTTGGTAGAAAGCATGTTAATGATCTTCAAGGGAAAAATTTAATGATGTGATAGGTAGAAGCCAGAATACAAGGGACTAGAAAGGATTCAATGAATAGTATAGAAACAAAGGATGTTAAGAAAAAGAAAACTAATTCATTTCTTATCCTGTCTGTTGGGGGAAACATGGAAATCACCTTGACAGTCTCTTATAAAATCACACTTTGCTTTTACACTGAAGAAAAGAATCTATGGCACAAAAGTTCAATGATAAGGAACGTTTGGATTAGCCATTATAACTGACTTGTGTCCATCCTCTTTCCCCAATATACTACTAAAATGATTGCATATTTATCTAAAATGTGACAGAATTAAAATAATTTCTAAAAGTTTCTGTATGTGAAATTCATGATAATTTTTGAGATAATGGAAACCAATTTCCCCACTTCTGATATGTCACTTCAGGTAAAATACATTGTTTGATACAGCCAAACTGGCCTTATTCTATTTCTCACATATGACATTATACCACTTATCTTACTGCCTTGACACTGACTGTCATTAAACTTGAGATCTTCTCTTTCTTCCCCTCAAGCTAATGTAATATCCCTCCTCAACAAGCTACTCAAAATAATAGCTACCTTTTATATGTACTTTATAATTTTTGACTCATTTGAGCCTCAAAATAATCATGGGAGGTAAGTACTAGTGTTACCCTTATATATTAGAAAACTACAGCAAACAGAGTTTAAGTGACTTGCCCAAAGTCACACAGCTAAGTGTCTGAGCCAGTCATTCAGCTGATGTATTCCTGACTCCAGGCCCAGCACACTATCTCCTGTGAAACGTAGCTTCCTACAAGCAACTTCATTTTCATAACCTTCTATGTGGTCTTATTCTCATAATTGTTAGTACTGTCCTTTACAAACTGTCTTATGTTTAACTTTTCATTTATAATCTTTATATTTATGTTATATGCTAATATACATTCTTACTGTTTCCTCCATTAGAATGTAAACTTTAAACAATATTTTCATGTTTTATATTTGTGTGTGTGTGTATATATATATATATATATATATATATATACATAACACCTAGTATAGTACATGAAACATATAGATAGATACTGGATAAAACTTTATTGATTCTTTAATCCATAAAATGCTCTCTAGGCTGTCCTATCATTTCTTGGACTCTTCCATTTGACCTCATGGTACTTGCTGACATTTTTCTTTATCCATCTCCACTAAATGAGATGTTTCCCAAGCTTCAGTCCTAGGCATTCCACTTTCTCTCACAAAGATAAACCTTCCTCTCCACCCTCATCAATGCACAAACTTGAATTGATTCTTCAGGAATAAGAAATATATCTTCACTTGTGACCAACAAACATGCACTTATTAGATGGATTTTCTCAGGTGTAGGAAATGTAAAGTGGCCAATAGTGCAATTTTTCCTCCAAATGACAATAATTGACTGTAACTTCAACCTTGTTAGCACCATCCATTTACTTCCTAAGTACCAGAATTACTCTTGGAAAGTGAGCAAGGAAATGCAAAGTTTATTACTTGATATTCTTTCAAGTAACATCTTTAAGTAAGTAAAACATCGTTCTTCATGAAGATGACCATTGCTGAAGACACACTAGTTAATTCATCCCTTCACACTGGCAAGCAAAAGGAAGCTTGAATCTCTTATAGAAAGACTTTGTGGTAGCTTTGCTTTTATTTTTTGAATAAAACAAAGGGCTGCCTTGGTGGGTATGTGTCTACACACACACACACACACACACACACACACACACACACAAACAGAGATATGTATACATGTGTCTCTGTGTGTGGAAAAGCTTAAAACAATATCTTCATCATAGAATAAGTGCTTTTCATTTGAGAAAGTGATTATTTTCAGCCAAAATTGAGGATGGGGATGGTGTTTTTTTGTTTGTTTGTTTGTTTGTTTTTTTAAGATCTAAAACTGGTTGGCTTCTAGCACTAAGATTGAGGACAAAGTAGTGACCTGAATGAATGACTCAGTTGATAGACTAAAGAATAATCAACAGAGGACTTCAGCATAGTCAACCATTCAAATTCTAAGTGGAATTTCATGATCAAGCTTTATATTTTCCTGTACCTTTGTTACCCTCTGACATATCAATGCTGAGGGAAGAGTCTTCTTAGCCACCAGCTAAAGAAAAACTAAATAAGCTCCATTGGTATTGCCTCTGTCTGTAATGAGGAAGTTTACTAATCATAGAGTCTTCCTTAAGTGCAGAACAGTTTCAGATGGCACTGAAGATATAACCAGAGCTGATGGTAATAGCTAAGGCAATTAAAGAGGCTGAAAAACATGCTGAAATATCTAGTTTTCCAAACATGGAAAAAGCTTACTAATAACATTCATCATAAATATTGGCTAGGTAATTCAGTGATTATATAGATAATAGAAAGTAAGATTATTGAAGATCAGTTGAAGTAAAGATTAGAAACGCTGTGGGGAGCAGGAGAAACATTGAGTAAGAAACAACTGAGACACAATCCTCGATGGGTAGAAGTCGAGATTCAACATTTAGTGTACATAAGGTCTAGGAGAAAGTGGTGAAATAGTGTTTTGTAGTGTTCGTCATATATGTTCTTTCTGTATTCATTCCTTCTCGTTGATGTCTTAGCCTCAAATATTCCTAATATATGGATTCCCTTCAATTATTTCATATGCAGGTCCACTCTTATTCATCTGTGTTATATTTATGGGGGAAAGACTTTATGATTTGTGGGAAGAGAGATATTCTGGTATTTACTATTATTATTATCTTGATTCATGTCTTTTTCTGAACTATGTATTATCTCAGACTAACTAGTAAAAATAAAAGTAAGCATTCATGGAGGAATATAAACTATGGTTTAAGGAGGAACATGATCCATAAAATATTTTGAACCTGTGATGATTTACTACCTTATTCCAAATTCCAATTTCACTGGCATGTTGGATCACTGGAGGGCAAATAATTATATCTTCCCCTCAGGACTCTGGAGTGTTTTGTAGTTTTCTCTAATATCATCCCCTCAAAACTTCATTCTAGTTTATTAACTACAAAATCAATTGCCATTTTTAGTTAACATTTCATCAATATTATTAATTAGTGCCCCATTATCAAATTGACCAGATAGTATCAATTAATTTTTATAAAGTGACATAAACTAAGAGATATGACCCTTGACTGAATCATTCACTTCCAATAGGACATGGCATCTTAACTACTGTTGGACTAGATCTCACAAGTTATTCATTGGGGACTGGTCTCAATAATAGTACCAATAAGTAGAGTCAAGAGAAAAAAATTCAGGGACAGTTAAAAATATAACCAACCACATTTTGTGCATATAGATTCACTTCAAACTATGTGTAGAGAAAAGGCTAATAGGCTGCTGGTACTATATCTCTCTTCTCAAATGAAGAAATTAAAACTAGCTTTAGTTGTATGAAAAAATTCTCCCATCACTGTTAATCATACTGCAAATTATATTAATTAAATGCAAATTAAAACAATTAAAACAACCTCATGGGGGCAGCTAGGTGGCTCAGTGAATTGAGAACCAGGGCAAGATACAGGAGGTCCTGGGTTCAAATATGGTCTCAGACTTTTCCTAGCTGTGTAACCATAGGCAAGTGGCTTAACCTCCATTGTCTAGTCCTCACCACTCTTCTAACTTTGAACCAACACACAGTATTTATTCTAAGACAGAAGGTAAAGGTTTAAAAAAAAAAAAAACTTCACACCCATCAGATTGGCTAACATAACAAGAAATGTAAGAGGGGGTATGGAAAAACTGTGAGCCTAATACACTGTGGTGAAGCTGTGAAGTGATACCATCATTTTGGAGAGAAATTTGGAACCATGGCCCAAAGTCTCTAAAACCGAATATCCTTTGATATGGCAATACCACTATTGGATCTCTGTCTCAAAGATATTAAAGATAGTGGACAAGGACCTAGTTTGACAAACATATCTATAGTAGTGCTTTTTGTAGTAGCAAAGAACTGGAAAATCGTGGTATATGATTGTAATGAAATACTATAATGCCATAAGAAATAATAAAGATAAAGTTAAGGGAAAAAACAAACAAACATGTAAAGACATATGAAGCAATGCAAAGTCAAATGAGCAGAACGAGGGCAATGTTAGACAAAATATTAACAATAATTTATGATGATAAACTATGAAAAACTTAATTATTATCAGCCATGATAATAATTACAAGGATAGAGAGATTACAAGGATTGAGAAAAAAGAAAATCCTGTGCTATAGAAGGAACTGACAAAGTATGAATACAGATCGCAGCATGTCATTCTTCAGTTTGTTCCCTCCATAAAATTTTCTCTACTTTTATTTGTATCTTCTTTCACAAGATGATGAACATGGAAATTTGTATTGTATAATACTATATTTACAACCTATATCTTATTATCTTCCATTTTAGAGAAGGACAGAGAGGCTTCCAATGCCGAGAGAGTGGGACTGTTTCTGTGCATCGACTTTTCCACTAAAATCTCCACGCACAAGTGTCTTTGTGCACACTCATCTATACACCATAGATAAAGACAATCGTCATCCTTGGTTACCAAGAGACTACTACTATATATGTCTATATCTGTAACTGCATACTCAGAGCAATTACAACTCATATAATGTATTTCTATTTTAAATGATCTGGAAAATAAAATAGCATTTTTATTCTTTCCAACAAGTTCTCTCAGACCAAGAAACTTGCTTATATTTGCAGGTTACAGAAGACAAGCTTTTCAATATGTTTATTAATAACTTGGAAGAAATTCACAGATAGTTGATATATTGCATGACAGAATCAGAATTCCAAAAGTTATTGGCAGGTTCAAGCAGGGGACCAAATCTAACTAAATAAAAGCTAAGTCACAAATATCAAAATCTGCATGTGTGCTCTTTCAGCTGCCCATGCACAAGATGGAGAAAAGTTCTTGGGTTTTAGGTAAAATTCATTTTGCCTAATGTTTCATTTGACTGTATGCAAAGCAAAAATGATGTTAGTATAGTTTAATGAAGTACAGTGCCCAGAACAAAGAAAGTGACAGCCCCATTGTTCTCTGAACTTGCACAATAGACATTAAATCCTCAATAACATTTGTTGGAATAGTTGTAGTAGGGATTCAGAATTGTTTTAATTTTTATTATTTTAATTAATTAATTAATTAATAATTAAGGTTTGACTGTAAGACCTTTGAAGTTATTTTCAACTTTAGAATTCTACAATTTATTACATTGCTAAATAATTGTTTCTGAATTATCAAGGGACCTTAATTTGGGAGAGGGAAGGAAAAAAAAGGAAAAATATATCTGAATCTTTAGTTTCTTAGATATTTTGACTTATATTCTTCTATAAATATCAGAGATGTTCTTTTTTTTGGTTAAAATAAAAGAGAAGAAGGATACAACTTTGCATTCCACACCAATTTTAATTTTACTCAGTGCTGTGCAGTTCCTCTCACACACACCCTCTGCCTCCTGAAATCACCAAATTTTACATAATTGACTTGACTATCATGGTGGACTCTTCTTTTTATTTGGGCACATAATTCATGGGAATAGGGACAAAGAAAAATATACCACTGTTTTAAGTTTATTGGGGAATGATTAAGCACATTGAAACAATACTGAAACAGTTAACATTCAAAAGCTCTGCTGTACCTTCTCATTTTTTGGTGCATTATGACGGGGTATTAATTTGGAGCTTGCTTGGTGTTCATAACAAAGATACATACACTAGAGAGTCCTAAAAGCTTTATGCCTCATGGAACTGACTGCCCATCCTAATAAAAGAACTAGGAATTTCCAAATAATCAGATTTCATCTAGTGATGATGAAGACAGTCAGGCTATGTACTGAGCAAGGAATATCACCTGATGAATAAATAGCTTTCCTGCCAGTTTAAAATTAATCAAAGTTCTGTTTTACAATCAGGACCAACATAATTTTACAAAGTCAAACTTTATCTGGAGCAGACTAGATCTCTAGTAAATAAGAAAAAAAGCTATTCAGTCCATTATTATATTCTGTATTTTTTTTAAATCAAGACTTATGCTACTTGTTTCATCTTTAACTAATTTAATGTTTTTTTGCTGACTCCATAGCTGAGAAGATACCAGAATTAATAAAAATTATATAAAATAGAGAAGGAAAAGTGCTATTAGACCAGCTGGACAATTCAATTTGTATCTCTTTTCCATTTACATATCCTCCAGGATTCTTGCCCAATTTCATTGATTGAGATTTTTTGTTGTTGTTACTCATGAGAATCAATTCTGTAGTCTGACGGACATCAATCACCATAAAAAACTATTACACTTAAGGCAACCACTTTTTTCTTTTGCTCACTATCATTGCATTAGCCTTGGTGACATCCTATTTGACCCAACTTTGCTAATCTCTTCTATTCTTAAATATTTAAATATTGTTAATATAATTATTGTGCAAACATCTTAAAAGTAGGAACTAGAAATGCCACACCACATATAATGTGATTCTATTTTCAGAGTGGTCTTCAAAAGCTTTATTTTGGGGGGCAGCTGGGTAACTCAGTGAATTGAAAGCCAGGTCTAGAGATGGGAGGTCCTAGTTGTGTGATCCTGGGCAAGTCACTTAACCCCAATTGCCTAGCCCTTATTGCTCTTATGCCTTAGAACTAATACAGAATATTGATTCTAAGATGGAAGGTAAAGGTTTAAAATAAGTTTTATTTTTATTAAATTGTTTCATACATATTATGTTATATGTGTATATATTCATATTCATATGTATATTTGTTCTAACTTCCATCTGATCTAATTCATAAAATGTAATTTTTAATAAATTTACCACTTTAGCAAAAGAAAGAAAAACCTTTATAAAATTTCTGAGCTTGATCTGAATACCATTAGATCACAATAACCCCTGTTTTAGCTCGGGAACAGACTTTGTGTACTTATTTGGTCAGCAGTGCCCATAGTATTGCTATCACATAGCAACTTCCAATATGTTAACAGATGTAAGGATAGAAAAATAAATCAAAAACTGCTCCTTGTTATTATTTAATCTACTTTCCACATCTACTAGGGACCAGTATTGTTAAGATCATCTATGAATTAGCCATGAGAGTGTGTAAAAGGTAACTTCTTTAAAATAAAAGAGAGAGATTTCCTTTAAATAACAATTAAAATCCTATCTTTAATGGGAAGATTTCCCCAGCTACTCTTAATTCTAGTGTTTTCCCTCCATTATTTCTTATTTATATTAAATAAAATTTGTTTCTATGTTATTTACTTAATTAGATTGTAAATTTCTTGAGGGCAAGGACTGTCTTTTGAACCCTTTTGGATCTCCATTTTTCAATTGTGTCCGGCATTCAATAAAGGTTTATTGACTAATTGATTAATAATTGGGGTCACGAAGTGTGTGGACTATAAGAGAAAATACTATTTGAAGAGAAAGTATAAATTGCAGTTTAAGATGAAACCAGTAAAGCATATTTAACACCTGAGGAAATTTCTAGGTCAATACAATCATGAAAATCTATTAAAATATTTTATGATAATATAATTCTTAACAATAATCATGAAACATAAGAATCACAATTACTCCTAGAAAGAGAATAGTGTCTATAAATTTTTTTACAAATATTAACTTCTTTTTAAAAGTCCTTGCCTTCCATCTTAGAATCAATATGATGTAGGAGGTAGCTCCTGAGTTGTGCTTTGAAGAAAGGCAAATTCTATTAGGTAGAAGGAAAGAAGAATTGCATTTCAAGTATAGAGGACCATTCATGAAAAGAAATGAAAGACTCATTTTATGGGGAAAGAGCATGCAAGTTTTATTGCAACAGACTTCATTAAGGAGAGGAGTATGGAATATGATTAGAAAGCTATATGGGAAGAAGATTGTGGAGGACTTGAAAAGATAGGATGAGGATTTTATATTTTATTACAAAAGGAAATAGTGTAGCCTAAACAACATTAAAATGTAATTATGAAATATTTAACATAAATAAATAAAATAATGTGAGTTTATTATCTGTATACATATACAAATAAATATAAATATGCACATATATACATACATGTATGTATGTTTTCCTATGGCAATAAATAAACCATAAGGACTTTATGTACATTTTAAAGGTTCTTATTTTCTATTTGAATTTTAGACCACTGATGTAGAATATAGATTGGAGAGAGACACAAGGTAGGATGAGCAATTAGGAGACTTTTGTAACAGTATAGGTAGAAAGTGATAGGGGTCCAAACTGGTATATTTAGTATAGGGGATATGTGAATGGAGAGAGGAGCATGGATACAAGAGATGTTGTGGTAGTAATGAATAGACTAGGCAAGACATAAATATGAGTATTGAAGGAGATATGGTCATGGGAGATTTTTAAAATGTGAACCTGGTCAACTAAAGTGGACATAAGTTAATACTTTTGACTTTTTATCCAAATATATTATAATTAAAATTATATATACTGTGCCCAGGCATTGACCACGAGATGATGTTTTACTTTTTCCAGTAGAACAATTCAGCAACCATGAATACTAAGGCATGGAGCATTTTTTTTATCTTAATGTAGCTATATAAAGAGTCACCACAATAATAAAATTACAGATCTCAGGAAAATGAAATGTAAAAAGCATAAATATATACCCCCAACCCCACCCCAAGATATAGAAAAGATGTTGCTCTGAGTAAAGGTACCTGGGTTGTGTTTTTAAGTAAATATACCTTCTATCATATACTTGAAAAACAGTAATGTAATTTTCAGTCCAAGATATTTTGTGTGGGATCACTAAGGAAGTCTATTCCATTTCTAGAAAGCTTTTATAATAGGAGACATTTTTTCTAACTTTTTAAAACTACTCTCACTTCCATATACTATATTTCCTTTAAATTATAATGAAATTTAAAATCTTAATGGAAGGCACATAATAACAATCAAATACTAAGCTCCTAGAGGATAGGAGATGTCTTTTACCTTTCTCCTTTGTTTCTTCACCATGATTAGTTGAGTAGTTGCACATAGTAGGAATTTAATAATTGCTTATTGATTGAATTTATCCATTCTCCTTTTCCTTCCTCTTATGGATTATTTCTATTTTTGTTTTTATAATTTCCAGACTTCCAGGTTAAGATGGTCTCAGAGTAGAGTCAAGGGTCTTCCTCTGTTCACCACATTTTTATTATTTATTTATATTATATATATTATTTATTATATATTAAGTGCCTCAAAAGGACAAAAACCAAAAGAAGATGATTGACAAAGCTTTTCCATAGTGCTCAGCCTTGAAGGTAGGCAGGGTTTGGGAATTTACATGCTATAAGGAGGTAAAATTGCTCCTATCAAAGTGTGAACTGGTCATCCCTCTCCCACTACACCAACAGCTCCAGAGTTGGAGCAAGTGCTTGGTAATCACTAGGCTCTCAGAGGGCTGACTGAGGTCACCAAAGAGTTATCCCAGAGAGCAATGAGACCCTAGGAGGCAGAGGAATGTAGAAATTGGGCACAGAGATACATCAGAGAGGGGTTGCACACAGCAGATGCATCAGAGACTGATAAATAGCCTGAGGGAAAAAATAGCTCTGTAGATCAATATAAAGACCTGCCTACCCTCCCCAGACTTCTGACTGGGAAGGGAAGAAAAAATTAACACAGCTAAAAACAATCTACAATTACGAAAAACAAAACAAAACAAAACAAAAAACCTTGACCCTATATAATTTCTATGATAAAAAACTCCAGACTACAGTGGAGAGTGCAGAAGATGACAAACAAGCAAATATACACAAACATTCTTAAAAATGATATTGGTCACAAGTTCTTGAGGAGCTGAGATTTGAGATTATGAACCAAGTAAGAAAGATAGAAGAAAGTTTTCAAGAAAAGTGGGAAATAATTCAAAAAGAAAAAATAACAGTTTAAAAGACAAAATTTTCCACTTTGAAAAAGAAGACCATAAACGAAATGAAATAATAATTAAATTGGAGACTAGAATTGACCTGCTGGAAGCCATGAAAATCAGGTTACAGCAAACCAAAAAGGAAAATCCAAAGATCATAGCTGAAAACCAGTCTTTAAAAACTAGAATTGGTAAATAGAAGCTAATGCTCTCACAAGACAACAAGAATTAATAAAGCAAAGTAAAAGAAAATGACAAAATAGAAGGAACCATGAAATATCTCACTGAGAAGATGGTTGACATGGAAAACAGGTCCAGGAGAGACAATTTCAGAATCATACACTTCCCTGAAAACCTGGAAATAAACAGAAACATTGACATCATACAACAAGAAATTATCCAAGAAAACTGCCTTAATATTCTTCAACAAGAGGGCAAAATAGACATTGAAAGAATCCATAGATCACCCTCTATAAATCCTCAAAATACAAACCCAAGAAATGTAATTGTCAAATTCAAGAGCTTCCAAGTTAAGGAGAAAATATAGGAAGAAGCCAGAAAGAGACAATTCAGATATCAAGGAACACCAATCAGGATTACACAGGATCTGGCAGCCTCCACACTAAAGAAACTCAAGGCTTGGAATATGATATTCAACAGCCAAGGATCACTTACTCATCAAAACTTTCCAGGGGAAAGTATGGGCATTTAATAAAGTAGATGTCCAAGTATTTATAAGGAAAAGACCAGAACTAAATGAAAATTTTCACAACCAAATTCAAAATTCAAGAGAAACATGAAAGGGTAAACAAGAAAGAGGAAATAAAATTAAGGACTTCAGTAAGGTGAAATTGTTCATACTCTATAAGAAAAAATGATATTTGTAACTCTCAAAAACTGTTTTCACTATCATAGTAGACAGAAGGATTATTCATAGGTAGCCGTTGGGGTACCAAGCAATTTAAAATGATATGTGAAAAAAGGGTGGAGGAGAATAGAAGATGGCACTAAGAGAAATGGAGGAAGAAGAAAAATAGGATGAATTATGCCACATAAAAAGGCATATGTGGAAGGGGAGGAAAAATACAATTATAAGAAGGAGAGGAAGAGAGTGCTAATAAGTAATACTTAAACCATACTCTGAGAGAATCAAATCTGAGAGGGAAGAGCCTCTAGATGCATTGGGGTATAGAAAGCTATCTTATCCCACAGGGAAGTTGAGAGGAAAAAACTTAGGTGGGGGTGTGTGTGTGTGGTGGGAATTACCAAAAGGAAGAGAAAAGTAAGGGGGAGGGAATTTAATAGATGCTAAAGAAAAATATGAGGGGAATAAGAAGGGAGGGGGTAAGAATGGAAGTAAAATAAAGGTGGGCATTAGGGGGACTGATTAAAAGCAAAACAGTGGTTTTGAAGGAAGTACTAAAATAAGGAAGGCCAGGACTAGGAGAGGAAATTAAAATCTTGGGGAATAAACAGGTGGTAAACATAGCTCTAAATATTGTGGAAAGCAAAACTGAAGCAAGCTTTGGACTTTCTGCCACTCAGGTGGAACAAACAGCAGTTGGGATGTTAGAAGATATTGACAAGAATGACAGTTGGTGGGGGGAGGGAACTTGGAGAGTGACAGTTGGTCTCAAGATCTCTCTTTGCTGGCCCTCAGACTAGAAGGAGTGCTCTCTCCTTGTATTGGGATAGAAGTACCTCTATTCCTGGATATTTTCCAACTATGTGCTCTACCTGGATTACTTTCATTGTGCCATTGAACAAAAGGATTTAAGGAGAGTGATTTGAACAGTAAGGCCGGTATTTAAGGGCATCAGCCCAAAGAGACAGGACCAACCAGCTCTGAATATCAGAACCTTTTCTTCCTCTTGCTAAAGACTTTGAATTTAAGAAAACTAGCACAGATTAGCTTAGAAAGGAATAAAAGAAGCCCTCTACCAGCCTGTGAGGCCTAGCCTCAGCTCAAAAACTGAAAGAGACTCAAACCCAATCTAGGGAAATCCAGATTCCCTCTTCTCTAATACCTCCAAATCCAACCTTATTATGAAAATTCATTTTTATTTAAATAACCGCAGTCAGATAAGAGGACTATCACTTCAGAGGGACACAGAGGGAGATGAACCTCAGGACAGACATTCAACCATAAATGATCCTTATTGGGCCCCTGCTGGTCAACCTTGGGCTGGGGAGAGGCTTGTCCCTCAGGAGGGTCTGTGTCTACCTGCTCTGGAATATCTTCAACATCAATCAATAGAGAAGATATCCCCTCAGGCTATCACAGTTGGCCCATTTCTCAGGAACCCCAATATTCAAAGATAGTCTCTCAAAAGGGGTATCTCTCTCCTTTTACCTCACCAGCAGCCATATTCCCTCTATCCCTTCAACTCCTCCATTCCCTGTTACAAAACCTTCTGTATATCCTGTCCTCCTTAAATCTCAACAATCCCTTTAAATATTACAATATGAATGGGATGAATTCATGCATAAAATAGAAGCAAATAACAGAGTGGATTAGAAACCAAAATCCTACCATAGGTTGTCTACAAGAAACACAAATGAAGCAGGTAGACACACACAGGTGTCAGGAAGATAGACCCCTATACCCTTATACTTGATTGGATTTTAGTGATAGTGATAGGTTTAAGATAATAAATATTGTGATTCTAAAGTGATTAGTATAAATTCCATTAAAATCTTAATACAATCAGTAGAATTCATGATTTTTATAAGAGTTTCTAACTAAAGCATACAACTGCTTCCAAGGCTTCTAAGGGGATTTCTATCCCCTCCCTAAGTCTGTACTTCCCTTTATCATAAGATGCTGACCATCTGAGTCTCATGTCCCAATATGGTGCAAATGTAATAAACTCTTCCCTGTTTGGAAATAGCCATCCTTCCCCCCAAATCAGATGAGTCTGAGGAAATGGTCATTACTATCTACCTAAATAAGGGTATTGGCTGCTGATTTGGCCTTTAGACTAATATGGGTTTTCCTAAATGAACAAACTAATTAGCTTTGTAATTGAGTAAATCTTTCTAAATAAGGTCTATATGATGTTATGTCTTATAATATGTCAAGAACCTTGTATGGAAATATTCATTTTGTTACTGCCCCAATATATAAATCAGGTCTCTGCCTCTTGGAGTTGTCTCTTGTCAGGGTCCAACAATGTAATACATGCAAGAGAACACTTTTATTGGAGGACTTGACCCTCTTCCAATAAAATCTATCTTTCTACTTTGACTTGGAGGAATTTGGCTTTTTTACTTTATTTTTCTAAATCATCTATATTGAGTTAGTTGGGGTCTATTACACAACACTGGGTAAAGGTTAAGAGGTTGGAGAATAATCTATTGGGCATCAACTGAGTAAAAGAAGGCAGGAGTCACAATCATGATATCTGACAAAGCCAAAGTAAAACAATGTCTGATTAAAAGAGAAAGGGAAGGTAATTACATCCTGATAAAGGACAGTATAGATAATGAGGATATATCAGCACTTGACATGTATGCACCAAATGGTACTACATCCAGGTGTTTAAAGGTGAAACTATTGGAACTTAAGGAGGAAACAGATACTAAAACTATAGTATTGGGGGACATGAACCTTCCTCTATAAGATATAGATAAATCAAACCAAAAAATGAATAAGAAAGAGGCAAGAGATGTGAATTAAATCTTAGAAAAATTAGAGGTAACACATATGAGGAAAAATAAACAGGGACAAAAAGGAATACACCTTCTTTTCAGCAGCAGATAGTACATTCACAAAGATTGACCATATACTAGGGCATAAAAACATGACAAAGAAAAGAGCAGAAATAATAAATGCAACACTTTCAGATCATAATGCAATAAAAATAATAATTATTAAAGGTATGTGGAGAGGAAAATAAAAATTTAATTGGTAATTTTATAATATGATTCTCCAAAATTGGTTGGTTAAAGAACAAATCATAGAAACAATAACTTCATTGAAGAGAATGGCAATGAGGAGACATCATATCAAAGTCTATGGAATGCAGCCAAAGCAGTACTCAGGGGAAAAGGTATAGCCTTCAGTGCATATATGAACAAATTAGAGAGGGCAAAGATCAATGAATTGGGCATGCAAATTAAAAAACTAGAAATCGAACAAATGCTGAAAACTAAATTAGAGAGCCTAAAAATCAAAGGAGAAATTAATAAAAGCAAAAGCAAAAGAACTATTGAATTGAAAAATAAGACAAGAAGTTGGTACTTGGAAAAAATAAATAAAATGAGCAAAGTATTAGTCAATCTAATAAAAAAAAAGGAAAGAAGAAAACCAAATTAAGAGTATCCAAGATGAAAAGGGAGATCTCACCTCTAATGCAGATAACATTAAGGAAATCATTAAAAACTATTATGCCCAATCATATGGCAACAAATATGGCAATTTAGGTGATATGGATGAATATTTACAAAAATATGAACTGCCTAAATTACAGAAGAAATAGAATAATTAAATAATTGCATACAGAAATAGAACTCAAACAAGCCATCAAAGAATTCCCTGAGAAAAAACCCCCACCACCAGATGGATTTACAAACGAATTCTATTGAAAATTTAATCAAACAACTAACCCCAATACTATACAAATTATTTGACAAAGTAAGCAAAGAAGGAGTTCTACCAAATTCTTTTTATGGAAGAAATATGGTACTGATTCCATAGCCAAGCAGATCAAAAACAGAGAAATAAAACAATCTCCTTAGGGAACATAGAGGCAAACAGTCTTAAATAGAATGCTACCAAAAGACTCCAGCAAGCAATCACAAGGATTATTCACTATGATCAGGTGGGATTTATACCAGCAATGCAAGGATGGTTTAATATTAGGAAAACCATCCACCTAATTGACCATATCAACAACCAAACCAATAGAAACCACATGGTTAGCTCAATAGATTCAGAAAAAGGCTTTGACAAAATACAACACTCATTCCTATCAAAAACACAAGAAGGTATAGGAAAGAAAGGCCTTTCCTAAAAATAATAAACAGTATATATTTAAAACCATCAGCAAGCATCATCTGCAATGGGGATAAACTAGAAGCCTTTCCAATAAGATCAGGAGTGAAATAAGGATGTCCATAATCACCTCTATTATTTAACATTGTACTAGAAACACTAGCAGTAGCAAACAGAGAAGAAAAAGAAATTGAAGGTATTAAAATAGGCAACAAGGAGACTAAACTATCTCTCTTTGCAGATGATATGATTGTTTCCTTAAAGAATTATAAAGGATCAACTAAAAAGCTAGTGGAAATAATCAACAGCTTTAGGAAAGTTGAAGGATACAAAATAAACCCACACAAATCATCAGCATTTCTATATATTTCCAACACATTTCAGCAGTAAAAGTTAGAAAGAGAAATTCCATTTAAAATAACTCTAGGTAATATGAAATATTTAGGAATGTATTTGCCAAGACAAACACAGGTACTATATGAACACAACTAAAAATATTTTCCACACAATTATAACTAGATCTATAGAATTGGAAAAACATTAATTGTTTTTGGGTAGGATGAGCTAACATGATAAAAATGACAATCCTATCAAAATTAATTTGCTTATTCAGTGCTATACCTATGAAACTACCAAGAAAGATTTTTACTGAATTAGAAAAAATATATAACATAATTCATCTGGAAGAAAAACAGATCAAGAATATCAAGGGAAATAATGAAAAAGAAAACAATATGAAGGAAGGTAGCCTAGCAGTACCAGATCTTAAACTGTATTATAAAGCAGTGGTCATCAAAACACTATGGTAGTGACTAAGAGACAGAAGGGAGGATCAGTGGAATAGATTTGGGGTAAGTGATCTCAACAAGACAGCCTTTTGATAAACCCAAGGATCCCAGCATTTGGGACAAAAATCCACTTTTTGACAAAAACTGCTTGGAAAATGGAAAACAGTATGGGAGAGATTAGGTTTAGATCAAGGTCTCACAGCCTACATCAAGATAAATTCAGAATGAGTGAATGACTTGAATATAAAGAAGGAAACTATAAGTAAATTAGATGAACATATAATAGTATACTTGTCAGATCTTTGGTAAAGGAAAGATTTTAAGATGAAGCTAGAGTTAGAGAATATTACAAAATGTAAAATGAATAATTTTGATTACATTAAATTAAGAACTTGTACAAATAAAGACAATACAACTGATATTGGAATTGAAGCAACAAATTGGGGAAAATCTTTATAATGAAAATCTCTGATAAAGGTCTAATGACTTAAATTTATAAAGTAGCTAAATCAATTGTAGAAAAAATCAAGCCATTTCCCAATTGATAAATGGACAAGGGACATAAATAGGCAGGTGCAGAAAAAGAAATCAAAACTATTAATAAGCACAAGAAAAAAATGTTCTAAATCTCTTATAATCAGAGAAATGCAAATCAAAACAAGTCTGAGGTACCACCTCATATCTAACAGATTGACTAATATGAAAGCATAGGAAATTAATGAATGCTGGAGGGAATGTGGCAAAGCTGGGACATTAATGCACTGCTGGTGGAGTTGTGAATTGTTGTGGAGTTGTGAATTGATCCAACCATTCTGGAAGGCAATTTGGAACTATGACCAAAGGGCTTTAAAAGTCTATCTGCTCTTTGATCCAGCCATACCACTGCTCGGTTTATACCCCCAAAGAGTTAATAAGAAAAAAGACCTGTACAAAAATATGTATAGGTCTGCTCTTTGTGGTGGCAAAATTTTGGAAACTGAGGGGATCCTCTTCTACTGGGGATTGCCTGAAACAATTGTGATATCTGTTGGTGATAGAATACTATTGCGCTAAAAGGAATAATGAACTGGAGATATTTCATGTGAACTGGAATGACCTCCAGGAATTGATGTAGAGTGAGAGGAGCAGAACCAGGAGAACATTGTACACACAGATTGATATACTGTGGCACAACTGAATATAATAGATTTCTCTACTAGCAACAGCACAATGATCCAGGAAAATTCTGAGGGACTTAGGAGAAAGAACCTATCCACCTCCTAGAAGAACTGTGGGAGTAGAAACAGAGAAGAAAAACAACTACTTTATCACATGGTTCTATGGGTATATAATTGGGGATGGAGATTCTAAACAATCTCCGTAGTGCAAATAATAATAATGTGAAAAATATGTGTTGATCAATAACACATGTAAAATCCAGTTGAATTTCTCATTGGCTATGAGAGAGGGGATGGATGAGAGGAGGAAAGAGCATGAATCATGTAACTATGGAAAAATATTCTATATTAATTAATCAAGTAAATAAAGTTTAAAAAATAGCATTACACATCCCTTCTCTACAGATTTCCAATGGACAAATCTAGTCCATAGAATTCTATCTACTCTAGTTTAAGCGCTTTGATAGATACTCTTTCTAAATCTAATATGAATGTCAATATATTTCTCTTTTTGCTCTCTTATATTATAGATTCTTATATTTGATCATCATTTCCTTCTAAATTTTCATCAAGTTAGCTTCAATTCATTTTTACTAATGTAAAACATATCCACCAAGGTTGTTCTCTTCATTGATTCATAAACCCTTTCAAGGATGAAAGTATTAAAAAGAGACAAGGCAATAATTGATTAAATAATCTGTTAAAGGAGAGCAAGAGCAAGGAGAGGCCCAGTAATTGTCCAGGTATCTTAAATTGTCCATAGCTGTTATGTTATCTTTGCCAACTTTATGATATGTTTTGTTAACTCTTTATCTATAACAACATAGCACAGTGGAAAAAATAGGTTATACGAAAATGAAGAATTTGATTTTAAAACCTAGATTCTCAAGTTACTTATCTGTGTAACCCTATATAAAATTAAATGATTGTACTATATGAACTATGACTCCTTTGCAACTTTGAATTATTTATTCTGTCCAGATGATCTCTAATATACTCTGATCAAATGACAATCTTGTTTTTTTATTTCTGCCTCCATTGATATTCAATTAAATGTTCTTCAATATATTTCTCCTTTCTACTTCCTAGATTTTCTCTCATTAGTACCTTTTGTCTGTATACAATGCCCAGACTTCCGCTTCCTATTATCTTCATTTTGAATGCAATTATTTTTTAGATCCATCGGACAAGTGATTATTCCCATCCCACCAAGTCACACTGATCCCTATGAACCAGAAATCTGTGTTTGAATTTCCCATTGTGTATTGCCCATACTATGCACATTGGTCTTTTGGCATCTGAAATTGTGGGGTTTTTCCTCCAAGAACCTTTGTGATATTTTGACTAGTTTTCCTATACTGTAGCCGATCTCTACTAGTAATTTAAATAAAACTGTTAATAATGATGAGATATTAATAATATAAAATTCATATAACACTTTAAGATTTTCAAAGGACTTAAATATTATCTTGTTTTATTCTCAAAAACCTATGAGGCAGGTGTGATAATTAACCAATTTTTATATATGGGAGTGGTCAAGCAGATATAACTCCCCTTTTCTTTTTAGTTTAAAGACATTTTAATTATATTTTCAAGACTTCTGGCAAATACGTGTCCCTACTTCCACCTCCAGATAATCCTAGTTATGTTGACTCACTCACTGTCCAAAAACCTAATAAATTATACTTAAAATTAGAATATTTTAATATTTGAATATATTCACATTTGTTTATTTTATACATACTTATATTATATTTACACTTAAAATCATAAATCCAAACCCTGTTCTTAGACTTCATCTTCTTAAACAGTTTTTCACTTCCCCAGACTGCCTTTCTGTATTGATGGAAATAACACTTGTATCCTTAAAGTCTTTGTTTCATTGTCCAATACTTTCAATACATAAAATTCCACTGGGCACAGACTCAAGAATGTTCCTTCATTATTTCCCATTTCATCTAACTTTTCTAACATTTGCTCCAGGAACAATAATCAATTCAATGGCAACCTTCATTCAAAGGGCATGCCAATCAGTTGTACTATGGCCATGTTTCTCATTCCTGTTAACCTGTTATCCCAGGTTATTATGCTCTTCTCTGACTACCATTTTTTCCCATTTTCTCTATTCCTTTCTTACAGTGTAATGTCCTTGAGAGCAAAGACTTCCTTGACTTTTCATATATGTAACAAAGCATTTACCACAATGTCTAGCATGTATTAAGAGATTAATATTTTAATTAATTAGTAATCCAAACATCAATCCATGTATGCATTCCTATATTATCTAGATTCTTTCTGACAGTAGAAATACTTGAATCCTGGTCTTCTGATGAAAAATGTTATCTTCCTTACAACATAGAATATTTTCTTTATTAAGGACAATAATAATCTTAGAATTTATTAAGGATGAATAGGCTTGATACTTGAAAAACTCTGAGTTTTGCTTCTTCATTTAAAAAAAAGGTAGCAAACTGGATGTTGATTATGTAATAGGATCTGTATACATGTTCAATTAAGTATCCAAAGATGTTTGCTATCCAATTTGAGATTTATATAGAAAAAATTCAGACCAATGTTTAGTAAGGGAGATATAGACCTAGAAACAAGCCATTTTCTAGAAAAACTCCAAAAATGTTCATTACCTTGGAAGAGATAGCCTCCCAAGATAAAATAGGGCCCCAGTTCAGTGAAAATTTCACTGACATACCAAGTCCATTCTTGCTTCAGAGAACCCAGTACAGTGATTGTACTTAGTTAATGGAAACATTTTTTTGAGGATCCAATTGCTTTCTTTCGTCCTGGCAAGACACTAAATTGAAAGGTTGGTATTATTAACACATGAATGAGAAATAGGTTTCTTCATCCTAATTCCTGGGTTTTAAGAATGGTTTATTACCTCAAGAATGCATTCTACTAGGTCCCTTCTGACATTTCCAAAGAAAAGAAATCATACATCATTTCTTGAAAAAAATAGAGATAAGAATATTATTTTTTAGTAAGCAAAATCCTATGTAGGTGACCTGGTTTTGAATATCCATGGCTGGCTTGCCTTAAAAGGTTAAAGAAATGGAATGTTAGTAAATTTATATTTCTTAAGCAAATATGTTCCAACAAGTCATGTACAGCTGTTCTCATTGAGAAATGAATCTCTGACAAATTTCATCTTTTAAAAGAAAAGTTATTTTGGAGGGTATAAGTAAAAAAATAGAATGTGGTCTTTAATATTTTTAATGACAGGAAGCATAAATATTTTTACTGCTCTTTAAATCAGAAAACATCTTATATGAATTTATTTGAAATTGGGGAAAAAACTGCTACCAAAAAATGGACATTTGAACTTCAAGGGAACTTTTGCAAATTGAGACTTGTGTTTGTGTGTTTCTACAAGTGTCAAAAGAGTATTTTCATTTTTTAGAAGCATTGTAATCAGCAGCTATGTACATTTTGTAGAGGACAAATTTTTTAATTCCTTTTTTGTTTCTTCTTTATAAATTCATTTTATTTGCTTGCATTTGAGGTTTCAAGTTTTCTTCTTCCCACCCTCCTCACCTCAACCTAGAGAAGATCACCATTTGACAAAGCTATATAAGTCCCTTATCTCATTTTGCCTTAGTTTGCCCATCTATAAAGGAAATTGGAGGGAGAAATGACAAACCATTACAGTATTTTTGCTAAGAAAAGCCCAAATGGAGTCACAAGGAGTTGAACGTGACTGAAATGATTGAACAATAACAAGATGTGCATGTCTGTGTGAAACACACAATGAATATTTCCATTTATCAATACTTTCTCTGTAGGCATTCAGAGTTATTCTTAAGAACAATATTGCTGTTGGGGACAAAGCCAATGTAGTAGGGAAGGTACTAGGACCTGTGTACTCTCTACCAAATTCCCCTCCAAATACCATGATGAAATGCCTCAAAATGAATTATGGGTCATCATAATCCCTCAAAAGGTAGGATAAAATAGTTTTTCGGACAAAAAAGAACTTAAAGGACTGGCAACAGGGATCTAGTCTCCCAGGATGGAGGCGAGTGTAAAGGAGCATGCCAGGGAAGGTCCCACTGTGGAAATGACTACTGGGCACAGTAGAAAAAGCAAAAGATTCTGGAGCTCTCAACCACAGACAGTAAGGAAAGTTGGAATGCTCAGAAGGAGATTGCAAGGGTCCCTTTGCTGGCTCTGGGTGCAAGACTCATATTACATTGCCCATACTCACATCCAAACAGCAGTCATAGGGTAAAGTTTCAGAGTGAGGAGGAGCACTAGCACCTGCCAGTGCTTGTGGACATAGCAGAGCAGGGGACTCTGATCAGAGTTCCAAAGATTAAAAAAAGTGCTTGTGGTTATACACAGGGCAGAACATAAGTCAAGAGAATCCTAAACACAGCTCTCTTATGTTATAACACTTTGGTAGAACTGAAAGTAGATAGATTCCCAAACTTTGCTCTAAATGTATCTATCCAAAGAAACTGAATTTTGGAACAGTTAGTGCTCCTTTCACCCAAAAAACCAGATCCCAACATTAATAGGTTTTTTTTTTAATAAAAGGAAAAGGCTGGAAAATTAGTAAATAACAAGAAAAAAGAAACACAATATATGAAGTTATTTTGGTGACAGGGAGGACTGAAACACAAACTCAGAGAAAGATAATAAAGATAATACTTCTGCATCTGAAATTTCTAAGAAAAAATATGCTCAAGCCCAAAAAGAATTATTGGAGGAGCTAAATTTAAAAAAAAAAATAAGAGAAGTAGAAGAAAAGAAACTAGAGTGAAACAGGAAAACCATGAAAAAAGAGTCAACAGCTTGGTAAAGGAGGCACAAAAAAGTACTATAGAAATAAATATTTTAAATAACAGAATAGTCAAATTGGTAAAAAAGGCACAAAAATTCAATGAGAACTTCTTAAAAATCAGATTTGGGCAAATAGAAAAAGATATACAAAAATGCTCTGAAGAGAAGAACTTCTTAAAATGCAGAATTGACTAAATGGAAAAATTAGGTGCACAAGTTCATTGAGAAAAAGAAGACTTTACAAAGTAAAATTTGCCAAAAATAAAATAAAGCACATAAGCTCACTCAAGAAAATCACACCAAAAAATTAGAATTGGACAAGTAGAAGTTAATGACTCTATGAAACATCAAGAAACAGTTAAAGTCAATAGAATGAAAAAAATAGAAGACAATGTGAAATATCTCATAGGAAAAGCAACTGACCTTGAAAATAAGTGTGGGAAAGATAACCTAAGAATTATTGGGCTACCTCAAAACTATGAACAAAAAAAGGGCTTAGACATTACTTTTCAAGAAATCATTAAATCACCTTAATATTTTAGAATCAGAGTGTAAAATAGAAATTGAAAGAATCCAATGATCATCTCCTGAAAAAATTCCAAAATGATAACTTATTATCATTTATTTGAAATATTATAGCAAAGTTCCAGAACTCCAAAGTCAAGGAGAAACTTTTGTTAGCAGTCAAAAATAAACAATTTAAATATCATGCAACCACAGTCAGAATGGTCGAAGATTAGTGGATTCTACATTAAAGGATCTCAGGGCCAGGGATATTATATTCCAGAGGGCAAAAAAGGTAAGAGGTTAACCAAGAATCATTTATGCAGAAAAACTGAACATAAACCTTCAGGAGAAAAATGAGTATTCAATGAAATAAGGGATTTTTCAAATATTTCTGATTTAAAGACCAGAGCTGAATGGAAATTTTGACTCTAAAATACAAGAATAAAAAAATAAGCATAAAAAATGGAAACAGAAAAGAGAAATCAAAAGACATTCAATAAGGTTATTAAATTTTTACATCTCTCCACAAGCAAGGAACTTTACTATTTTAAGGATAGTAAGGAGCATACATAGACAAAAGATAAGGGTGTGAGAGGATGGGATGATATAAAAAAAAATTAAGTCATGAGAAAAAAATGCATGGGGAGGAGGGGAAATAGAATGACATTTTATCTCACATAAAATAGATATTAAAGATGCTTCTGGGGGTGGAGTCAAGATGGCAGAGTAAATCAGAGCAGTTCTGTGTCACCATGAGAATCTTTACTGATCAAGTTTAAAATATCACCACAAAACACATACCAACAAGGCTTTTTTTCCCCCTTGAAACAACTTTCAAGAAAAGAAAAACCCAAAAGATAGACAGAGACCATTTAGGGCACTGTGGTAAGAGAGAAGAGATAACAAGTGACTGTAGCAAGTAGGAAAGAGAAAGACAAGAACAAACTGCACACTCCCACCACATCTGCTAACCCAGGTTTGGAACCTAAGACCAAGCCAACATTCAGATCCTGAGATCCTACCTGGATGAATAGGGATACAAGCCAACCCATACCTCTTGAAATTTCAACATCGTGGACAAGTCAAGAGTCCAAGCCCAGGGCAGTCTGGGCTGAAGTGGACTGACCTGTGTGGGCCCAGAACAAAGCCAGGAATCCTAGTCTGGACTTGGGATGAGGACATAATACATAGTTTGGGGTGGCTGATAGTGCTAAGATGGGGATGGGTGGGGCAGAAACTTTTTGTCTAAAGCTAAGAACAGAGCTCCAGAACAGGACAATCAAGAGTGTGCCTGATTGCACCAAGTGCACAGTGAGACCAAAAACTTGAGCCTAAGCAAGAAATTGATGCAGACCAAAATGAGCAGAACTAGGAGAACATAGTACACATAATCTGAAACATTGTGGTACAATAAAATGTAACAGACTTTTCTACTAGTAGCAATGCAATGTTCTGGGACAAATCCAGAGGAATTTATGAAAAAGAATGCTATCAACATCCAAAGAAAAAACTGTGGGAGTAGAAATGCAGAAGAGAAACATATAATTGACCACATGGTTCAATGGGGATATAATTGGGGTTTTGGCATTAAAAGTTCACTCTGTTACAAATATGAATAATATGGAAATAGGTTTTGAACAATGATACATATATAATCCAATGGAATTCCTTGTCAGCCCTGGGAATGGGGAGAGAAGTAGGTAGGGAAAGAATATTAATCATTTAACAAAGGAAACATAGTCTAAATAAATGAATTAATTTTTAAAAGAGTACCAACCATGCTAGCATGAGTAAATAACTTTAAAAAATAGACACAAAAGAGTTTTTACAGAAGATGGGGAAGGTGTAGAGGGTTGCTTGAAGCTTAGAATTATTGTAATTGTCTCAGAGAGGAAAGAACATACCTATTAGAAATCTATCTAAGGCTACAAGATAGTAGGAGGGGAAGGGGATAAATGAAAGAGGTTGGGGCAGATAGAAAAGAAGGCAAATTGGGGGAGATGATAGGCAGAAGTTAAATAGTGGGATATAGGATGCATAGTAATGCACAGCAATCATGATGGTGCAAATTTTTTTCTCTCTTTAATAAAGGCTTCAATTCTTAAATACTTAAGAGAAATGTCTCAAATATATAAAATATGTTATCCCCCAATCAATTTATGATCATAGAATATGAATAGGCAGTTCTCAAAGCAATTAAAGCTCTCTTTAGACATGCAAAAATGATCTACATCACTATAAGTTTGGGAAATGTAAATTAAAATAACTCTGAGGCACCATCTTATACTTATCAAACTGGCTATTTTGACAGAAACAAAAAATGACAAAACGTGGAGGGGATGTGGGAAATTTAAGATAGGAATGCACTGTGTGGAGTGTTATGAACTGAATCTATCATTCTAGAAAGCAATTTGAACCTAAGTCCAGAGGGATATAAAATAGTACATATTCTTTGACATAGCAATACTATTACTAGATTTGTATCCCAAAGAAATATTTTTAAAACACAAAGGATTAAGACCTATATTTACAAAAATATTTAAAATAGCTCTTTCTTTAGGGGCAAAAAATTGGAAAGTATGGGATACCTATTGATTTGGAAATGGCTGAGTAAATTATAGTGTATAACTGTAATGGAATACTACTGTATTCATTCTCTGTGAAATCTATAAACCTTTACTAGAATAATCTTTATATATGCATAAAATAGTATTACAAAGGAAACAAATTATACCAAAATATAATTTTCGGAAGATTTTTTTTTTCCATTTAGTTCACTGACACCCAAAATTTATTCATGGAATCTATGTGTGTCCATAGACTCTAGGTTAATAATCCCTGATACCCAACAAGAAGAAAACATGGAGGCCATCTAGTCCAATCACAACTCAATTGACAGCTACCAAAACTGAAAATAAGAGAGTTTAAGTTACTTGTCTGAGGTCCCATTGGTATTAATGAGAGAAATGGGATGTGAACTTAAGAATTCTAATTCCAATTTGAATAAATGAATGTGTTACTGTCTACCAAGCTACTTGAAGGGATTTTTAACAACCTCATTTTATGTCCACTATTCTTAATACTTCTTAAATAGTATGCAGGGGAAATCTGCAGTTTAGATAATATAAATGTAGCTATCCTCAAGAAAAAAATAGAAGAGGAAAAAGTGTTCATAAACAATTGGTTAAAACCTTGTACAATCATTGATGACACTGACATTTAAAGCATTTTGAAAAACCAAATTGGAGGTAATATTTTTAATTAACAATAGACTCAGTGACATCAAGATATTATGCCTTTTTGTTGAAAGCAGTCAAATAGCAAAATCATTTTTAATGGCAAAAGGTTCATTTTTAAGACCACAGTAAAATAAAGACATTTATCATCCTTAATACACAAAAAAAGGCAGACACAAGTGGTAGAGACCTTCAGTAACCTCACTTGTTGGAATCCCAAAGGGCCAAGTTGGACAAGCTCTGGCTCATATTTTAAAATTAACATCTAAGAGATTTATTGTGAAAACAATGGTTCAAAATGTAATTGAAAGTCAGTTGAAATTTCATATCAATTAAGCATATTTACTGTTGTGGTAGTGAAAAAATCCCCAGCATGCTAAACAACAACATTCTGTGAAAGGTCAAAATAGTTACAGCTCAGAAACATATTGTGAGATGGAGTAGGGAGGGTGTGGAGGCGGAGGGAAGAAGCCCTGCCTAGAAATAGAAGAAAGAGAAAATAGATACTCATGAAGACTATTTTTCTCCATTTTAATATTCCCTGAATAGAAATTGAGTACAAGAGAAAACTCAATTGCCCAGACCCTCATTAAGTAAATGTCTTGTGTAACCAATTATAGATTCATATGAAAATGCTCTGTACTTCCACTAACATTGCATTAAGCACCCCATCTGCCAAATTAGTTTGGCTTTCTATCTATACACCTGGAAAATAAAATAAAATCCTAAATATTTGATTTGAGATTACATATTTTATTGAGTCTATACTGAGAGCCAAATTCTGAAATGAGTCACAAATCTGTCTTCAAATTGTCATGCTACTAAGAAAAAAAGTAGTTTGACTCAGATTAAATAGCAGATTTTAGATATTTTAGAAACTTTTTAAATGTTTTGAAATGCCCTGTATATATAAGCAATAAAATAGCATTCTCTTGGAAAGATGATCTAAAATGATAAAAAATTAATCATTTATCAGTATCAAAATGTTTATCTTCAAAACCTGTTAATAATGAAATACATCTGTTTATCAGATGTTGAATTCAAGATAGTTATTGTTATTATTATGGTTTTGCTTTATTATTTCTAAATTTGATATCTATCAAAAACACTTTTTTCAAATTAAAACAACAGTAAACTTCTAATTATTGACTTCGACAGATTTTTAAAAATGATTATAATGTTAAGAAGTAACATTTTTGCTGCCACACTTTTGATCTCTTGTACTTTTTGAGTTATTTAAATATTTTGTTGACATTACAATGACTATTATTTTATACATTTTTTGGCATTTGTACTTTATTATAATTTTACAAATAATTTCACTTCTTTTCATTATATACACTTGCATGTATTGTGTTGTAATGATGTCACTGATTTCATATACAAAATTAATTTACCCATTAATAAAATAATTCAATAACTGACAATTACATAGTACTTTTGGTTTTTTATTTTATAGATATGTTTTTTGTTTTTCACAACTTTGTGTGATAGATATCAGCTGCATTTTATAGACTAGAGCTTAAGACCAAGAGAGGTTAAATAATTTATTTATGGTAACATAACCAGTAGATATCCATGGCAGAATGCAAATCATACCATCTTTTTAAAATTTTTATTTATTTAATAATTTAGAATGTTTTTCCATTGTTACATGAGTAATGTTCCTTCTCTCTCTTTCTTCCTCCCCTCTCCCATAGCCAACAAACAATCCAATTGGGTTTTAAAAATATTATTCATCAAGACCTATTTCCATATTATTAATATTTGCAATAGAATGATAATTTAGAGTTTACATCACCACTCATATCCCCATTGAACAATGTGATCAAGCAAATGTTTTGTTTTGTTTTTTCTTCTGTGTTTCTATTCCCACAGTTCTTTCTCTGGATGTGGATAGCATTCTTTCTCATAAGTCCCTCAGTACTGTCCTGTATCATAGCATTGTTGCTAGTAGAAAAGTATATTATATTTTATTGTGCCACAATGATTCAGTCTCTGCATACAAGGTTCTCCTGGGTCTTCTCCTTTCACTCTACATGAATTTCTGGAGGTCATTCCAGTTTACATGGAATTCCTCTAGTTCATTATTCTTTTGAGCATAATAGTATTCCATCACCAACAAACACCACAAGTTATTCAGCCATTCCCCAATTAAAAGGCATCCCTTCATTTTCCAAATTTTTGTTACCACAAAGAGAGTGGCTATAAATATTTTAGTACATGTGTTTTTCCTTATTATCTCTTTGGGGATACAGACCAAGCAGAGGTATGCCAGGGTCAAAGGGCAGGCATAGTTCCTTTGGCCATAGTTCCAAATTCCCTTTGAGAATGGTGGGATCAATTCACAAATCCAACAACAGTGCATTACTGTCCCAATTTTGTAAAATTCCCTCCAACATTTATTACATTTCTTTACTGTCATGTTAGTCAACCTGCTATATGTGAAGTGGTACCTCAGAATTGTTTTGATTTGCATTTCTCTAATTATAAAAGATTTAGAACACTTTTTCATGTGCTTATTGATAGTTTTGATTTCTTTATCTGAAAACTGTCTATTCATGTTCCTTACACATTTATCAGTTGGGGAATGGCTTACTTTTTTGTACAATTGATTTAGTTACTTATAGATTTAAGAAATTAGAATTTTTTTGTCAGAGGTTTTTGTTAAAAAGATTGTTCCCCAATTTGTCACTTCCCTTCTAATTTTGGATTCATTTGTTTCATTTTGTGCAAAACCTTTTTAATTAAATGTAATCAAAATGATTAATTTTGTGATATTCCCTATTTCTAGCTTGGTCTTAAATCCTTTCTTTCCCATAGATCTGACAGGAATACTATTCTATGTTCATCTAATTTACTTATAGTTTCCTTCTTTATAATTAAATCATTTACCCATTCAGAATTTATCTTGGTATAGGGTGAGGGTATGAGATATTGATCTAAATCTAATATCTCCAATATTATTTTCCAGTTTTCCCAGCAGTTTATGTCAAACAATGGGTTCTCCTCCCAGAAGCTGAAGTCTTTGGATTTATCGTCCACTATTTTGCTGAGGTAATTTACCCCAAGTCTTTTGCACTTATCCTTCCTTCTGTCTCTTATCCAGTATATATTGTTTTGATGACTACTGCTTTATAGTACAATTTCAGATCTGGTACTGCTAGGCCCCCATCCTTCACATTTTTTCCCATTATTTTTTTGATATTCTTGATCTTTTGTTCTTCCAAATGAACTTTGTTATACTTTTTTCTAATTTAGTAAAACAATTTTTTTGGTAGTTTGATAGATATGGCACTAAACAAGTAAATTCGTTTGGGCATTTTTATTATGTTAGCTTGTCTTACCCATGAGCAATTAAAGTTTTTGCAATTATTTAGATCTATTTACTCAAGTGTAAAGTGTTTTGTAGTTGTGTTCATATAATTCCTCTGGTTATCTTGGCAAATAGATTTCTAAATGATTTATATTGCCTAGGGTTATTTTAAATGGAATTTCTCTTTTTACCTCTTGTTGCTGAGTTGTTAGAAATATTTAAACATGTTGATGTTTTTTGTGGGTTTATTTTGTATCCTATAACTTTGCTGAAATTGTTGATTATTTCCACTAGCTTTTTCATTGATTCTCCAGGATACTTTAAGTAGACCATCATATCATCCACAAGGAATGATAGTTTAGTTTTCTAATTACCTGTTTTAATACCTTCAATTTCTTTTTCTTCTCTAATTGCTACTGCTAGTCTTTTGAGTACAATGTTAATTAATAGAGGTGATAATGGGCTCCTGAACTTATTGAGAAGGCTTCTAATTTATCCCCCTTACAGATGATTCTTGCTGATGGTTTTAAATACTGTTTATTATTTTTAGGAAAGGCCCTTCTTTCCTATACTTTCTTGTGTTTTCAATAGGAATGAGTGTTGTGTTTTGTCAAAGGCTTTTTCTGCATCTATTGAGATAATCATGTGATTTTTGTTGGTTTGATTCTTGATATTTTCAATTATGTGGATGGATTCCCTAATATTAAACCATCCTTACATTTCTGATATAAATACTACCTGATCATAGTGAATACTCCTCATTATTACTTGCCAGAATCTTTCTGCAAGTATTCTATTTAAGATTTCTGCAGCTATGTTCATTGAGGAGATTGGCCTATATTTTTCTTTCTCTGTTTTGTGCCTGCCTGGCTTTGGAATCAGTACCATACTTGTTTCATGAAAAGAGTTTGGTAGAACTCCTTCTTTGCTTATTTTGTCAAATAATTTGTATAGTACTGGGGTTAGTTGTTCATTAAATGTTTAATAGAATTCACTTGTGATTCCATCTGGCAGTAGGGATTTTTTTCTTAGGGAGTTCTTTGATGGCTTGTTCAATTTCTTTTTCTGATATAGGATTATTTAAGTATTCTATTTCTTCTGTTAATTTAGGCAGTTTATATTTTTGTATATATTCATCCATATCACATAAATTGTCTTATTTTTAGTTATATTCTTTGGCAAAATATTTCACTCTTTAAATCTTTGATACAGTAAATTTACTTTTTTCTTTCCGTTTTCTTTATTGGATTAACCAGTACTTTGTCTATTTTATTTATTTCTTCAAAGTGCCAGCTCCTAGTCTTATTTATTAATTCAATAGTTCTTTTACTTCCAATTTTATCAATATTTCTTCAATTTTTAGAATTTCCAAAGTATTTGGGGATTTTTAATTTGTTCTGTTTCTAGATTTTTTTAAATGTATATTTGTATGCCCAATTCTTTTTCCTCTTCCCTCCCTTGTTGGTATGGGCACTCAGAGATTTAAGTTTTTCCCTGATTACTGCTTTGACTGCATCCCATAGATTTTGATAGGATGTCTCCCCAATCTCATTCTCTTCAATGAAATTATTGTTTCTATGATTTGTTCTTTAACCAATCAATTTTGGAGAATCACACTCTTTAATTTCCAATTAATTTTCAATTTGCCTTTCCATGTACTGTTATTAATCATTATTTAATTGCATTATGATCTAAAAGGTTGCATTTATTATTTCAGCTCTTTTGCATTTGTTTGCCATGTTTTTATGCCCTAATACATGGTCAGTCTTTGTGAATGTACCATATGCTGCTGAGAAGAAAGTTTATTCATTTTTGTCCCTATTTATTTTTCTCCACATATCTATTAACTCCAATTTTTCCAAGATTTCATTCACATTTCTTACTTCTTTCTCATTTATTTTTTTGGTTTGATTTTTCTAGCTCTAATAGAGGAAGATTCAGGTCTCCCACTGGTATAATTTTACTATCTATTTCCTCCTTAAGTTCCAATAGTTTCTCCTTTAAAGATATAGATACTATACCATTTGGTGTATACATGTTGAGTATTGCTATTTCCTCATGGTCTGTACTGCCTTTTATCAGGATGTAATTACCTTCCCTATCTCTTTTAACTAGATTTATTTTTACTTTGATTTTCTCAGATATCATGATTGTGACTCCTGCCTTCTTTTTATCAGTTTATGCCCAATAGATTTCGCTCCATCCTCTTACTTTCACCCTATGCATATCTTTCTTCCTCATGTATGTTTCTTATAGACAACATATGGTAGAATTCTGATTTCTAATACACTCTGTTATTTGTTTCCATTTTATCAGTGAGTTCATCCCATTCTCATACAGAGTTATGATTACTATCTGTGTATTCCTCATCATTTTGATTTCCTTTCCTAGTCTTTCCCATTTATTCTTTCACTATTTACTTACACACCAGTGTTTTGCTTTTAATCACTCCGCCAATTCCCACCCTTATTTTACTTCTCTTCCCACCCCCTTCTTTCTTATTCCCCTCTTATTTTTCTTTAGGTTCTATTAAATTCTTTCCAAGCTCTCTTTCCTTTCCTTTTCATACTTCCTGTCTCCCCCCCACATCACACACCTTTTATTTTTCCTTTTCAACTTCCTGTAGGGTAAGATAGAATTCTATACCCCAATGGATCTGGTTGCTCTTCCCTCTCAGAAGTGATTCGACTGAGAGTTAGGTTTAAATATTATCTATTAGAACTCTCTTCTCCTCATTATTATAATAGTATTCTTCTCCTCCCCCCATGTGTCTCTTTATGTGGTATATTTTATTCTATTTTTCTTCTTCATTCAAGTTTCTCTTGGTGCTATCTTTTATTCTCCTCCCCATCTTTTTTCTACATACAATCTGAAACCACTTCATACTCCAAACTCTACCTATGAAAAATTCTTCTAACTACTATGATAGTGGAAACAGTTTTTGAGAGTTTCAAATATTTTTTCCATATAGGAATAGAAACAATTTGACCTTACTGAAGCCATTAATTTTTTCCCCTTTTCTTTTTTATCTTTTCATATTCCTCTTGAATTTTGAATTTGAACATCAAATTTTCCCATTTTCCCTATTGTTCTGCTCTTGTCCTTACCAATACTTGGAAATCTTCTATTTTATCAAATGTCCATACTTTCCCCTAGAAGTATGTAGTCAGTTTTGATGGGTAGGTGATACTTGGTTGTAGACCTGACTATCATATTCCAAGCCTTGTCATCATTTAGCATGAAAGCTGCCAGATCCTATGTTATCCTGACTGAGGCTCCTTGATATCCTTGATATCCTACTTGTCTCTTTCTGACTTCTTGCAATATTTTATCCTTGGCTTGGAAGCTCTTGAAGTTGGCAATTACATTTCTTGGGGTTGTCTTTTCAGGATTTAATGTAAAAGATGGTATATGGATTCTTTCAATGTCTATTTTCCCCTCTTATTCAAGAACATTGAGGCAATTTTCTTGGATAATTTCTTGTAATGTGATGTCAGGGATTCTGTTTTTTTTCCCTAGGTTTTCAGGTAGACCAATAATTCTCAAATTGTCTCTCCTGAACCTGTTTTCCAGGTGATTCATTTTTCAATGAGATATTTCATGTTTCCTCCTATTTTTTCCTTCTTTTGATTTTGCTTTATTATTTCTTGCTGTCTTGAGAAATTATTAGCTTCTAATTGCCTAAGTCTAGTCTTTAAAGACTTGTTTTCAGCTATGATCTTTTAATTTTCTTTTTGGGTTTTGTCCAATCAGGTTTTCTTGACTTCCAGTAGGTAAATTCTGATTTCCGATTTGCTTATTACTTCATGTGATTTCTGTGCTTCCTTTTTCTAAGTGGGAGATTCTTTCTTCAAACTTATTTTTTTAATTACTTGCATTTTTATTTCCCACGTTTCATTCCAAGTTTCTTCTATCTTTCTTACTCAGTTCTTGAACTCCAATTTGAGCTCCTTGAGAACTTGTGAACATTTTGCATTTTTTTGAAATTTGGAATGTGTTTGCTTGTTTCTCACTTTTTGCTGTCACCTCTGTACTGTCCTCCTTTTCTCCATAGAAGTTATCCAATGTCAGAGGCTTTCTCTGTTGTATCTTATTTCTTTTGGTACTTGTGGATTGTTGTTCTTGGACGTTGGTGACCATTTTATCTTTACTTCTTAGCCAGAAGTCTGAGTCAAGAGGGAAAGCAACTGTAGGTATAACATCTACAGAGCGATTTTTGCCGTGAAGCTATTTTTTGAGTCTCAGTGGTATCTTCTGTGGGTAGCTGGTCTCTGTGCTATCTCTGCTGAGGTTCTCCATTGGTCCCAGTTCTTACTACCAATGCTTTGCACTGTTCTCAGGGGTAAGACTGTGGTACTTTCAGCTAGCTCCTGAGAATTTAGAGATTGCCTGAGTCTTTGTTCTGATTCTGGTGCAGTAGTTTGTGTGGGGGAGGGTGATCAGCTCTCACTTTGGTGGGTGTAATTTTGTCCCCTTATAGTGTGGAAATGCCCATGCTGTTCTTCAGAGAGATAACATGGAGATCAACTAAGATTCAGCAGTGTGTCTATTTTTTCTATGCCATCACTACCACTGAATTAATTAATTTTTAAATATCATTGTCAAACTAAATGAAACTTCTTTTATTACTGATGTTTAGAAGGTTTGAATAATTTTTCTTGTGGTTATAGATAATTTGTAATTCTTCTTTTGAGTACTTTTAATTCTCATATATTTGACTACTACATAATAATTGTGAATTGGATCTTATTCTACTAAGTTTATGTGATTTATAAAAAGATTTTGAATGTCACTTTTTAAATAAATAGGTTGGCAAAAACTTTCTTCTTGATAGCATTTTACATATATATGTACACATATGTGTACATGCAAGCCTATATATGTATATATGTGTGCAAATGTACATTAATGCACATTCACATGTATATACAACATATAGACATACATAAACATTTTGTGTGTGCATATGTGTATATAAAGAGACTTCCAAGCCGAGGTCAAGAAATCATATCTTTGGGAATTAAAATCTGGCCTCAGACTAGTCACACTAACTATGTGACTCTACCCTTTTTGTCTCAGCTCATCTATAAAATGAGCTAGAAAAAGAAATGGCAAACCACTTCTGTGGACTTTGTCTTTGCCATGTAACCTTCAAATGGAGTCAAAAAGGGTTGGATTTGACTAAAATACTACAGAAAAAAAATATATATATATACACACACACATACAGTGAAATATATGTTTTGTCATTCAAATGTCTTTTTTGTACATATATGTCTACTTTTGTCTTCTATAATTTCTGTCATTTATTTAATATATTTATTTCCCCCAATAGTTGTGATACAAAATGAAATGTTATATCCCCTATCTTCTTGGATATTATTTGATTATATTGAATAGGAAGAATCTCTCCTCCTCCCCCTTTTCCCTTTCCATACGATTTTCCAATTTTTATAATATTTTTTATCATGGTGGCTTGTGATCTTTACTTTTTCAACCATTAGTGGATTATGTGTCTTTAATTTCTTCTTTATATTATTTGTCCTTCAATTCTGAGGAACTAATGTAAAAGAATGCTATCCACTTCTAGAGAAAGAACGGTTGGGGTACAAATGCAGATTAAAACATATGATTTATCACAACTATTTGGGTATATGATTTGGGGTTTTGGTTTTATAAGATTATTCACTTACAAAAATGAATAATATGGAAATGAGTTCAGCATGATAATATATGTATAACTCAGATTAAATTGTTTGTCATCTCTGAGAATGTGAGGGAGACAACATGAATCATTTAACTTTGGAAAATGTGAGTGGAAATGTTATTAAAATAAAATAAAGATTATAAAAACAAAAATATATTATTTCTCCAGTTGCATCACGCTATTTAATTACTTTTATCAAGTTCCAAATAGTATTGATAATTACTGCTTCATAGCAAAATTTGAAATCTAATAGGGTCAGGCTCCATTCTTTTATTTTCATCGTTTTCCTTGATATTTTGTCTATTTGTTTCACTATATTTTTCTAAATTGCTACACCATACAAATACTGTACTATAAATACTATATTAAAATACTGATATTGGAATTTAGTTTCTCTACTAAAAATATTATATTTTTAGAGGTCTATTAAAGATTATTAGAAATCAAGAATAAAGAAAATACAAAATAAGAAAGTATGTGCCTAGGGCACATAGCCCATTCGCAGACACTTACATCTTGCCTGTGTGTGCTTAGAAGTGGAAGAAGAGAGACCCAAGTAGGTGGTACAGTCAGTTTAAATACAGATTTTGTTCTTGGCCCAGGTGGGGATCTCAGGTGAGATTATAGGGCATTCTGGGAAGTGCCAAGGACTTCTGGAGATTGAAGTCTGGGGTTCAAATCTCCATTTTTACAAACTCCCTTTTGATTGTTATTGCGAAAAGTTTCCCCAAAAAGAATCATGAAAACTTAAAGATTACAATAACTTGAGGATAAGAGGAAAAGAAAAAAATTTGCTAGACACATTGACAAAAAACTGGTTAGGGGGCAATACCCTTTGGCATGAAAGTATACATACAAATAAATGTTCAATCAACCACACCCAAAGTTCATTCTTGATCTTCTCCTGCAGCTTGTGGTCTGGAGGCATCTTCATGGTGTCTCTCCAAACAGTTTAGTTTCTTGATTTGGAGAGTTTCTTAACCTAAACCTCTTCTCAAAAGGAATTTAAACGTTATAATTTAAAATAATAATAATTTCATATTCCCCTCTTGAAGAGGGTGATTGAAAAACACAGGGATCACTTAGGGATGCATGGCTGAGTTATAGGTATATGAATCAATTGGCAAGAGAAATTAAAAAGACATCAGATAAATCCAAATAAAAAAGATAATTTCTGGATGAAAATATAGACTTTCAAGGTCTTATGTGTAAAAATTCTAAGTAAAGGAAAAATAAATCTATAACAGGTCTTTGAATCAGGGCCCAATTAAAATGATCTAAGCAATGATTCATTTATCCAGTCAGTATCCAGGACTACAGAAAGTTTGCCACACTAGGAAAGACAGAAAAGGGACTAGATTATAGGAGTTAGGTTAGGAGCCAAGTTTGGGATACTCGTCTAAAAGTATTTTCGTGAAAAGTGTGGATACAATGAAGGCCTACGTCTTAATGTATTTTAAGCGTGACAACCTTGAGTTTTCACACTAGGTTCAAGTCCTTTGTATTGGCTTAGAAGTGCATCAATCCCTCCTGGATTGGTTTCTTTGGCCCTGTGCAAGGGCTCTTTTGTATATCTTGTCCTGGAATCAGACAGGCTCATTAAGCAAAGCCCCATAATTTATTTAAATAATTAGTGGCATCATTTTCATAGTCTCAAGCTTTGGGGGCATGCATTGACATTATAGAAAATGTATCTTAAACTTATATTACTGCTAAATAAAAAAAAAATTAAAGAAAATGTTAATACTGGTGACATGTGCTCCAAAGATAAAAAGGAGAGGGAAAAAAAAAAACCTAAAATAGTATTTTGCACATGCAAGAAAAATATAATAAAAGTTTTAAAAATAAAAACATAGCTTATAATCATTGACACCCTGTTTCAGCTAAGAAAATATAGAATACAAGGCTTTCTCACCAAAAATGAGATCTATTTCCTCTTCATATCTAGCCATGATCCACTATGAGTACAAGCAAATGAATTGTACAAGGTAACAGATTTTTTTTTAATAAAGAACAGTAGTACAAATATGTTGGTATCAATATCCCCAAAATTCTCAATAGTTTCAGTTAATTACAATAACAAACAAATCCACTATCATATTTCACATAAGTTGCTATATGGTATTTTAAAAAGCCTATGAACTGATGGATATTTGTCAAAATTTTTACAAACATAGCAAATCTTTCAACTTGGTAAACATTTTTAAACAAAGTGAAACTTATTTTTTGAACATCATCAAGAATTTTAGATATCATTCTGGTGGAAGCTGAGTGAGCAAAAGAGTTATAAATGAGAGATGCTCCTCTTTTGGGAGTGCTACAGGTGTACTATATGCCCTGGGATTAACTTCCCAGTTTCCGTTCACAGTTTTATAAATGTGGGAGGTGGGGATTAAATTTGTATTTCACTTTAGCTACTAAAATGGGCCTTACCTCCTGTTAGGGGCAGGCAAAATGACCAGAGATTGTTAAGAAAAATTCTAAAAATCATGTCTAAATACCCCTTAAAATCAATTTGAGATATTTAGCTCATTAAATTTTCCAAAGGTTGTTATGCAATTGTAGCTGATGGAGTCCATCTATTCTCTATATGACAATTTACAAAGTCAAAAATAGAAAAACTGTTTTTATATGGACTTACTCTATATTTGTTCAGTATAGTTATAGGGGAAAGCAGCTGAATATAACAGTAGTTAAAACCCAGTACATTAAAATTATTCAGTGTAACAGAATAGTATTGAATACATTAATATATGAACTTAAAATCAAAAGAATTAAATCTTAAACAAAACAATAAGAAAAATGCAGGAGAATACAGAGATTTTTGTAAAACATTGGAGTCTGAAATGCCTTAAAAATATAATCTCCAGTCTCTTTAAAGTTCCTTGTTTTTTTTTTTTTAATTACCATTTAGATGACTATTGTCAGAAGGCAGAAAATTGGTAAGAGATAGGCAATTGGAGTTAAATGACCTACCCAGGGCCACAGCGCCAGGGAGTGTCTGAGGCCAGATTTCAACCCAGGACCTCCGGTCTCTAGGCCTGGCTCTCAATCCACTGAGCCACTGAGCTGCCTCTCCATAGTGAGGGTGGGTTTTTGGAATCTCAAATTTTGCCAAAGAATTGCAGGGAGTTGAATTTTTTCCCTGAATCTCAGGTGAGATAAATAAAAGTATCAGTGCACTCAAAAGATATCCTCTTAAAGCAGTCATGCTTGTAACTTCCTGTTTGGAAAAGTCTCTTCCTTCTCCTCTTTCTCCCCCTCTGTTTCCCCTGCCCCTTGTCATGTGGAGGCTAATCATAGCCTAAGGAAAAATCACCCCTGTTTTTACCAGCTGGTTTTTGATCCTGAAGAAATTGGGTCTGTTACCAGCAGCCTGTGTCCTGGGGCTGGGCCTGGGGCGATGAGCCATCTGGGTAGGTGGCCAGAGTTGCTGGGGCCAGGGATCAGCTGGGTCAGGTGAGTGAGAGAGAGAACACTGGGTTGGGCAGGGCTGGGACCAGGTGAGCACAATCTGGGTCCAGATTGCAGACAGGAACAAGATGAGTCAAGAGGCTTGCTAAAAAGTCTTGGAGAAATGTGGCTTAGAAATCATTATCTAGGCTTTCTTTTTTTTTTTTAATTGAGAGATTTTTCCCATTTGGTCACGATTAACTAATAGTTAAATTAGTTTCTCTATTTAGTATTATATTTTTAGAGGTCTATTAAAGATTATTAGAAATCAAAGATAAAGAAAATACAAAATAAGAAAGCATGTGCCTAGGGCACATAGCCCATTCGCAGCCACTTACATCTTGCCTGCATGTGCTTAGAAGTGGAAGAAGAGAGACCCAAGAAGGTGGTACAGTCAGTTTAAATACAAATTTTGTTCTTGGCCCAGGTGGGGATCATAGGGCATTCTGGGAAATGCCAAGGACTTCTGGGGATTGAAGTCTGGGGTTCAAATCTCTATTTTTACAATACTATAAAAATATCAATTAAAATGATATTCTTATTTTAATCATCTTGGTTCAAACCAACTACTTTTGATATTACTTCAGTTATTTAATTTTTCCTTTATTTTTCTTAATATTTTTATGGTTATCTTATGAATGTCTTAGAGGGTTAATAACAAAATATTGAAAAATTATATCATTATTATAAATAGTATATATTTTATTATTTTTCTTAATGAAAGAAATGCTATTTTCTCCTACTCTTTTGATAAAGTAATTTACTATTTGTTTAATTTTTAATTGCACCTCTTAGATTTAAAAAAATGTCATCATATTATCTGCAAATAGAGCTATCTTGACCTCATATTTGTTGATATTTATTCATTTAGCTTCTTTTTGATTACTTTACTACTATCACTAGATTTTCAAAAAAACTCTGATAAATAGTAATAATGATGAGAGTGGGCAGACATGATTTGCCCTTGTTCTTTGAAAACCTCTTATGTTTATCCATTACCTTTAATTCTAGTTCTTGGTTTCACATAAAATCTTTTTTATTGGGTTAAAGGAAAAATGCTTCCTTCTCTCTGTATGTTAGTGTTTTATACTAAAAGCCACATTTTATCAAAGGCCTTCTTTTTTTCTGCCGCTTTTGATATAATCATAAACCTTTTAAAAATTATTGTGGCGATGATCATAACATCATAGATTTAAAAGCACCTGATACTTAGAAGCCATTATCTCCAACTCTGTTATTTTACAATAGAGACAACTAAGACCTACTGAAGAGAAATAAATTTCTATTTTTCAGTAATATTAAAATTTTCACAAATTCAAAGTACAAATAATTATGAGTTCAGATTTATTTTATATTGGTTACCATGTGCATATCCCTATGTATATATGTATACTTAGATATATTTCTATCTACATCTACATTTAAACCTTGGTAAATATATACATATATGTGTATGTGTGTGTGTATTTAAAAATTTTTATCTCACATGCTCTGTTTTAGTAAGGGAGTTTCTTCCCCTACATACTCCTACCACTTCTAAACCTCATTTTCTTCCTCACTTAAAATTATTAACTCTTTCTTTTTCTGCAGCAATCAAATCATTCATATTTTCTTTTCTCTTCTTTCTTGTTTACCCCTCAAGGAAGATTGCAGCAGTATGTAGTTACTTGAGCGTGGGAACTCACACTAGAGGCAAGCAAAATAACAGAGATTCTCTTCTACTTATTAACTTGGAGAGAGGCCTGCATATTCATCTGCCCATTTCAAGGAGTCATATTGTTTTATTCTCCTCTCATACATATTATATATACATATATATATATATGCAGGCTAAGAAAGTTTACAATTTTATGGGTCTTTTGATTAAAGACACTATTAATTTCTGAAGATTGAGAAGTTTTAAGTTATGTATTTTGCAATTCAAAAATTATCTTGAAATTTTTTTACTCCATAAGTTGTTCAATTAAAAATGAAATTAATATCTCATTTAAAATATTTAATTATATTGAAAAAATGTTAGGAAAACAAATACTGTATTTTTTAACTTTTGAAATGTCATATTCCAGTTTCTTTTTTAGGTTCTTTTTAAATGGGAATCACCCTATATATTCAGTAAAACAGATTTAAACAAGCAAGACCTTAAGGGAAATATATACAAAAACAATTAAGCCTGGAATTAAATAAACCCAGGAACACAAACTTCTCAGGCAAGGATTCCCTATTTGACAAAAACTGCTGGGAAAATTGGAAAGCATTCTGGCAGAAGATAGATTTAGACGTGTATTTTATACCATATGCCACTATAAACCCTAAATGAATAAATGGTCCAAATTTAACATTATTGAAAACAAATCTAAGAAAATTGAGTGAAGTACTCTTGTTCAAAAGTTAAGAGGAGAATGGATAACCAATCAAGAAAACAAGATGATAACAATAAATGAAATGAACAGTTTTTATTAAATAAAATTTGCTTTCGTGTTTTAGAGCTTTTATGTGGTTGCTAGTTTAATTTGCATTTCTTCCTTAAAAAAAACATGCTTATCTACTCTGACTATTTATATTTCTCAGTCTTTTTTTGGCAATTCAGACATTTATTATATATATATATATATATATATTTATTTATTTATTCTGAATTTTTGTTGCTATTTGAAAATTTGTTAGTTCATCAGCCAGCTTTTAAGTCCTTACTTTTTCTTAGGCAGAGTGAAAGAAAGGAAAACACACACACACACACACACACACACACACACACACACACACACACACCCCTTCCTTTCCTTCAGGAGCCTTACATTCTAATCAAGAAGTCAGAATGTGAACACTTGTACATACAAAATATATAGATATATGTAGATATAAGTATAGATATAAATGTAGATGAATCTATACATATGGGAGATAATCTGAAAAAAAGAAAAGACTCCTGGGTGGAAGTTTCTTTTCTTTTTCTAGTTCCAATTTTTTTCATTGTGTAATAGCTTTGAAAATTGCATTTGGCTGAAGATGTCTATTCTCTCTTTTGTGATTAGTTCCATTTTTCTTTAGTTAATAATTTTCTTCTAGCAATAATCATGAACTTTACCTTCATCCAATCTTCTCTATTTTTAAATGATATAGTCTTTTATGTGGATTGTGTATAAATTTGGAACTTTCTATGATGTACACTGTATGCTTCTGTACTAAAGCTAATTTTTGCCAAATTTCTCAATTCACTGAGATTTTTTTTTAATCAAAAAGGATCAAAGATTCCTGAGACTATAAATTTAGAGCTAGAAAGGATTTTAGAAGTCTTCAAGTCAAAGTACCCTTATTTAACCAGTGGGAAAATTCAGACAGTCTTTTCCTCAATATTTTGAATATTTAAATATATTAAATCCTGGCTTGATGTATGTAGAGAGTTCTAGATTTTTCTTAGCTATTCTGTTTTGTGTATCACTTTTCTACTTTTTTAGCAAATACTAACTTGTCTTTGAGGGTTATTATTGTATAACATAGTTTAATTTTATGTACCAAATTCTAGAGTAAAGGGAGAAAAAAATCTTTCCTCTTTTTACTCTTTAATAAACTGTCTGTGTCAGTGTCCTTTTTTGATCCCCCATGTCTGTGTCTTTGATTTGAAACTTCCTAGTTTTAAATATGCAGGTTGCCATTTTAATGGTGATTCCTTGACTTTGACTCCAGGGATGGGACATCATTCAAATCCATCTGAACAAGATCTTTCTCCTAAAAATTGCAGATATCTTAAACTGTTCTTGGCACTCAGAAATTGTTGCAAATATATTTTAATGAAGAATTGTGTGAGAAAACCTAGAAAGCTATAGCTATTTCCCAGCAATAACCAAACCTGGAACTCCAAGGGCTCCATGGAGAAAAGAAAAGCCTCATCTTATACCAAAATAGTCATACAATCTTTGTGGGAAAATGATTATTACAAACTGGAAATAAAATGAAGGTTCATTGATTGTTGGTATGGTTTGCCATATAATTATAAAATGAAAATATAAGAATATACTATCTATCTCTCTATATGTAAGAGGATATTACATATCTCTTGACTCCAGGAATTCTTTTTGACTGTCCCCCATGCCTGGAATGTTCTTTGTTTTCCATTTTGACTACTGATTTCTATGACTTCCTTTACATCACAATTAAAATCCCACTTTCTGTATGTAGTTTTCTTCAACCCCTCTTAATTTCAGTGCTTTTCCTCAATTAACTATTTCTTATTTATCCAGTACATACCTTGCTTTTATGTGCTCATTAGCATGTTGTCTCTTCCACTTGATTCCTCAAGGGCAGGGACTGTCTTTTGCCTCTTTTTGTAGCTTCGGTGTTTAGCACAGTGTCTAACATACAGTAAATGTTTAGTAAATGCTTATTGGATTGAATTATTGCTATTTCATCAAAAACAGGAAAAAAATTGGGGAGATATGAGAATGTGTTTGTAAACCAAAGCAGAGTAAGGGAAGTATAACCAAGAAAACAATTATTACGATAACTTAATTTACCCAGGAACAAAAGACATCAAAATCCAGATTAAATGCAAATGACCAATGATGTTTCCATAGAACCACTGATGAGATTCACCTTTTTCCTCTTGGAAGGGAACTACAAATATTGAACCTTCCATAAGCTGAAGAGGATCATATAATAGTAACAGGATCATAAACAAAAGAAGCAATTCAAAACCCTCATTTCACAGATGAGTAGATTAGGTCCCAAAGAGGTAAAATAACTAGATAAAGATTTTCTAGTAAAGGGAGAGTGGACCCATGAATAACAAAGGAGTGAGCCCTACATGCATATAAGAGAATGCTTTCATGTTTGGAGAGAAGAGACTTTGCCACAATTAAATCTATCTGTTCCCTTAAATATTGTTATTCTAGGGGATGTGATCAGATCAATCTTACTTCTGATGGCTTTATCATTTTTTGAAGGGAAAGAATACCCCAATCACTTTCACAATGGAAATACAGAACAAATAGCAAAGAAACCCATTTATTCACATCATAACAAAACAGGTCAGAGGAGGTATACATAGGAAAATGTATAACAGACAACAGAATGAAGGAGCTCTCCCATTAGGAACAAGGTAACTTAGTTCAATCAAATGAAATGTCCTGGATTTCACCTAAAGGGAAAAGTCACTATAGTTTCTAGTACAGTAAGCATAGGTAAGTATATTATGGAAACTGTCAGCTCCATTCCTATTTTCCCCATCTTTTCCTTTAGAGACCTAAAGTGGAATTGCTCTCTTCCATTTTCCTTCTTGAAGTTGGAAGCCAAAAGCACCTGAAACAACTTGAAGCTTGAAGTGTACTGAAAGGGGCCTCTCATCTGAAGAGTCCCAAGGGTGACTGGCAGGCTCTGAAGAGTCCTGAAAGGAAATTCCTAAGGCTGAAGCTCTCTAGCCATTTAACAATTCTACTCTTCCACCCATAAAGGCCAAGGATTTGCCTTTATAAGGACAGACTCTCATATCAATGTCTTTGGGTTAGAGATGACACAATATGGTAAGAGTCAGTGCAGAATTTGAACCTGGGTTCTTTGATTCTAAATACATTGTTCATTTGATAGTACTAAACAACCTGGAGTGAAGTGTTGGGGAAAAAGATAAGTAAAATATTTAAATACAGAAATAATATTCTAACTGCTGCTTTTTAACACATAAGGTGCTCATCATGGTACCTGGCACATATTGGGTAGTTAATACATTCTTGTTACCTACTCCTTATGGAATCTTTTCCTTTTATTCTTGTCATGAGGCATTGAGTTACCAATGCTGAATAAGTCAAATGAATTATTCTTTCCTATTAAGATCCTCTGAATTCTGATGATATGCAACCATTCTTCTTTCAATATTTCTGAAAATGTTTCTTGTAGAACCATAGCAGTTTGTCTTCATAGTTGTGTAGAAGTCTGATACATTTTAAATTTTGCTTCCTTGCTCAGCCCTCCACATTTACCACTTTCCTTTCTCCTCCTTCTAAGTATATCTCAATTTGAATAGTTTTCTGTACTTATTTTTCTGTTTCTACTATTTTTCTCAATTCTGTCCACAAATACATTTATTTATAATCTTGTTTATTTTTTATTCACTGAGGAGGTATAGCTCTGTAATTTAAATGGCGATGAGAATGCATAGAGAGACTAGGCTCAGATTCCACTGTGAACATTTTTATGTGATAATGAATAAATCATTTAACCTTTGAGACTCAATTCCTTCAACCACAAAATAAGAATATTAATGCCTATAAATACCTAAAAATAATAACAGTAATACCTAAAAATAATAACATTACTCATTTCATGGGGTGTTTTTGAATAGCAAATGAAATAATGTATATGTAATTAATTCCGCCAAGAGCTTGACTGAACACAAACTCTACTAGGAATTGTAGTTCTTTTCATTGGAAGTTAAGGTGAGATCAACCCTGGGAGAGGAGGGAAGAGGTTTGCCCATGCATGTTTCAGTGGGAATTTTTAAGGACTATGGAGGAGGGTAAAGAGAGAACACAAAGGGGGGCAATCATCCATGACAATAGAGGTGCCACAGAGGTAGCTAGTATTTGCTACATCCTCAGTTCCTTTCTTTAAAACTCTGAAAAATTATTTCAAAGTGGACAAGCTGGGAGGTACTTGATGATGCTTTTTCAGCTTTCTTCTTTAGCAGAAGCCCTGACGGAAGTAAGGCAACCAAGAGAAATGGATTACCCCTATTCTGCCCTTGACTTACTTCTACCTAATTATTTGTGTTTTTAAAGGTTCAGTGGATAAAGAAATGGCCCTGTGTAAGAGTTAAAATTAAATCTCAATAATAAAAATATTATATTTAAAGAGATGTATTAATGATCATTAGAAATCAAGGAAAAAAGGAGATACAAAACAAAGACCATGTGCCCATGGCTGATCAATCAGTTCAAACACCTGCCTTACCACCACCAAGCTTGGGACAGGAAGTAAGGAGGTGGGAACTTCCACGTCCCCACCTAATATCCCCTATCTAAAGGAAGTACATAATGATAGGAAGTCAGTGGGCTCCTGGGAAATGTAGTTCTTTTTTTAGGGTAATAGATTTTCATTCATACACCTGGAATCTGGAAGACTCATATTCATGAGTTCAAATTGAGCATCCAAACACATTTACTAGTTCTGTAACTTTGGGCAAGTCACATAACCCTGTTTGCCTTAGTTTCCATAAGTAAAATGAACTGGAGAAGGAAATGACAAAAAATTCCAGTATCTTTGCCAAAAAAAACATCAAAAAAGGGATCACAAAGAGTCAGAAATGACTGAATTGATTCAACAAGTATATTCTATTATAGAATACTTTTGCCACAATTCATAGTATTTTTCACAAACACCTATAACTGCTGCTGTCATCATATTTCTAGGCATCACTTTGAGATGTGAGAGAATAATAAAAGCCACAGAAGAGAGTGGGACATTTTTTAGTTCAAGGCTGAGAGCTCAACTCTCAGTGTATTGCTAAGAGTTTTATTCTCTAACTAAAGGTTTAAGGGAAAGCCATTTAATATTGACCAGTCTACGCACATTACTTTGAATATGTCATATTTTTATGCTAGCCTTGTATAAACACCTCATGTTGCATTTTAAAAAATTGCTTGTGAACCTTAAAATACCACCAATAAAATTACTATCCACGAATTCAGTTATGCATGCTTTCCCCAAATCATAATGGCAAGTGTGGCCAATGCTACAGCTGCTCTCCAGGGCAAAGAGTGCTTTCCATGGAACTAATACCCTTGGTAAATACAAAGGACTTTCCAGGCCCTTGGCCCTTCCATTTTCCCTTTCTTTTTTTCTTAAAAATGTTACTTCTAATCCCAATCTTTCTCCTTCTTAAAATTAAAAATTTTAATTAATTTAAAAATATTTTTACATGTTTACATGATTCATTTTCTTTCCCATCCCAGAGTCAACAAGCAATTCCACTGGGTTGTACAAATGTTATGACTTTATACTTATTTCCATATTATTCATTTTTGCTATAGAGTGATTTTTAAAGCCTAACCCCCAAATCACATACCCATATATACATGTGATAAGTGATGTCATATGTTTTGCTTTTGCATTTCTACTCCCATAGTTCTTTCAGTGTGAATAGCATTCTTTCCCATAAGTCCTTCAGGAGTGTCCTGGCTTGTTGCATTGCTACTAGTAGCAAAGTTTATTATATTGGATTGCTCCACAATATTTTATTTTCTGTGTACCATATTCTCCTGATTCTGCTCATTTCACTCAGTTCATTGAGATTCTCCCACTTCATATAGAAATCCTTCAGATCATCATTTCTTACTGCATAATATACCACAAATTGTTCAGTCATTCCCCAATCGAGGGACAACCCTTCATTTTCCAAATTTTTGCCACCACAAAGAGTGCAGCTATGAATTTTTTGTACAAGTATTTTCCCTTTTTATCTCTTTGGTAAACCCAATATTTCTGTGGATTGACTTGTACTGCTAATAAAATCTCTGAAGAAAGAAGTCTTCCCAGTGTGCCTTGTGAATTTCTCTTCTAACTATATCCTTGCTTTCTGGATGGGGGGAAATGGCCAGCACAGATACTGGCTAAGAAAGTACAGAAGTTTTGGACTTTGTTTCTTCCTAATTAGAGGCAAGAATACAATGGCCATAGGCAGGATGGGGTCATAGTATTTGTTTTGAAAGTTAGCAGTTGGATGGGGTTGCTGCTAAATTTTCCCTTTGATTCAATTTAATCCCCTACAATAGTAGATTTAGAGTTGAGAAGCATCTTAGAGTCCCTCAAGTAAAGTCCTCTCATTTTACAGATTTGGAAATTAAAACATATAGAGGGTACAGGCTTTTTGCTTAGAATTACACAGTTAATTAGTTTCTGAGTTGGGTTATAACTGTAGGTTTTTTTCCAAACTTCTTAAAGTGAACTTTATATTCTCACCCCTACCTAATATTTCCTGACTTCCTCTGCCTTACTGTGGTTATTGGTTTACAGGAATGGAATTTCTACCTTAAATTAAGTTCTATCAGAATAAGAACGTAATGTTCATTTTAGTTCATTATAGGTGGTAAGGTACATTACCAAAGACTGAAAAGGCATTACATTTGTGGCTGGAAGACATGAGTCATTACTAAGTGTCTAAAACTGGTATCATTTATGGTGTTACTCTTGCATAAACCTCTGACCAAAAAAGGAGAACTCTTCTAATAGGAAGAATTTAAACAAATCAGTTTTAGGAATTTTCAGAGGTAATTTTGACTTTATGATTTTTTTTCTTCTTTACAATGTAAAAGGCTGCATGCCATGTTAAACAAATAAGTGGTCTTGCAAATGGGGGTGGGGAAAGATCTGGGTCCAATTCCCAAGTCTTCTATATGCTGGAAAAGTGACCTTAGGCAAATCATTTAAGTCTTAGTTATCATTGCTTTAGCTAATTCCCAAAGGCTTTATATTACAGAAGAATTGTCATTCTGAATTGGTAGAGGGATTTTTTGTTGGTTTTGTTCAGATGTGTTTGACTCCTTGTTACCCCATTTGGGGTTTTCTTTGTGAAGACATTTAAGTGGTTTGTCATTTCCTTCTCCAGTCGATTTTACAGAAGTAGAAACTGAGGCAAACATGGTTGTGACTTGTCCAGGGTCACACAGGTAGTAAATATTTTAGGCCAACTTTGAACTCATGAAGATAAATCTTCCTTCATCTATCCACGGTGCTACCTACTCTCCCAAAGAGATTTTACTCATCCAGAAATCCTCTATTCTAATGAAATTACAGCTCTGGTCCCTATGGCTTTTACGCAATCCCTTTTTCCTATTGGTGAATTTCTTCAATGACCCTCATTTTGGAGAAGGAGTTTAGACAAGTCAACCTCTATTCCCCTCTAAACTGTGCTTCTGATTTTCCCAACTTCAAAGCCATGGAATTAACTTCATTTCCAAAGACCCTAACACAGTCCCTCATCTTTTTAGTTTCCTTTTGTGTTTTAAACTCCTTGAGGGTAGTGATTGTATTTGTTTGTATCTATATCCCCATTTCTTGCCTCTCTTTAGGAAGTTATCAAACCTAACCCACCTTTTTTTAAAAAACAGTTGGTGTCATCCTTCCTGGATATTTTAAACCTATTTAGTTTTGTCATAATTTTGTCCTGAGATTCCTTTATGTCATGATTATTTCTGGTGTGTATATATGTATTTACTAATTTCACTTCTTAGTGATGTGTTTATTGTCCACTTAGTTGCATTTTTTAGAAAATTATAGATTTATGTCACTAAGGTGTTTCTTCAGTACATTTCCCTTCTGGAGATTTTGTCTCATCTTTTTATAACATAATAGTATTTATGTGTGGTAGGTCCTTTTTAGTTTGATTTGTGTAATTTTAAATTTGTCTTTAGAGCAAATTTTTAAATCTAAATTTTGTGTTGTCATATTCATTGTAATTTTTGAGAGTGATGTACAAGAAATAAATTCTATTTTGCTCTCATTCTCCCATACAGTGCCTAGAAGTCCTCCTTTTTTTTCAGAGCACACTACTATATTTGATGCAAATGAGGAAAGGATCAATTCAGCATTTAACATATCAGGAAAACCAAACCTAGCTATTTTTTCATCCAGTTTTGTTTTATTCATATTAAAGATAAGATCAGATTAACCCAGAAATGATAAAGACAAATTGTTTGGCAGCTAACCTGAAAACAGACAGTTCAGCTAATAAGTTCTCCACTATAGGGCTAGTTTGAAGAGGAAACTTATGTCTTATCAGTTCTTTTAAAGAGTGATATTTCATCAAAATACTGCTATTTCTTCTTCCTTGGATTGTTACTGAACTTTAAAAAATAAAACTCATATCTCTTAAAAATCCCAGTTTACTAGATCCTAGTTTAAAAACTATGCCATGTTCCCCAAAATGACTATTTTTGAACATAATTTCTTTCCAGAAACATTAATCAAAGGATCAGACAGACTCAGAAGGAATCTAGGATCATCGGTCATGGGTGAAAAAGGACTTCAGAGAACAGCTAGTCCAATCACATTCCATTTTAAAGATATGGTACATGTGGCCAAAAAGATGAAAAGACTTACTCCTTGTCAGACAAATGAGTTACCTGGATTCTATAATGCTTTTTGTGTTAAAGAATTTTAGAGATAGAAGTAGTATTTAACATGTTCTACATCTTCCTTTTTATAGTTGAAGAAACTGAGACTCCAAGAGTTAAAATGACTTCTTCTAATTTATATTGTACTAGGTCTTTTGTTTCTTAGTATTTTTTTCTGCAATATCATACCTCTCAATTTATGAATATGCCCCAAAAGCCATATAGAGACCCTTTATTTTTAGATTTTTGCTTTGTTTTAGTAAGAAACATTCATACCTTCTAATGCACAGAGATATTCTCCCAATTTCTGTCCTATGCCTTACTTTACTTGTGCCAAAAATCTATTAGAAATAGCAAATTTATTCCTACCCCTTTAAACTTCTTTTCATTTTCTCTTCTTAACCATATTAAAAACTTAATGAATTTGGGAGTAGGTGGGAGAATTAAGGAAAGAAGGAGAAGTAAGTCCTTTTATAACTCTCTACACAGGTTTGGCTGGGCTTTGAGACAAGGACAGAAATCCTCATTTTATTGTTTTTATTTTTAATTAATAGATTTGTGCTAGTGTAAGAATGATTCCTAGTCATGGGTTTTGATTGGAAAAAAAATCATCCATAGTAAAACTCTCATAAGTTCTTTAACCTGAAAGCTATTTAGTGAATAATATGATGTTTCCCCTGAGTATCCTTGAAAAAAATCACTTATAAACTCAAACAAGTTTTAGTTGAGGGACATGAATGATTTCACTACTGGGACCTAGGGTATGAAATTAGAGTGTTTGTAAAGTGTGATCCTCAGTTAAATTCGATACCAATGTACAAAAAACAGATCTGGACTGCAGCAGATGGTTCTGTTTGCAGCTCTGGGATAGACTTTAGGCATATATTCACCATCTGCCTGCACAGAATTTTCTCAGACTTAGTATTTAGCCAAGTTTATTGCCACTAAGCTTATGAGTATTATGAGTCAGGTTATTGGATTTTTACATTCAATCAAAGATTTTTAAAAATTGTATCCTGTGTTGAATGACAGGATGAAATAGAATGTATATAAGGTATAACCCATGGGATCTCCTTTCCAGTTGGTAACTTTTCTGTGTTTGAAGCTTTCATCACTTTTTTTTCTTCTGAATATTGAAATCCTACAATAATATGTGTAAAATATAACTTTGATATCTAAACTGGGGTTAAAGGACAAAGCTTGATAAATCAAGATCTACAATATAAAAAACTAAAAAAATTAAAAAACAAATAAAAATAAACACTGAATTGACATTCAGAACTCCTGGGATGGGAATGTGACTAGAATTACAAAGGTGAAGAGCAAAAATAGGAACCAGTTTTATAATACCAATCTAGTAAAAATAACATGAAAGGACTTGCAGAGATACAGATAGTCAATAATTGGAAAATGGGAACCACCAATGGTCGGGGAATTGAGGGTTAATCTGAAATGTATGAAGCTTGACAAAACTGCACATTAGCCAGCCCTCCTCCTCTGTTTCCTTCTCTCAATCTGTTGTTTCCAGCCAATCCATTCCTTTCCTCTTGGGTCTTAGGAGAAACTAACCCAGTAGACTCTAGGGACAAGGCAATATAGTTAGCCCAGAAAAAAACAAAAATCAAACAAAAAAAAAAAACAACTTAAGTATTCAAGCCCATAGACTTCATCGACCCTTGGTGAACTAGGGCTTTGCTCACCCAGCATGTGAAGACTGCTTCGGCTGAACAGACAGAAGAAACCAACAAGAAGGTTCAATGGCTGAGAAGGTGACACAGCAAAGCACTGTGGACTGCTTAGGGCATCATGGAGCACAAAGGACAACACGGCCATCCAATGCAGCTGAGGAAGTCTCCAGGTGTAACGACTTTTCGTGCCAATGGACCCAGGCTTCCAACACCGAGACAGTGGGACTGTCTCTGTGCATTGACTTTTCCACTTAAATCTCCTTCATGCACAAGTGTCTTTGTGCACACTCATCTATTATAGATGAAAATGCACAAAGACAATCATCATCCTCGGTTACCGAGAGACTACGACTACTAGACTTCATCAAGACTGAAATATCAGTATTTCCTACATATGTTAACATACGTAGAGGCACCTTGATAATCCACTTATGGTGATAACAGGAATATTGATGCTATTGTGAATTTTAAAATGAGTACTATTTTCAACCAAAATGTTAGTTTGCTTTAGTGATTTAAAAAAATTGATTAATGTATCCCTTGATAATCATTGGTATGTTTACCAGCTAGAGGCTCTATTTTTTCTAAAAAGAATTAAATCTTGATCTAACCTACTGGTTCTGCGGACCTGTGAATTTCACCTAATTATTTTGCCTTGACATTACTCAATTGTAGTCATCAGAAGAAAAGTGAAAAATTTGGACAATTGCTAATGTGTTTCTACCTATCCAAATACTTAACTTTCCCAGGACAAAATATCCAGATAATTAGCTGAAAATATTCTGTTTTCATTAGGCCTTCTGTAGATACAGCTGAAAATAGATACAGTGTAAGCCCCAGAGAAGAGCCACAGAGGCTATATCTCTTCAGGAACAGCAGAATGTGACAGAAACAAAGATTTAGTCATCCCAATTTGCTATAGAGCATTCAGAAGAGACTGAGAGGAAGGATTACTGCATGGGGAAACAATATTAATCAGATCTTATTAATCCAGACTATGGGATGAATTACTTTTTCTCAGGAAAAAAAGAGAAGTTTTGTAAGTAACAAAAGTAATTGCTAGCATTTATAAAGTGCTTTTAAGGTCTTCAAAGTATTTTATATATGATATTTCATTTGATTAACTTAGTCAATTATATTTAAGTATATGAATAAGATTTGTACCTCACTAAAGTCCTTCTCTGATGCCTCATTATGGCATGGCAGTAGATTATTCTGGGTTATCAAAGGTTTTCACTTCAGAGAATTTCCTTTCAAGGCTTACCAACCTAGAAGGTCTTTGAATATTAGGCAAATGACAGAATGTGATACTTATTGTAGGAGACTGGGAAAAGATATATAAATTTTCTTAGTCTTAGTATCATAATATGTAAAATGAGGATAATATTTGTAGCACTCACCTTACTGGGTTATTGTCAAGAGCAAATGAGACAATACATGCTCAGTGATCTGCAAACCTTAAATTGCAATATAAATATCAGTTATCAATGGTATACCAACCACATTGCAGCTTCTTGACTTACTAATCCCAAGTATGATTTACCACCCATTTGCCCTCTAATTAACTAGTCAATCAATGAGCCAATAAATATTTATTAAGCTGCTATGTGCCCAAAACTGTGTGATAACTGTGATAAGCACTGGGGATATAAAGAAAAGGGAGAAATGATCATTTTTCTCAAGAAGTTTACATTCTAATAGAGGAGATCATTTTCAAATAACCATGTATGTATATGATATAAGTGGCTAAATGTAAGGTAAGCTTAGAGGAAGTTACTAGCAACTGAAGGAATTGGAAGAAGCCTCCTGAGTCTTGATGGAAGCCAAGAGTCAGATGTGTAGAGGGAGAGCATTTCAAGCCTTTTGCACAACTGGTGCAAATGTGAAGATTGGGGAAATGGAGGCTTGAATGTGAAGAACAGCAAGAAGCCCAGTATAGCTAGAATGTAACATTTCGGAGAGGAATAAAATATGAGAAGACTGGAAAGGCAGTTTTCCTGGAATAAGCTTCCTTTTTTTTTTATCTGAGTTTGTTTATTTATTTTTAAAATAGCAACTCTTTGATGTGTAAGACTTGTGATTCTGGAAAGGGAATAGGCTGAAATAGTAAAAAGAATGAGTAATTTGTGAAGAAAACATTCAGCTGGGCATATGAAGGCAGAGCTGACCAAAGATCTGTTTAAGAGCAGTCACTTGCGACTACCAGTGGGTTTTTAAACCTGTTCTAGAAAGCTTTAGTCCCACCCAACTAGTCCCTAATATGTGCTATTCCTCTAAGGGTATCTGATTTTCCTTTGCATATTGTAAAAAGGAGGGAATTGTGTCAGGAATGGAGCAAATTGACCCATGGCTAGATCCAAATAAAGTAGATAGAATTCATTATAACTTAATTTATTGGTTTCAACTAAGCTGTAAAACAAATATCATTCAAAATATCTAAAATTCTGTCCAATAAAAGCCAAGCATAACACTATTAACCTTTACCACCATTGATGGTCTTTTTTTTTTAACCTATGTACAAATGATCCCAATCAATTTCTTAGCCTCCTCACCCTCTCCACATACATCTTCTGTAAGACCTCTATAGTTATCTTTGAATGAGTCTCCATATTCTAAAATTAACTTCCCTATCCATATACACGATCATTACCAACAGAATGTTACACCTCAATGATGTTAACCATCAAAGGAAAATGAATGTTCATTCCTCCAAGGACATTTCCACTTCAGGGTTATTATATAAATGTTTGAATAAAAAGGATGAATCAATAATTTGGAATTTCACAATATATTATAGATCAGTAGGGGAAATGTATTTTTTTATTTTGCAGGGATTTAAATTGGCCTTCAAGTTATACCATTTGGGTAAACATTTATTCTGCTTATTTGAAGAACTATCCTTTTCTATAGCACAAAGCTATTTTAAGATAATTTTTTACCCAAGAGAATTTTAAGAGGACATCTAGTTTCCATAAACTAATGCATAGACCACAGCAGATATAATTTTGTCTACCTCTAAATGTTATCCTAGCATACCACATGAATCTGTTAGTGTGTTCCTGTCTCTCTGCTACAACATGCATGACTTGATAATACTTTTAGGAAGGATTAGGGGAAAATATCTGAAGGGAAATCTGAAGGGAAAAAGGCATGATCCAGTAAAAAGGGAACTAGATCTGGAGTCATAAGATGTGTTCAAATCCTGATGCTATATCTTACTGGCTTAGTATGTAACCTTGGGTAAATTATGTAAACACTTATTATGCCTTTCAGGTACATGGAAATAGAAATGTAGAATAATTGTCCATGGTCTCTATTTCCTGTCAAACAATTTCTATGAATTTGAGGTGAATATCTCATAAGCATAAAGAAAGCAGAAATTTGTCAAGTTTTTTTAAAAGTCAGTACTCCAGTTTCCTTGTCAGTAAAATAAGATCTCTAAGGTTCTTCTGACTCAAAATCAATGATCCTATTTCTACTTGAATTTATTATAATATCATTTTGACTGCTTACTTAGGGACTACTTGGCTCAGTTTACTCCCTTATCATTCCTCTTCCTGACTCTTTTATATCTCAGCTCCATCTCATTTCTTCTATTTACTTCACTTGCCCTTCTCTCTTTGACTTAAATTCTAACAATATGTCATTGAAAGCCTGGAAACCCTTTCTTAATATTAATTTTAATGAAACACAAACTTGTTAAAAAGGAAGACTATAAAAAGATATAGCAGAAGTTTTCATTATTGCCTTCAGAAGGATAAAAGGCAAATCTGCAGACTATAAATATTTGTTATTTATTGTGATTAAGATAAAAAACCCTTGATTCAAGTTTTCAATTGCAGAATGAGGTTGTCTAGAGGTAATACAACTGGGCAGTCTAGTATTTAACATTTTTCAGTGGCTAGAAGTTATGAATGAAATTCTTTTCCTTAGGTTGCTTGTATGTTTTGAAAAAAAAATTTCTTGAACTTGGATTTATGAATTCAATCTGCAAATGTATAATGTAAGTTAAAGTGTGCTTGGAAACAGAAAATGCTTATTTTGGGCAATAGGCAATTTCATTATCTAATTTAAAAAATGAACAATAGCCTCTATATACTATTTAAACCAATCAGAGTCTTGGTTATTTCACTCAATAGGCAATTCAAAGGCTTATTTAAAAAATAAAATTAGGAAATTCAATTTGCTTTCTTTGCATAATCAGCACTGTTTTTGGTTTAAGGATGTACTTTAAAATCTTGTGGAAGAAATGGTATAAATCTCAGAACATATCTTAAAGGAAACATAAGGCCATTTCAGTGAAATCAAGCTAAAAATATCCCTTCTTTGTAAAGTAATATTTATAATTTATTTCACTCTTTCTTCTGCATAATAACCTTTAGGAAGTAATAGCAATATATTTGCCCAATGATTTTAATTTCTATAGACTATCTGCTTGCATAATTTTAGACCCAATAGAAATATTTACATATTGCTAGTATTCCTTTCATATACATAGAAATATATATGTAGAATAATTGCATATGCTTTCTATTCCTCATCAAACAGTTTCTATGAACTTGAGATGAATATCTCACAAGCATAATATAAAGAAAGCAGGCATTATTTAACAATTTTGTGTCAAATTTTACTTTTTTTTTAAATTATGTCATGACAATAGTACCTCACTGTCTCCCTTTCATGGTATGAAAGCAAATGCTTTGAACTGTTCTCTGACAGAATAGCAGAGACCTGAAGAAATTATTCAGTAATTCAAATTAAAAATCAAATCACTTAAAGAAGAAGGGAACAGGAATGAGAAGAGGAGTATTGTTTATCTCAATTATCCAATTTGATGATCAACACTAATCAAATTCAACTTGTCTTTCTATTCCTTCTCATCAGATAATTGATTCACTAGAAGTTTAGAAGACTTGTTGCTCCAAAATTGAGCTCCAGAATGGCAAACACTAGGAGCTAGTTACCAATGAGAGTTCAGAAATGAAAAAAACACTATTTCCTGAAATGATGAGTAGCAAGGAGTAGATCCTGACACCATAAAGAAGATGAATTTTAAGTTTTCTACGTTGGAAACTGACCAGGTCCAGAGTAAATAAATGTTACAAAACAGCATAATGATGCAGTGATCATTGGAAAAGCAATGGAATCCTATGTTGGAGACAGAATAAATAGCTAACGCAAAAACATGAATAGAAGTATCAGGGCAGATCAAAGGAATCATGTGAACTCACCAAAAAGTTGCCAGCATTGGTTAATTGGTTATGGTGTGTATGTGTGTGTGTATGTGTGTGTGTGTGTGTGTGTGTGTGTGTGTGTGTGTGTATGAACATGTGCCCCTGGGCTAGTCACTTGACCCCCATTGCCTAGCCCTTACCACTCTTCTGCCTTGGAGCCAATACACAGTATTGACTCCAAGACTGAAGGTAAGGGTTTAAAACAAACAAACAAACAAACAAACAAACAAACAAACAAACAAACAAACACGTGCCTCAGAACTTCTAAAATGAGGCCATATGAGGATATTGTCCACACAACTAACTTCTCAGTTAGCTGTGGGTGTCTCTGACTAACTTTTGCATTCTCTTAAAAGGGAAATAAATGGCTGAGTTCACTGACAACAGCAGTCACCTAAGTAAGTCAATTCCAATAAAAGACCACCACTAAGGTTTAAATAATAGGATTCATGTTTGTCATAGATGAAAATATTGTCCCTCAACAAATAATAGCATGTAACAATCAATACCTGGTATTGATACACAGCACATAGCACCATGGAATTCTTGTTAATCTCATCACCTATATGACAATAGTGTAAAGGAGTGTCATTGTTTAAATAGTAAGAAAAAAAAAAACAACCAACTAATTCATGAGCAAACCATCAAATCAAATATGCTAAATTTCAAAAATAGGAAGTATTTAAAAAATTCAGTATCACCTCATGCCTAGCAGATTGGCTAACATGATGGCAAAAGAAGGTGGTAAATGTTGGAGGGGATGTGGCAAAATTGGGACATTGGTTCATTGTTGGTGGAGTTGTGAATTGATTGGGCCATTCCAGAGGGCAATTTGGAACTATGCCCAAGGGGCATTAAAAGACTGTCTGCTTATTGATTCAGCCATGACGCTGCTGGGTTTTTACCCCAAGAAGATAGTAAGGAAAAAGACATGTACAAGAATATTCATGGCTGTGCTCTTTGTGGTGGCAAAGAATTGGAGAATGGGGGGATGCCCTTCAATTGGGGAATGGCTGAAAAATTGTGGTATATGTTGGTGATGAAATACTATTGTGCTCAAAGGAATAACAAAGTGGAGGAATTCCATGGGGACTGGAACAACCTCCAGGAATTGGAGCAGAGTGAGAGGAGCAGAGTCAGGAGAGCATTGTGCATGGAGACTGATGTACTTTGGTGTGCAGTCGAATGTGATGGACTTCTCCATTGGTGGCAATGCAGGGACCCTGAACAACTTGCGGGAACCTACAAGAAAGACCACTATCCACATCCAGAGGAAACACTGTGGGAGTGAAGGCACCAAGGAAAGACAACTGCTTGAATACATGGATCTAAGGGATGTGATTGGGGATGTGTACTCTAAATGAACATCCTAGTGTAAACAACAGCATGGCGGTGGGTTCTGATCAAGGACACAAGTGATACTCAGTGGAACTGCCTGTTGGTTGTGGGAAGGGTGGATGAAGGGGAGGGAGGGAAATAATATTCTAAATTGTCTAAATAAACTAATTCAAATGGAAAATAAAATAAAAAATAAGACAAGAAATTTAAAAAAATTCTTTGAGTGACCATTAAGTTGTAATATTGTAGACAGAGAGGTAGCCTTGGAGTAATGAATACCTGGACTCACATCCTTCCTCTGTGTGTCTACTGGCAAATCAGTATAATGCTTCTGGAAACTTTCAGTTCATAAATTATAAAGAAGTTAATTATTTGTTATGGAATAATATTCTATACTTAAGAGTTCCCTAGAGAGGGTGGATTGAAGGGGAAATATGCAGGGTACTATGTTATATATACAAAAACGAGATTTTAAAAGGTTTCTATTCTCAATATACTTACATTGTTTCTATGAGCTAAACCAAAACTATTGATTCACAACTGTTTTTTACTACTTTCTTCATGATAAAAATGAAAGAATTATATAGGCATCCAATTGATTCTGAGTGATCTATATATAGAATGTCCCTTGAATCAGTCTCTCAAAACCAGACTCAAGAATGACATAGATCTTCCTTAATATTGTGTCAAGTTCATATGTCCCCTCAAACTTTGGATCTTTAAGTAGTCTCACCTCTTCTTTAGGTATGGCCTTATTTCTGAAATGGTTCTTGGTAGTTTTCTGTCACATTGAACTTCAATTTATTTGCTTATATTTGAATATATATATATATATATATATATATATATATATATATATGTCCTATGCACTGGCTTTTTCAGGCAAATCAAATAGATAAACCTTTTATCATCCCACCTACAAAATCTGTGCATATAAGTTTATAGCATGATTGGGGTGAACAGAATTTCTAAGATATAAGCCTTCTGCTACAGAGATCTTAAATAATAATAGAAATACAGTAATTAAAAAATACTTCAGTTAGCCAATGAACAAACAGAAGTGTAGCCTAGAGCAATGTTAGCACCAAATGGACAGCTGGAGTAGGATTTGAGTAAGTATAATCGAATGGTGCTTTATAGACAGGAATAGGATGGCTGGCTTTGAGAGAAAATGGTATCACAACCTGGATGGGGAAGATTAGAGATAAACAACTACAGGATTTGCTATTAAGAATAATTACATTGTTAATAAAACTCAAACTCCAAGCCACTATAAATACCATGATGGCACAATCCCCAGGAAAAATTGCCCACTGTGTCAACTTTGACATGGCTATTATCTTCCTTCCTGAAAGATTAAAATCTCAACATAATCATTTTAAGCCTATTGACAGCACCATCCTACATAGATAGATTAAAATATACCTTATTATCCTGCTTAATTATCCATGTTCATAAAATAGAAGCTATGTCACAATTTTGTAAGAAATATCTCATCTGAGAAACCTTTATATAGTACTATAACTCAAGTCATAGATAATAGTTTTCTATGGGATTTTGGTATTCAAAAAGAGGCTTTCTGGTACTTTAGTTCCATTTTAAGTTTTTTCATGAAGTTAATAATTTTTCAAATTTTAAAATCCAAATGAGGATGCCATTTCTAAATCTAGTTTGTTTATTTTATATATACAAATTAAGCCATCATTTTTATCCTGCAGGGATGAATTTGTTCAAAATCCCAATCAAAAACTATGTGAGAAACTGAAAAGTACTTGCATTGCCAATTACAGGAAGAAAATTTATTCTGTATGCATTACCATGGCCCAGATAAAGAGCAATAAAAAAGATAGAGGTTTCAGTACATACCCTATGTGCTCTTTGTCAAAAATTTTCTTTTGTTTTTGAGTCTATTTTAATATACATTTTTGCTTACCTTTGAATTTCAATCCTTATTTAGTACGTTTTATTATTCATAATGATTAAAATATCTGAAGAGAACTCTGGAGAAATTTTGTTTTCCATGTTAAGCTTTTATTACTTTATGGAAAATTAAAAATCCTGTAGTAATTTTTTAACTCAAATAATTTATATTATCTCTGTGTCCAATTTTCTACATATTTCTAAATCTTTTATTTTCTTTATATACACTTTCTTTATTTCTCCTTTTCTTCCTCCTTGGCATTTCTTTTTAATTTTTTTTCCAATTGACAAAGAGAAAACAAAACTCTGTTTTGTCACTTTTCACCTACCCTCACTGGAAAAAGAAAAGAAAAAAAACAATAATCAATATGCTTAGTAAATTGAGACAGATTCCAGCATTGTCCCTGCACAAACATATATTTGTCTCATTCTTCAACCTATGTTGATCACTTCTCCATCAGTAGGTTCATACCTTGCTTCTTCACTGGACCCTAGGAATTTAGTTGTTAATTGTATGTTTCAGAGTGCTTAAATCTTTTGGAGTGCTTTTTCTTTAAAATATTCTTTCTATATAAATTCTTATTCTAGTCATTTCATTTAATATCATTTCATACAAATTTTCTTAGATTTCCCTGAAACTTCTAAGCATTCCTTTTGGAACAATAATATATCATTATATGAATATAAGATAAATTGTTCAACCATTTCACGAATGATAGATACTTTCAGTTTCCAGGATTATTATTTTTTTTCTTTAATGCCAATACAAAAATAATGTTTGTGAATACTTTTGTATATATGGATCCTCATTGTCCTTCTTTGATCGCTTTAAAGAATAGGCCTAGTTGTGGTATACTTTGGTCAAAAAATATACAAAGTTTAGGTTGATTTTCTTTTCTTTTCTTTTTTTGAGAAGAATAGAGATATGCTATGGTTCAAAACAATTTTAAGGAAGGTTCAGAATAATTCCCACCTCTTAAAACAACCTGCAGTCCTTCTTATTATATTTTATTTTACTTTTTTGTCAACTTTTCCAAGATAGAAATAAAGTACAACTTTAGAGTTGTTTATTTTATATTTTCTCATTATTAGTGATATTTTTGCATTTTAGTATGGATATAGTTATCTCAGATGTCTTCTTTAGAAAACTATTTGTTCACATTTCTTCATAATTTACCAATCAGAAAATAGCTCAATCTTATAAAATTAAATCAGAGAAACATGGTGCAGAGATTTTTCTCCAAGTTGCCTGCTTTCTTTATCATAATTTTAGTTGCATAAATTTTATTTGCATAAAACTTGATTAGTGTTTTAGAATCAAAATTGTCCATTTCACTTGTTATGACTCTATTTCTTATTTGCTCCCGTAGGTAGGGAATGCATACATGCAGAAATCATATACTGTAATCAGGGAATACTTTTGTTGAAGGGGCATACATAACTCTGGACTTGGAGAATTTACTGAAACCTGGTTTTCAACATAACATATGTTTACTCTAAGACTTTGGGCAAATTATTTAAACTCTTTGGGCCTCGGCTTCCTCAACTCTAAAAGGAGAGAGCTTGACTAGATGACCTCTGAAATCTCTTAAGATTCCTTAAAGTTTAAAGAACATATGAAGGGCTTGAACAACTCAGAATTCCAACGTCAAAAAGTTGAAATTTCGCTTTGGTGAAGACATCATGCTATCCTCTATTGCAGTCTTTTGGTGATGGGCTTATCTCTACTCTGTGGAGCATCTCTGTTGGCCAAGTGACAGTGTTTATAGAGCTGCTCTCTTTATGCTTGAAATCAATCTAATCCAGTTTTAAATGTTTTTTAACTGAAAGAAGCAACTCTCCCCTCACAATAAAATTAATGAGTGGAAAAGCATAACCTTTACCAGAAACACTTTACCATGCCACTATCCCACAAGCAGGTAATGTTAAGGACAGTTTCAGAGGGATTTTGTGTTCTTAGGAAATATTAAGACCTGCTTCCCTGATCACTCATTCTGATACAATGAGGTCTTGACAGAGAACTTTAATGTTCTTGCTTTGGTTTCACTGGATTAAATATTAAACAATATCACTAACTAGATATGCTACATTTACTTTACTGGTAATTGGATTGTGAATGAACCTGCTGTTATTGTTCATTAGTCTGTAACTTCATAGACTTTGGCTCCATTTTTTACAACTGCTTTTTGGAGATGTGCCATAAAGATGAGAACAGAAGAAAATATTTGTATACAGCTTTAATCCAGGATGTGGTACTATGTTCATTGATGGAGGGGTCATACCATCAGTGTTGTGTTACATTTTCTGAAGGTGTTACAAGTAAAAAATTGCCTCACTAAGAATTTCACAGAAAATTGTTTAAATATATAAAGTCAATTTATTTAATATGAGGGCTTCTAGAAAGAGAACAAAGAAAAATAAAATGAATTTCCCCTTATCAAAAAAAGTTTTATTAATTGTTCTAAAAATGATCCTCAAAAAGAAAGAGTATAACATCCTTCCTTACAACCACAATCTTGATGTTTCCATTAAGGCTATTTCTATATGTTTCACAATTAAATAAACAACAAAAACAGGTATTCCAATATCCATAGTTATTTGGTTATATGAAACTATAATATATATCTCTATTTGTACATATCATGTATGCACATATATGTATTTAAAGTAACAAAAGCAACCAATCCTTTAATTGGGAACATAATTGATCTCCTGGCATAACTGCTGGCAAAATATAAAAGCATACAGAAAAATAAAATTTATTAATACTTCCATCTATAAAAAGGAAGGGTTTTTGTTTTGTGAATTAGTCAGCCGTCTTACTTGGGCATCTGCCTTTGTTTATAAATTTAATATTAATTTTGTCACAGTATTTCATTTCAGAGAAATAAAAAGTCATTTTAGATCAACCTAAATAAAACATAGTTAAGACATTAACTTCAATTAATATATGGAGTAAAGCAAGAAAAGCAAATTGTTTAGGTATAACTTGTTTTCTCCCACTAAATCATATGCTTCTTGGAGAGAGAAACATTGTCTTCTTTCTATTCCAAATCTCTAGTATAGTACTTTATAATACAGTGCAATGAAATTAAATTATTTCCCAGTATATGAAAGGCATATGAAACAAATATTTTATGGCCTGTTTGGTTCTAAAAGCAAAACTTGGAAACATAATACTTGGTGTTGTACTCTATATTTGTTAGTGAGATGATACAACTGAAGTTGATGATACTTTATTCCCAGTGGTCAATTCAGCCATTTACTAAATCAAGTTTTGCCCAGGGAATTCTCTTCATCATGTAGGGTAAAGTAAAACACAGTGGGTTAAAATTGCCTAGGTCAATTTAGGCTGCATGTAAAATCAAACCAAATGAAACCATACTAAACAACACTGCCTAATAGAGCTACGCAAAATGTGTAAGATTGCTAAATGTCATCAAGTAGAACCTTGAAGATGGTATGGTCAATATTTTCAATTGGTTTGCTTATAGTTTCGACTACAAGACCATACTCTTTCAAATCCCATAATTATATGATTAGGTGATCCTAGGATAACATTATTTAACTAATAAACCTCAAAATAAATAATTTAAAATGTTAATTGATAGCATTGATTTTCTTTTTTATTAAAAAAGATTTGGGGCAAGGTCTTTGGCAAAAATTTGATGATAGTAGGTTCATGTTTGTGTCAGCAGTTTTATAATAAAGTAAAAAATAAAACAGATTCACAGAAAGTAGAATAATATTGAGAGTTTAGAGGAATTGTGTTCTAGAGCACAGTCTACTCTGGACTTTGAGTTGCTATTCTATAAACAATGGCCAACATATTAGTCACTGCACTTCAATGCTTTTCTAGATGAAAGAAAAGGGTAAACTGATCCAGAGAGTGTCCAGATATTACTATACAAATATAACTCTCAAATCCATATCTAGTCCTCACAGTCACCTCCAAAGAAACAGAATAATTTAAACTACTTTATAACTTATTTATATATATTGTAATAATGTTATCAAGCTCAGGGACATTTGTTGCTCTTTCCACCATTCAACCCTACTTCTACCTAACTCCATTAAGGATTTTTAATTAAGTTTTCAAAAGTGGTATGAGCCTGATTATTTTGCAATCCAAGTCAATAGAACCAGTACCTATAATCTGGACCTATATGAACAAGTTTCAATTTTAAAGATTTATCCAAGAATTATAACACTTAGACTTGTTTTCCTCTATCCACTTTTTTTTCTCTCAGAATATAATTACAGGTGATAACAGATGAAGATAACAAGCCACAGAATTTCTATGCAAAAATTCAAGGTAACAATTTATATATATATAATTTAGGTCAAAGACAGCATTTGTTTCATTCCACAGATGGAATGAAGAAAATATGAGAGTTCAAAAAGAATATATATCTATATATATATATAAACCCAATATGCATATATATATATATTGCTGATGTGCATAAATCGATACATGTATATATACATACACATACAAAACATTTAGTCTCCATTTTTGCAAAATATGAGGTTACTATAATGTTTTATTACTGCTTTTCTGATCCACTGATCTACTTTTCTATTTCTTAGCCAGTACCAGAGAGTTTTGATAATTACAGCTTTATAATAGTTTATTTTTTTTTAATTTTATTTAGTCCATTTAGAACATTATTCCTTGGTTACAAGAATCATACTCTATCCTTCCCTACCCTACCCCTACCCTTCCTGTAGCCCACGTGCAATTCCACTGGGTGTTATATGTGTCCTTGATCAGAACCTATTTCCATGTTGTTGATGTTTGCACTAGGATGTTCATTTAGAGTCTACATCCCCAATCATATCCCCTCGACCCATGTAATCGAGCAGTTGTTTTTCTTTGGTGTTTCTACTCCCACAGTTTTTTCTCCAAATGTAGATAGCATTCTTTCTCATAGATCCCTCCGGGTTATTCAGGATCACTGCATTGCCACTAATGGAGAAGTGCCTTACATTTGATTGTGCCACAATGTATCAGTCTCTGTGTACAATGTCTCCTGGTCCTGCTCATTTCACTCTCCATCAATTCCTGGAGGTCATTCTAGTTCACATGTAATTCCTATAGTTTATTATTTCTTTGAACCTGACTACTATCATCAAATTTTTGCCAAAGACCTTGCCAAAGGGCCAAAGGGCCTTCCTGTTCAGTTACTAGCTGTGACAAGAGGACATACAGAATTCAGAGTCAGGGGTTGGTTAAGGATAAAAAGACAAAAACAAACCAAAAAAACACCCCACTATATTATTAAAAACAGCTTCCTAAATTTGGGCCTCTGAGAGAACCAAGAGATGATTTAGTAACAGAAAATGATAGAGTATAAGCTTCTTTCAAAGCAATTTACTATTAATGGAATGATCTTAATTGTCACCAATCACTTCTAACAGGCTCCTCCATACTTACCTTTTTGCTTACTATGCCATGATTGAGATTCATAGCATGATCTATTTAGAGCTGCTTGGACTTCAGAGGCCATGGAATCCAATCTCCTTATCTAATAGTGGAGGGATCTGAGGTTGAATGATTGCCTAGGGTCATAGCTAAGAGAGCTCTTTGTGACTCCCAGTCCAGTGCTCTGTCCACTGGACAGCATTGCTGTACAACACACACAATGTTGACGTATGTATCTGATCCTTAGGTCCCATGGAGGAACCTTTTCTTTCTTTTTCTAATCTGCATTCTGGCTTTAACTATCGTTCTCACCATCTCCTTGTGTTCTGCTATGGTTTTCTGCTATTAGGCTTCAATTCATCTGAACAAAAGCCAAGTGGTGGTATAGTGTGGAGGGGACTTGTAGTCCTTGGACATAGGTTCAAATCCTACTTCTGGTGCTAACTACCTATGGGACTGTGGGGGAAAAAACCTTAACTATTTTGGGCCCAAGTTTCTTCATAAATGAATTTTTTTCTAGTTCTTCTAACTCTGCTTTTATGATGTATCCCCACAAAGAAACAAGTCCTAAATGTATTGGGCCTAAATCCTGATCTCACAAGCCCATAGTCAAACCAAAACACCTGTGGGATCCACAGTCTCTGCCCCAGTCTGATGAAGAGTGTTCCTAGCACATACCTTTGCAAAACCATGATGAACTTGGCCTGTGTAGAGCCGGTACAGCACACCAAAATGTTCCTTCAGGGAAAATAAAAACATTTTTGATCATTGGGATTATAATTATAGTATCAGCAACAACAGTTGTGTCATTTCTTTGAAGAATCTTGGGGCCAACACAGAAGTTCCCAGTCTCTTTCCAGTGCATTTACATTAAGAAATGAAAACAAAAAAGAATGGAAAGTACAAAGCTATTAAGAAGACAAAGCATAATTCATTCTAAAGAAGCAGAGCCTGTGGCTGTTTTCTACATGGTGCCAAAACATTTGGATGTAAAGTAAAAAAAAATCAGTTTGGCATTCAGATGTTCCTGAATAGCCAAGTCCTTGGTATCATGTGGTTGCAGCCTCAGACTCTGAAAAAAAATTAATATCCCCTCTTTCCTTTTCAACCCCCTTCACAATATTTATATTTTCTCTTTTCACAGCACACATCCATACAAGGTAAAAGCTAAAACAACAACATGCCATCAAACAGCATGGAATTATGTATTGGACCAGCTCTATATGAATCCCAGACCTCTCAAATGAAATGACCGACCTGGAGATGGTAATGATGATGAAAATGATGTTGGCTATAGAGGTAATGATGATGAGGGTAAGAAGGAAGAGAAGGATCATGATTTTGATCACAATGACTCAAACCCAGTCTTATTTTTTTTTGTCAAAAAATATTAATCACTCAATTGAAGGAAGTGGTATTTTCCATTTATCTAAAGTATGATAATAATTTTAAGTATATTATGGCTAAATTAATTAGGACTTTCAAATTGCTCTGTACATTAGTATATTTTGAAGTGTTTTCAATGAAAAAATGATGGTTTAAAATGTGTTTATATTTTAGAAGTTTTTTTTTACTTACATAGCTAATTTTTCTTAGAAAGATTTCATTTATGGGAAGAAAAAATATATGGTTGGTAAATTATAAACTTGAAACTATTTATATCATATATATGATTATGAGTAATTGAGTCACATCTTAATGGCCTACAGTATCCATTGTGGAGTTTAGAAAATCCCTGTGGAACTGGCACTTACAGGATATGAGATTATCCTATTAGAAGACAGAAAGATGGGTTACGATAGTCAATATTATTTATTGTCTCCAAAACAGAGGAACATATACTTATTCTCCAGTCCTCCCCCATTTAACTCCATTCTTTCATTCTAAGACTCCCCTTCTGAAACTTGACCACTCGGGGAAAACATAATAATAATTGTTAAAATATACCCAAAATAAGAACTATATAGGTACTATAAGGAAGATTTACTACATCACAACTACATAGCAACCCTCTACATGAACCCCCCCACACACACATCAGCAAAGTAGTTTAAATAACCTTTTCAAACTTCCAAATTCAGAAAATGAAACGCTACAGTAGATATAGAGCATCAAAAGTTTAATATACAAGATAAAATAAAAGCTTCACATGACATAGAAATCTTTTGAAATAAAATGGGACTAATGGAATACTTCAAGCTTCCATTCAGTTTCCTCACACTAAAAAAAAAAAAAAACTCCATAGGCTAATGACAATAGAAATAAAATATTTCTGGTTTGTACTTTGGGTTTTCAACTATAGAAATATCTAATAGGTCTGCCTCTAGGACTAATGCTTCCTGAAGTAAACTGGTGCTGACTTTGTTCAACTAGTTGATCTAAAAGTGTAACAAATAATGATAACGGGGGAAGGGGAAGGTAAATGAACTGGACAACCAGGAAAGACCTTTTACTAAAAGGAAAGAAGACTGAAAATATAGGTGGAGCATTGTTTCTCCTACCACTAAAAATTTACTTTGGGATCATTCACTCCACAACATGAGGAGGCTGAGTTGAATTAGCCTTCATCAGAGTTATGCAAAAATGGAATAGGGAGACCAAAATGACGAAAATCAAAGTCAAGTGACTGAGAATACAAAAGGAATTCTGACATACTAAAAAGCTCAAGGAAAAATCTTAATTATATATCTAGTTCACTAGTACATAAATGAATGAGATAAAAGGAAAGATGAGTGAAATTTAAATTGTCATAGCACAATGGATAAATATTGTACAATGAAGCAAATGAATGAAATTATTCTCATTAAAAAGGTCTTTCTGTGTTCTCTCCAGAGACCATGGGAAAAAGCAAGATATCCCAAAATAGTTCACTAGATAAATGAAACATTCAAAGGGAGATAATGGTGATGAAATTAGATTACAAAATTAGAACTTTAAGAAAAGTATTAAAGGAAACAAACAACAGGATACATATTTTGGAAGATGATAAAAATATCTTTTTTTTAGAAAGGACAGAATTAAATACCAACAAGAAATAGAAGAAAAGCAAAATAACAATAAAAACACTATTTAAATTTAATTTTTAAGAAATTAAAAATAATTTAAATAATCTATATACATTAATTATTATTTTTTACAAGAACAATATAATATCAAAGAAAGATATACAACCAGCTAATTCATTTATTGAATAGTGTTTTGCCAATTAAACTACCACAAGATGGGGTAATTTTTAGAATTTCATAGATTAATAAAATTTATTTGTAGGAAAAATAGAACCTGAATCAAAAAAGAAATAATGAATGTAAAATAATAGAAGTGAAAGGGGATAATACTTCCAGATATAAAACTATATTACAAGTTTAAATAACAAATTACTTTATCAAGAATCAATAAAATTGAATAACCCAACATTTGATAAACCTTTGTATGTAAACTTCATGCAGAAGGACTTCAAATATGATAAGCGCTCTTGGGGAAACTGCAAAGCAGTATGGCAAAAGCTAAGGGAAAACTAGGATGTTACAAAATGCCTTTTACTATTTTCAAAACGAATATGTGACATACATTTAAAAAAACATTTTTAAAAATGAAGGAAAATAGATGATTGTATCTTTCGTGACTGTAACTGGGGGGTTAATTTCAACTTCATAAAAACAATAGATAGTAGAGTTCCCAAAAAGGTACAATAAATCATTTCAATTGCATGGAAGCAAAAAATTTTAGATGAATTAAATCAATGCAGCTAGAATAAAATGAAAAATTGCCTAATGGGAAAAATCAAAAAGCACATTTTGTTACTAGTGTCCTAGAAGACTGCAAAATTGTTATATTATTTGCAATTTTAGTGTAGCAAATATGCGTAACTTTTATTTACACAAAGTCTGACTGACTACATTTCCATTTAATATTACAGAAGATATTCTGAGGGGTTGGAATGTCTCCCACTATTTCTATCCCTGAGGGATTTCTCCTTACCACATGATTTCCCTCCAAACTTCTTGAGATGAATCTCTGACTCTTGCCTGACTTGAATGAAGCAAAAAGAAATATCAAATCTGCCTCTAAATAGTTTCAGGGTGTTAATTCCAACTATGTAGTCAGTTGATAAAGGATCACCTAACCATAGTATTGGCCAAAGAGCAAGGCCATACATGCTTCACAAAATCTCAAAATAATTTTATTTATATTTTACCCTGATTCGCCCAAATTAGCCATCCATCTTTTATCTTCCATGTGGAAATATTCCACAAGCCAAGCAAACAGCTGTGGTCTGCACACATTCATTACATATGTAAAATAATAGCAGTGTCCTCATCACAGAATCTTAGAGTAGATGTTTCTTCAGGAAAGGAAAAAAATAAAACTAAAGTATACTGGAACATAAATGCCCTTGGTAAATGATCATCCAGTCTTTGCTTTTATGAGTAAGTATTCACTGTTTTCTATAACTGACTCTACTACTTTAGATGGTGTTATAGGTATGAAGCTATTGCTTAAACAGAACCAACATCTGCTTTACTGAAACTAGAACCAAAACAATAAAGCTTAATGGCAACTCCATGTCTCATCTGTTATATATAACAGATTCTGTCTTGCCCATCTTCTCTGATTGGCTAAATATAGTTATTTTTTAAAAAGGTTTTTATTATATTTGTAAACATGAAAGAGAAAGAAAATCCTCCTGAAGGGTATGATTGGTAGAGCAAAATCTTGAAGGAAGGCATGTAAAGACCTGGGGAAAGGAATGGAACATCATATATTAGGAATAACAAATTATTCAGGTTAACTAAACTGTAGATTTCATGAAGAATATAAGTTTATAAAATATAGAAAAAGACTAAAAATATATAAATGAATCAAAATATCAAGAGTTCAAAATGTCACAAAAATATTTTTTTTAAAAATTGGTCTTAAAGACAATAACTTTATTAAACAAAATTGCTGTTATAAAACCTAAACTACTTTGAAAACTATGTGAAGAAAGTACTTTAATCATGGAGTCCAATTAAAAGGCTGAGAGGTAATGAGAAGCTGAATTAAAGAAGTGGTTGAATGAGTAAATTGAAGGGGATGGAAGAACAGAATGTTTTGGAGAAAAATACTATTGATTCAATCTTTGATGTCACAAGAAAAAAACAAACAACCTTGTCAGAGAAGTAACTGTCCAAAGGAAGGCAACCAGAGTTGGAAGATGTTTGGAAAGCATTTTACAGAGAAAAGTTTCAGAAGTTAGGAATAAAAAAGATGGTGAGAATTATAGATGTTTTCTTAGCATCATCTGAGAATTTTCACCTGAGAATAATGTTGAGGCTCAATAGGGTAGAATTAGCATCCATATCTGTGACAGAAAAGGAGATTTCAGCTCAATAAAAATGGGAGAACTCTCTAACAACTAGTATAGTCCAACAATGGAAAAGACTGTGTTGTGAATTTCTCATCACAGAGATTTTGGAAGGTAGATTAAAATATGATCATTAAGAAATTATTTCTAAAACAATCATCAGTGATAATTTGCTCCAACACTCTCACTTCTCCTATGAAAAGGATAAAACCCACAGAGGTAATGTGATTTTCCCAGTCATACATCCAGTAACAAGCAGATCATAAACTTTAGATCTTCTAACAGCAGATTCAACAATTTATTTTTCTTCAAATGTTATTTCCCTTTTAAATGTTTTATTTTTATTAGCACTTGAAGAATATACTCTCACTCTACAAACCATGACTTATAACCAAAGAAGTTATCTATAACAAACCAACTCTTTAGCCTTACCTAATACTATATTCATTATTCCAAATGTATTTTATACTCTCTGTGCTAAGGTGATAGAAGTATGTTTCACCATTCTTCTTTTTCAGTTGTCTTTCTTTTTGACAAACTGGCCATCTATCAGGAATGTGTCAGAAGATATTGCCATATTTGGTGGTACTGTGTTCCTCCTAATCCCAAAATAATCTTTTAAAATTAACTTATTACATTTTTATGCTTCCCGTCCTGGTTCTGATCTGCTTTTATGTACTTCGAGACACTTGTCAGCTTCTGTCTCATCTTAGAACTTCCCTTAGTGCTTGGGACCTCCTTGCTCTATCACGTCCACATATCTTTTTGACCTTTTCATATGTGAATATTCCTTCAAATGACTGGCTCCTTTTCCCATTGGTAAGATCTTCCTGGTACCAACTTAATTTTCATTGTGATTCTTAGAGATGAGTCAGATTCCCAGAGCCCACCCAACTATATATCCACCTCATGTTTCCCTGAGGTAACAATGATGAATTTCTGTTATTGGCTAATCGCCTAACAGTGTGCTTCTTCTGCACATTACTTTGAGAGAATTAATTTAATCAACCAGTATCACATTACTTTAAAAAAGGAAATTTACTAAAGTTTTAGAATATAAATAATTGGTACAACCTCCCCAAACAAAACACACTCATCCATTACACTTGCTGCCAAAAGTATTTAGGGAAATGAGGGGAAACTGGTCTCAAGATCAGAGTAGTCCATATCCATATTCCATTCTGGAATTTCTTTTCCACTTGTGAGATATTTTTAAAAACCCCTCTTAAATATGTTGTAGTATATTTGGGTGGTTCTTTGTAGGGCTGTGGGTCTAGTCTATAAATGGCTCTCAATGAGGTAAATACCACCCCAAGTTGACATAGACACTGCCACAGATGGATCTGGAGAAGCTGTTTAGGACTTCAATGGATAGATGAGAAGTTTCATACATATTGGTGCAAGCTGTTTCCTTGAGTAGAATGTAAGCTACTTGGGGGCCACAACTGTTCCTTTTTGTTTTTAGGTCCTCAATTCTTAACAAATGCCAGAAACTTTGTAAAAATCCAACATAAACTTGTGGATTGATTAATATATTGGTACGTTAGAATGAATGACTTTAGATACCTCTTATAACTCTATAATTTTATGCTTAATTTACTCTCTGATTTTCCAAGTAATTTTTAAAAGATTTCTTTACAAGTAATCAATCAAGCATTTATTTTTACTAGCATATGTAAAGTAGTAATAGGTGCTTTGGGGAAATATAAAATAAGCCTACTGTACTGTGAGAAGTGATGTATGTGATTAATATAAAGAAGCACAGACAGATCTTTGCGAATTGATGCAATGAAATAAGCAGAACCAAGAAAACAATATACACAGTTAACTACAACAATGTAAATATGGGAAAAAAAGAAATGACACCCCCAAAGCAAAATTAAATATAACCAAATTATGAAATTTAAATGTGTCTCACTTAAAGAGTTATTATAAAATACTCCCAACCCACCTTTTTATGAAGGTGTGAGATTCACTGGTGTTACACATTGAACATTTTTTGACGTTTTCAATGCATCAGTCAGTTGTGCTGACTTTCTATACCTCTGTAAAAATACTGTTTGTCATATGAGATGACTTTCAGGTAGAGGAAGGTAGGAGGAGACACATAGGGATACTATTGTGATATAAGAAACAAAATACCAAGAAAAACCTTTTAAAAATTATGAAATAAGCATGATGCAAATCTTGTCCTACATTTCCTTTACCTGTAAGCTTTTTTCTCCCTCACTTCAGCTTCCTTATATTTTCTTCTGATTTTCGCCCATCCTGTAATGATCTGGAGAAAGAAGTAGTGTGTTATTTTGAACAAAGTAGATGTTTATATCCCCACCTTGCCATACTTGCCATCTGAGTGACCTTAGGAAAGTCAATTCATACTCACAGGATTCACTTTCCCTTCCTGCTTACAATATACCACCTCTAAGACTTCTTTCAATTATGAAGCAAAACTTACATGACTCATGCATTTAATGCCTGTGCTACTGCATGCCAATTAAGCTTCTCTGATAAAGAGAGGAAAATCTCATTCTTATGGGATCTACCCCATTAAAAAATTCTTTGGAAAGGGTTTTATTTAAGTTTTGGACAAATCTGGGCAATATAGATGAGATTTATCTTCCATGTTATATATATATATATATGTATATATATATATATATATATATATACATATATATATATATGCTTGATTGACTTTATTTTTGGAATCTGAGGAAATTTTGTTATTAAGATTATAGTCTTGCCATTATTAGTAACATAAATCACACTTGAACGACAAATATTTTTTGATAATTATCCTTTATCATAAAATTAGTTGCTTTATACATACATACTATCACATGCACATATATGTGATATACTGGAGATATATTTTCATTAAAAATTTGGATAATACTTGTGATAATACTTGGCATTTTGTTTTTCAAACAAGACTGGATTTTAGTTTCTAATCTCTTTTTCTAATCTCTTTTGATGTTGAAGCAAACTAAATTATCTCTCCTCTTAGCAGAGCTTTTAATCCTTCCAATAAAATAGTTCTTGATACATCTTTATTATTGTTCTTTTGATAATCTTCAATTTCAAGTTTAATAAAAATTCTCTTGTAATGGATTATTTATTAACAGAGTTATTGCTGTTAGTTTGTTTTGGTAATTCCTAGCAATAACATAATAGCTAAGTTCATAAAATATTGTTTAATTCTTTCTCACACTTTTTTAACCAGGAAAAATAACAAGCATAAACACAACTACAACCCTCATAACAACAACAAAGTGTGTCCTCATAATCTGCAAGTTATGAATGAAGAGCTTTTAAAATATAGAAACCAAAAATAAAAAATAAATATTATGTAGGAACAGGATAACGTACATATCACTATCATCCTATCTGGTACTGAAATTATAAAATGCTTTTACTGAGTTCCCCCCAAAAAGAGACTACATCCTAAACTGATGTCATATGCTTAAATAAGCATATGACAGTTATTTTTATCTACCTGTAAAATAATCCTCAGAATATTAAACATAAAATAATAATAGAATTGCTCTTATCCCTGGACCATTTCTATTTAAAATCCATGAAAAATATGAGAATTCCCATATAATAATAATGATGATGATGATGACAATGATGATGATGATGATGATGATTATACCCTCTCTCAAAGTTCAACTGGTCCTCTAATATGAGATAGGACACAATGGCAATTAGATCAAGTTAGATCTGGTTGCCCTGGAATTATAATAATCATTAAGTATGTCTCATAAATATCCCAATTCCAACATCTTCAAAACCTATGTCATTATCTTTATATCTCAAGTCCTCCTCCCAGGGAAAGCTAGGTGACTCAGTGGATACAGAGCCAAGCATGGAGAAGGGAAGTATGGGGTTCAACTTTGACCTCAGATATTTCCCAGCTGTGTGACAATAGGCAAGTAATTTAATCCCAGTTGTCTATTCCTTATGACTCTTCTGCCTTGGAACTAATAGTATCAATTCTTAGACATACTGTAAGGTTTTTAGAAACAAATGAATTAATGAATTCATTAATAAACCCTCCCCATTTCCTAACTTCTTTTATCACTGTTGAGGGCACCATGATCTTTCTGGTCATCTAAGATTACAAATTTGGTATCAACCTTTACTCCTATCAAATCTTTTCCCATGTCCTATTGACTTTACCTTCATAATCATGTATATATTCCCTTCTTTCCTCTGACATTATACCACTTTCCTGCAGGAACTCATTACATTTTATCTAATTGACTTCCCTGACCCAAATCTTTCCCACTCCAGTTCATCCTCCACTCAACTGTCAAATTGATATTCCTAAATGAAGATTTGACTTTGTCACTCCATTATACAATAAACTCCAGTGGCTTTCTATTACCTCTTGGATCAAATATAAAATCCTGTCTGTGACTGTTAAAGCCCTTCTTAACCTAGTACTTTCTTTCTCTTTCTTTCTTTCTTTCTTTCTTTCTTTCTTTCTTTCTTTCTTTCTTTCTTTCTTTCTTTCTTTCTTTCTTTCTTTCTTTCTTTCTTTCTTTCTTTCTTTCTTTCTTTCTTTCTTTCTTTCTTTCTTTCTTCCTTCCTTCCTTCCTTCCTTCCTTCCTTCCTTCCTTCCTTCCTTCCTTCCTTCCTTCCTTCCTTCCTTTCTTTCTTTCTTTCTTTCTTTCTTTCTTTCTTTCTTTCTTTCTTTCTTTCTTTCTTTCTTTCTTTCTTTCTTTCTTTCTTTCTTTCTTTCTTTCTTTCTTTCTTCCTTTCTTCCTTTCTATCTGTATAGTATTCTACACTTTTATCTTCTCCATGAAAGAATGATTATGCCTTGCTTGGGGTTCCTTGAAAAATACACCCCATCCCTTGACTCTGTACATTTTCTCTTTATCATCTCACATGCCTGGAATGCTAATGTTCCTCCTTCCTCCAAAAGCCTTTACCAATTAACCTTAAAGAAAATGAATTTTTCTGCTATTTTCTTTAGTTTATAATACATATCTATATATTAGGTAATATAAAAAGATATTATAAATAAAGAAATGTGTATTTTGTGTATATATACACATACTTATTTATATATATATATTTATATAGTTACTTCCCTATTCCTTGACCCTTCTTGATTGTGAGATTGATGGTAAAGATTGTTTTTGTCTTTCATTGGTGTCCTTAGGATTTTGAAAAATGCCTGACAGAAAGCATACACTTAAAAATACTTGGGAACAGCTAGGCAACTCAGTGAATAGAGAGCCAGGGCTGGAGGCTGGAGATCTTGGTCTGAAATCTGGTCTAAGACACTCCCTAGCTGTGTGACCCTGGGCAAGTCACTTAAGCTCCATTGCCCAGGACTTATGGCTCTTCTGGCTTGGAACCAATAAACAGTATTGATTCCAAGAGGGAAGAAAAGGGTTTAAATAAACAAACAAATATACACTGTTTAATATGACTTAACTTGACTTGAAATACTAGAAGTAATGTTGAACAACTGGGCTCTGGCAACACTGTTGTTTATATTAATACCACTTACAGTATAATGGGATTGCTACAAAGAAACAAAGAAATAGTGGCAGTATAGGGTTATGGGCAGCTAGATCTCCCATTGTATAGAGCTCTGGCCTTGGAGTCATGGAAGACAAGTTCAAATCTGGCCTCAAACACTATCTGTGTGACCCTAGGCAAGTCACCTAACCCATTTCTCATCTATAACCTGAGCTTTAGCAGGAAATGGCAAACTGTTCCAGGATCTTTGCCAAGAAAATCTTAAATAAGATCACATAGAATAGCACTGAAAGTGCTAAACGAAAAGAGGATTATATGATGGTCCTAACGTCATCATGGTGACCAACTTAACTCAGAATTTTTAAGAATTGATCTCCTTCATATCCTGGCAACTCAGGAAGGCAAGAAAAATTGAAACCAATTATGCTAACTGCTACCTTAACTTTTAGAAATGACTTTGTTGCAGGTCATACTCATTAATAATATAGACAAAAATCAGATATACCTGAAACAACAAGGTAATGCAAATGTAATCAATCAATAAGTCAACAAACAACCTTTACTAATGGCCTACTATGTGCCAAATGCTGATTGAGGCACTTGATGACACAAAGAAAAAAAATGAAATGGTTACTTCTCTCTTCTTATAGATGGCACCAAGAAAGGTTAATAATATGCTCACTATCATTGCCCATTCTGAATGATGGAAAAGGCAGTGAACTGGCTTTCATTTTTACACAAGTTTTAAGATTTGCTTTGCTTTAAATTTAAAGTACATCTATCTAGAAAATTCTAATACAGAGTTTGATTATTGTGCAGTCAATATGTCTAAATAATAATCATAATATCAAATATTTAAATGGTACTTTAAAATATACAAATAGTTTTATATATTCTATCATTCAAAGAGATTTTTCAGAAATGCAAAATGAGAGGAAAAAATAAAAGACCTTTGCAAGAGCATTCACAATATAGCAGACAGGTAGTGAGTTTGAAAACAGACTGGGAGAGTCAGGTATGATTACCAAATGTAAACTTCCATTGTAAATTACTAGAATGTAAACTGCCTAAATGAAATCGAATCTAACAATACTAAGTGGATCTCAAATATTAAATGTTTAAATATACAGAAAATTGTTGCCCAAGTAATCTTCCTGATTCCTGAAATGGTGCTCTAGTCACACCATTCATTTTCTCAAAAATCTTCCCTATGGTTCCAGTGAATCAACTGCTATTGGGCATTCAAGATCCTCTGCATTAACTACTTCAGCTATATCTAATAATTTTGCCTTTACATACTATATATTTCAGATAAACTAGAGTACTTAGCATCTTCCTTTTAAATACTGCCCTTTCCAGTCACTGGGAGTTTTTTTATATCCTTCCCATAACCTAAATGGAGTTCTGCCAATTCCTGTGTTGAGTATATGTGATGTAGTACATTAGGGAAAGATAAACATCTATCTAGAGCTTACTTTGTGCCAGGCACAGTGCTCCCTTTAGAAATGTTATTTCATTTGAGGTATTAATTATGTTAACTTTCTCACTTGCATTGGTATTATTTCTTTCCCTCCATGATCTTATTTAAGTCTTACCCCTATTATTTTTTTCTCAAAACTCTCCTATTTGCTTTTTCCCTCTTGAACATCTCAGGATGTTTTCTTTATACTTCTCCATTGTTCTTAATCAGTGCTGCTTTTTTATTTATTTATTTATTTTGTAGTCGGCTGGGTACTAACTTATTTAAATGAAGCTTCTGATTGGAGCAAATTAAGAGTTGGTGGTAACTAGCTTTGGACCAAATAATGCCTTCTTGAAAAAGCAATATGCTATATCCTACCAATTGGAGACATAAAAGAGTAGCAGTTCATGTCTACTAATATTTTAGAGGAAAAACTCATAGAAGCAACTTTATTTTATATACATTAACATACTCTGCCTTTGGGCTTTCTTAGAATGATCCATTTGGGTCTTTGCTTAGACATAAGACTTCAGTGAGAACCATACTTTAGTGTTTTGGAGTATTACTGTTTTTCTTATTAGATGAACATTCTTACACAGATGGTCATTTTCATTTTTTGATTTCCCAGGGTAGCTCCCAATCACTGAAACCTAATCAGTGGTCAACTTTTTCCTCTTAAAAAGGATCCAATGGAGATGCCCATACTCTAAGCAGAGATTCATTTCTCAATTAAGGCAACTTCCATTCTCTCCCTCCCAGAATCCTTCACCACCACCATACTACATCCCCCCAAACGAATTGTAGAATTAAACAAATCTAGGAAGCTTTGGTTTAGGAAATAGGCAGACCTGTTGAATTGTTTTCTTTTCTCATTGAAAATTACTCAAATTTATCGGTTGTAAATAACCCTTCTGTCCCCACCTGTATTATTTTCAGACAGGAATTGCCACTTGAAGGTTTTTGCCAAACACCTGGAGAAGACAGGATGCCCAGATGCTTAACACAAGACCCTACCATTGTGGAATTGTTGAATAGAAATCATATAAACCCTTGCACCTGCCACTTCAGGCATGAGGCTTTCATTGAATCCCCTTTCTTACAGGTGGTACCTGGGTAGCAAGCACATCACCAGAATCATTGTAAGGAATCATATTCTCTTCTCTTACACACCATTTGTCCCATTCATCTAGCTCTTTCATTTTCCTCTGTATGCTTTCCCTTCAGAACACAATGGAAGTGCCTCACTATCCTAAGTACTTGAATTCCCTGCATTACTTTAAATGGCAATATCAGTAAATGTACTAAAAGGTATTTAAAAAAAAGAAAATCCATAATAGTCATGTAGATAAATTGAAATAAAGAACTACATTCTTAAGATCACTGCCAGGGTGAGCACATGCAGTTTCCAACTTCACTCAACCTTTTCAATTGTCTCAATTATTTTGGCTGCTTATCACTTAATTAATTCCCAGCCCAGTTTTAAACTTCTGAGTCAATTACTAAATCATCACCTGTGGTTTTGACTAAAGTTTTTTCCCCTTCTTTTGCCTAAATCTATTGCAACATGTTGACCTAATTGGTCATGATCATGCTCTCTACCTTTCACCTCTCAAAACCATCTTTAAGTACAGAAGTTAATAATTATTATTTAAATGATGATTTTAATTTACATCTATGAATAAATATTTTCTAAGCATTTGTTTTAAGCTCCATACTCCTAGATATTGAATAAAGGCATCTTAGCCACAGGATTGAAGATGTTGAGCCAGATGAATCCTTGGAGAAGAATTTTGTCCCTCTCATTTTGTAGCTAAGAGACAAAGGAAAGTTAAATGACTTGCTCAAAGGCTTTGCAACCCTGTTATTTTTAGGAGAGTTGCAGAAATCATAACAATATATAGCCATGTCAATATCATGTCTATGTTGTCAGGGCATAGATAGGACTGATTACATTTGGCATGTATTTTAATAAGAACTATTTAATAGCTCATACTCTCTATAAAAGCACGTTTGGAAGAGATCCTCAAAGCAATCCATATGGCTAAGTATTCTTCAATTGTTCCTTGCTTCCTATGTTAGCTAAATAGGCAATTTGGACAAGATACAGATAAACACTCCAAATATGATCACCTTGATTATGGTAATGGTCCAACAGTCATCAGGACTGAGTGAAAATTTCACAAGGTTTAGTTGAACTAGATTTAGTTAAAACTAAGTATTTGGGACTTTATGGTAATTGGCCCAGCTTGAATTAGCTGCATGTTTCTCCAGGACATTTGTTGATATGAAGAGATGGCCTACATTAAGAAAAAAAATTAGTTACCCTCCACCCCCAGCATAAAAAGTTATTTTAAAAAAGACACCCAAATCTCACCATTACTGTATTATAAGAATAGGTGAATGTGAAGGAGAAAGATGAAAGTGCATATGCTCTAATTGCAAAACAGATTATAAGATTGATAGTTGGCCTTTTCTTCTTTATCTGGATGCTTTTCTTGACCACTGGGAAATGGAAATAGTGTCTGGAATAGGAGGACACTAGTTCACCAAATCAGTCTGTAAAGCAAAGCTCATTAAGTTTCCCCATTGTTCCAAGGAAAGAAATAGCCTATAGTCTAGAGGGTACGATACATGATGAGTCATCTTCTTGACCTACTCTCCTTAATTATATCCATTCTCAGTTTTATGATCTCAATGTATCATCAAGTGTCATTATTCTACAACTTTTCACAGCTGCAGCATGAGCCTCCTGCTGATAGCAGGGATTCTTTAGGTGCCCCAGTGTTTGGCTTAGAGAAACTAATTAATAAGCTATGCTATGTTTTGAGTCCATACTCACAATTGACCCCTAACTAAACTATTAAGACTAGAGCCCAGTATACGTTGAATAAATAATTTCATAGTCTAGCCAGGTAAGAGGATACAATGGACCTGAGTCTGCTGCTGCTACTACTACTACTGCTACTACTGCTACTACTTGAACAAAAGATGTTCAAGTCACTTTCTAGAAAGCTTTTTCTCACCTCTCTCACTTTGTGACTCTTAGATTCTGAAGAATTTCTGCTTTTCCTTTCTGCTTTGCAAATCTCTTTGTCAATTAAATGTTTTAGATCATCTAGAAACTCTTCACTCACCAGAAGTTTTGAGTTGAGTCCATGTTATATATGTAATTATTCAGGAAAAATTACAATCATCATATATTTTCAGGTACTGGTATTTACTTTTAGCAAACTGGTGGCACCATAAAACTGTCTTAAATTTATTTTTTACCAATGATTTTAGCACTTTTCTCTCCTTTCTGCTTCCTTACTGACCAGTCCTCTAGTTCTGTCCCTTTGCATAACCACTCTTCATAATTAACATGGTGAACCTGGCCTTTAAGCAGCATGGCATGATCTAAAGTTTTATTCCTTACCACCACCTCCTTTGTCTTAGGGCAAATCCTTACCTATAATTGGCTAATTAGCCTAAGTAAAGAATCTTTCAAAAGGTGTTCATAAGTGCTACAAAGTTAATGTGCTATTTTTCTGCATAGTAGAGACTTTAAGGAGTTATCAATCAACTCAGGAGTTCTCATTGTGAGAATTTCATAGGTAACCGCAAGCCAGTAGGAGGCATATTATGGATTATAGAATGAAAGCCCCTTGAAGACAGCAATTGTTTTATTTCCTACTGCATGTATGCCTAGTCCTTTATGTAGTTATAGTTCCTGCCATACTGTCAATGCTTTGGACTGTTCTATCTACCTAGATACCTATCAGCTGCAAATTAAAAGTTTAAATGGACGTTCATGGTCACTGTGTCTAACACCCTAATTTTATAGATTATGAAACTGAGGACAGAGAATTTAAATGACTTTTCTAGGGACACATTTGTTATACTTGTTTGAGGCAATACTCAAACCTAGGTCTTTCTGACGCCAAGTCTAGAACCATGTTCACTAAGTGGCAATATAGGATTAGATTGCTCTTTTTTAAACCTCAGGTCCAGAATCCATGCAACTGTCTGCTCTTTCCTTCTATACAATCACTCTTTCTCTTTTTCCTAGTGAATAATATTTCCTTGATCATTAACTATTCTGCATGAGGGTGAGTTAAAAACATAAATATGAAATATAAAATAAAAATATAAAAAGAAACTAGTGCATTTTTTCTATTAGACACTATTGATAAAATGATAAGACTAAAAATTGGGGGGTATATCTATAGATTTTGATTTGATTTTTCTTGTTCCTTATTACCACAAATAATTGATTTTCCAACTTAATTTGAATTTTTAAGATAATTCTGACTCTAAATAATTTGTGTTGAACTGAACTGACTTTATCATTTGAGGTTTATGTAAATCATATTGATTTGACACTTCTAGATGCTAGAAATATAAATATAGAGTTGTTAGACATCAATATTATTGAAGATTTTATATGCTGCTTTTTAAATTTACTACTTTGATAGAATGAAAGTAATATTTATAAGGACTTCCTTTCATATTATATTTGAATAATAACTTGTTATTGAAATACAAAGTTAACAGTGAAATGCAAGAGAATGTTGCTCTGGATTGAGAATGAGCAACATTGCAAATAGATATAAAACTTTTTATGAAATAATTTTTTGAATTATGACTTTACATAGTAAAATTTTCTGACAAACATCAATCAATACTTTTAACCATTCTTATGCAAAGAGTATTATATTGTGCACCAAATAAAAGTTTTCTATATCAAGCTCTAAAATGTTTTTAAAAGAAATGATAAATTATCAAGAATGAAGTTCTGGCCATAAAAATCATCACTCATTTTAGAGAAGACAAAAGAGGGTGAAACATTTAAAGAGGTCAAAGTAGTCAGAGGGAGCTCTCTTATGAACTTTGACTTTAAAAGTCTAGAAAAAAAGACATGCAATGAAGGAAGAATATAGAATTTCAAATCAGATTTGTAAAAATGAAATCCAAAGGGATACTGTGGCTTAAAAATACTAAGAAATAAAGGGTTTGGTACTGGACTAATGATTTTACTAATATAGGTCACTCCAACTACCAAAATTTAAAAAAAAAAAACAACTTCTCCTCTATTAATAGTCTTGGAGAGATAACTAGAACACTTTAAGAGATTAAATTATTTGTCCAGGGTCACATAACTGGGATGTACTGGATGTTCAGAGTGGAGACTTGAATAAAATTTGTCATGACTTTCAAGCCAGCTCTGTACCCAGTGCCACATTATTACTTATGCAGCAAATATAACATATATATGTGTACATGTGGAAATATGTGTGCCTCAACTAGGTGTATAATATACATATGTTTATATGCAGATAACTATATATATAAACACACTTTTTCTTTGGAATTATAGATCTATATGACTATAATCACAACATACTGAATGGCATTAACAAACAACTGAGAAAAAGAAAAACTTATGAGTCATTTAGTTTTCATCTTCCATTAATGAGAATGATCTGCAAACTGAAAAATGTCATCTCAAGAGTGGTTGAAGATGGTGAAATACAAAACATTAATAAAATATAGAGTCATCCTACCTACTCTAAATAAGATCAAGTTGCATTCATTGAATAAATTATATCATAGAACCTGGGAGGTGCTTTCAAATATGATTTGTAAACAGCCGCATGTATACAATCCTGAAAAAATGGGAAAGTCTGAAAAAGATAAAATGTACTGATTTTCCAAATGTGAAAGAAGGATCTATGGGCAAAAACTAATAGAGTGCATCAAGTCAATGATTAATAAAATATTAATTTGTATTTGGATATTTAAAAGGGTAGCTAAGTGGCAGAGTTGATAGAGTAATAGGTCTGGAGTCAAGAAGACCTGGGTTCAAATCCAGAAATAGACACTAACTGTGTGATTCTGAGAAAACCACTCAACTTCAGTTTCTTGTCTGTCAAATAATCTGGGGAAAGACATGATGAACTATTTCAGTATTTTTTTTTCAAGAAAACTCCAAATGGAGTCAAAGAGAGTTAGGCATGACTAAAAATGACTGAGAAAAAACAACAATGAATATTGAATATCATTGAAAAAAAGGAATGCATTCATTGCTACCAGGCAGCATGATTTCAATAAATGATAATAGATGAATATTGCAACACTTTTCCATAGGATCACTAGACAAGAAATTTTGGGAATTTTCTAGACATATTCATCTGCTGTGACTTCTTAGAGAATTTGTGCTGCCTGATTGTAATCAATGCATTCCTTTTTCTTTTTTTTTTTTCATTTGAATAAGTTTATTTAGTCAATTTAGAACATTATTCCTTGGTTACAATAATCACATTATTTCCCTCCCTATCTTCCACGCACTCTTCCCTCAGCCAATGCACAATTTCGTTGGGTATTACTGGTGTCCTTGATCAGAACCTCTTTTCATGTTGTTTACACTAGGATATTCACTTAGAGTCTACATCCCCAACCATATCCCTTTGACCCATGTATTCAAGCAGTTGTTTTTCTTTGGTGTTTTTACTCCCACTGTGTTTCCTCTGAATATGGATAGTGGTTATTCTTGTAGGTTCCTCCAGGTTGTTCAGGGTCATTGCATTGCCACAAATCCATTACGTTCCATTGTACCACAGTGTATCAGTCTCTGTGTATAATGTTTTCATGGTTCTGCTCTTCTCACTCTGCATCACTTCCTGGAGGTTGTTCCAGTCCCCAGGGAATTCCTACACTTTATTATTCCTTTTAGCACAATAGTATTCCATCACCAACATATACCACAATGTGTTCAGTCATTCCCCAATTGAAGGGCATCCCCTCCTTTTCCAATTTTTTCTACCACAAAGAGCACAAATATGAATATTTTTGTACAATTCTTTTTCCTTATTATCTCTTTGGGGTACAAACCCAGCAGTGCTATGGCTGGATCAAAGGGCAGACAGTCTTTTATTGCCCTTTGGACATAGTTCCAAATTGCCCTCCAGAATGGTTGGATCAATTCACAGCTCCACCAGCAATGAATTAATGTCCCCAAGTTGCCACATGCCCTCCAACATTCACTACTTTCCTTTGCTGTCATTTTAGCCAATCTGATAGGTGTGAGGTGATACCTCAGAGTTGTTTTCATTTGCATTTCTCTGATTATAAGAGATTTAGAGCACTTTTTCATGTACTTATTAATAGCTTTCATTTATTTAACTGAAAATTGCCTGTTCATGTCCCTTGCCAATTTTTCAATTGGAGAATTGCTTGATTTTTTGTACAACTGGTTTAGCTCTTTATAAATTTGAGTAATAAGACTTTTGTCAGAGGATTTTTTAATGAAGCTCATTTCCCAATTTGTTGCTTCCCTTCTAATTTTGGTTACATTGTTTTGTTTGTAAAACTTTTTTAATTTGCTGTAATCAAAATTATTGATTTTACATTTTGTGATTTTTTTTCTAGCTCTTGCTTGGTTTTATAGTCTTTATTTTCCCAAAGATCTAAGAAGTATACTATTCTGTGTTCCCATAATTTACTTAGAGTTTACTTCTTTATATTCAGGTCATGCACCCATTCTGAGTTTATCTTGGAGTAGTGTGTGAGATGTTGATCCAAACCTAATCTCTCCCATACTGTCTTCCAGTTTTCCCAGCAGTTTTTATCAAAAAGTGGGTTTTGGTCCCCAAAACTGGGATCTTTGGTTTTATCATAGACTGTCTTGCTGAGGTCATTTACCCCAAGTCTATTCCACTGATCCCCATTTCTGTCTCTTAGGCAGTACCAAATTGTTTTGATACACACTGCTTCATAGTATATTTTGGGATCTGGGACTGCAAGGCCACCTTCCTTTGCATTTTTTTTTCATTATTTCCCTGGATATCCTTGATCTTTTGTTCTTCCAAATGGATTTTGTTATGTTTTTTTTTTCTAATTCTGCAAGGAAGTTTTTTGGTAGTTCAGTGGGTATGGCACTAAATAACTAAGTGAAGTAGGATTGTCCTTTTTATTATGTTAGCTTGTCCAACCCTTGAGCAATCAATGTTTTTCCAATTGTTTAGATCTAGGTTTAATTGTGTGGAGAGTGTTTTGTAGTTGTGTTCATATAGTTCCTGTGTTTGTCTTGGCAAATAGATTCCTAAGTATTTTATATTGTCTAGGGTGATTTTAAATGGAATTTCTCTTTCTGATTCTTGCTGCTGAACTGGGTTGGAGATATATAGAAATGCTGATGACTTATGCGGGTTTATTTTGTATCCTTCAACTTTGCTAAAGTTGTTGAGTATTTCTACTAGATTTTTGGCTGATTTTCTAGGATTCTTTAAGTAAACCATCATATCACCCGTGAAGATTGATAGCTTGGACTCCTCATTGCCAATTTTAATAACTTCAATTTCTTTTTCTTCTCTACTTGCTACTGCTAGTGTTTCTAGTACAATGTCAAATAGTAGAGGTGATAATGGGCATCTTTGTTTCACTCCTGATCTTATTGGGAAGGCTTCTAGTTTATCCCCATTGCAGATGATGTTTGCTGATGGTTTTTAGATGTATACTGTTTATTATTTTTAGTAAAGGCCCTTCTATTCCTATACTTTCTAGTGTTTTTAATAGGAATGGGTGTTGTATTTTATCAAAGGCTTTTTCTGCATCTATTGAGATAATCATGTGATTTTTGTCAGGTTGTTTGTTAATATGGTCAATTATGTGGATGGTTGTCCTCATATTGAACAATCCTGGCATTCCTTTTATATATCCTACCTGGTCATAGTGAATAACCCTTGTGATGACTTGCTGAAGTCTTTTTACTAGTACCCTATTTAAGATTTTTGCATCTATATTCATTAAGGAGATTGGTCTATAGTTTTCTTTCTCTGTTTTTGACCTGCCTGGCTTTGGGATCAGTACCATGTTTGTGTCGTAAAATGAATTTGGTAGAACTTCTTCTTGGCTTATTCTGTCAAATAGTTTGTATAATATTGGGATTAGTTGTTCTTTGAATGTTTGAAAGAATTCATTTGTGAATCCATCTGGACCTGGGGATTTTTTTCTTAGGGAGTTCTTTGATGGCTTGTTCAATTTCTTTTTCTGATATGGTTAGTAATTTATTTCTTCCTCTGTTAGTCTAGGTAATTTATATTTTTGTAAGTATTCATCCATTTCACCTAGATTGCCATATTGGTTGCCATATAATTGGGCATAGTAGTTTTTAATGATTTCCTTAATTTCCTCTTCTTTAGAGGTGAGGTCTCCCTTTTCATCTTGGATACTGTCAATTTTTTTTCCTTTCCTTTTTTCAATTAGACTGACTAGTACTTTGTCTATTTTATTTGTTTTTTTTTCAAAGTACCAGCTTCTAGTCTAATTTATTAAATCAATAGTTCTCTGACTTTCAATTTTATTAATTTCTCCTTTGATTTTTAGAATCTCTAATTTATTCTTCATTTGCGGATTTTTAATTTGTTCACTTTCTAGTTTTTTAATTTGCATGCCCGATTCATTGAAATCTGCCCTTCTTAATTTGATTATATATGAACTCAAGGATATAAATTTGCCTCTGAGTACTGCTTTGGCTGCATGCCATAGGTTTTAAAAGGATGTCTCTTCATTGTCATTTTATTCAATGAAGTTATTAATTGTTTCTACAATTTGTTCTTTAACTGGTTACGGAGAATCATATTGTTAATTTCCAATTAATTTTTTATTTACCTCTCCATGTACCCTTACTAATTATTATTTTCATTAATTTTGATCTGAGAAGGTTGCATTTATTATTTCTGTTCTTTTGCACTTGTTTGAGATGTTTTTATACCCTAATCTATGGTCAATTTTTGTGAATGTACCATATGCCGCTGAGAAGAAGGTGTATTTCTTTTTGTCCTTATTTATTTTTCTCCACATATCTACTAACTTTAATTTTTCTAAGTTTTCATTCACTTCTCTTACCTCATTCTTATTTATTCCTGGGTATTTTCAGTTGGGGATTAAGTACAGGAGGTGATCTCTGGATTCTTTCAATCTCTACTTTTCCTTCTTGTTCTAGGATATCAGGGCAGTTTTCTTGATTAATTTCCTGTAGTATTGTGTCCAGGCTTTTTCTTTTGTCATGGTATTCTGGTAGACCAATGATTCTTAAATTGTCTCTCCTCGAATGATTTTCTAAATCCTCTGTTTTGTGAATGAGATGCTTCATAGTTTCTTCAATTTTTTCATTCTTTTTGTTTTGTTTTATAGTGTCCTTCCTCCTTGTAAGGTCACTTAATTCCAGTTGTTGTATTCTGGTTCTTAAAGAGTGCATTTCATCCATGGGTTTTTGTTCATCTTTTCCTTCCAGTCTGATTTTCTTTGAAGGTCATCTTTCATCCTCTTTGCCTCATCTTTCATCTCCTTTGCCTCATATTCAAGCTGGTTGACTTTGGCTTTCAAGACACCATTTTCTCCTTTTAATTCAAGTGCCTCTATTTCCAGATGATTTATCTTAGTTTTTAAGTTCTTTTCCCAATTGTCTTCAGCCTCTCTTAATTGTGTTTTGAATTGCATTTTGAGTTCTTCCACAGTCTGTATCCAATTCGCTGGGAGTTCTGATTTATTGTTTTGCTGTTCCATCCCCCTCTGTTCTGTTCGCTGTATAAAAGTGTAATTTTTTGTAATTTATTTCTTCTTTTTCTGTTGTTTGCTCATATTCACCCCTTCTTTGCTCACCGTATTGTCTGTGTTTTTGCTCCTCTCATTTTTTTTGGTTTTGGGGACTTCTGTCAGTCTCCCCTCTTTGAGCTTTAACAGAAGCTCTCTAGGTGCAGTCTCTAAAGGAGAGTTGTTGGGGGTTTGAGCTTCTGTGTCCTCTGGAGGCTTTTGATTGGCTTAAAGACCAGCAGTCTATTAGGAGTAGTGTGGAGCCTGGGCTTCCCTGAGTTCTGAAGACTTTTGATGGGATTGAGTTCAGCTTAGTTGGTCTGGGTTTACTCTGAGTTTTAAACTTCCTGGAAGGCTGGAGCAAATATGGAGGATCTCCAAATCTCTGGCAAGGCTGTCAGGTCTTTGCTCCCTCTCTAACTCTTTCCCTGCCATCTGTGTTCGAAGCTCTGAACTTGGCACAGCCCTACCCACAAGGTATAACCTCCAAACCAGAAGCTTTGTATGCCCAGAAGTTTCTGCTGCTGCTGGAATCTCAGTGTTCTGGGTGGGTGGGGGGAGGGGTCCTGGGACCTTCCTTTTGTCTTCCCCTTAGACTGGAGAGTTCTCAGATTCTGGCTTTTCAGGGGTGTACCTTTTGAATTGAGTCCAGCAGGAGGTTTCCTTGGTGCTGTCTTGTTAGGTTTGATTTTCAGTCCCCTAGGAGCATTCAATTTGTGATCAGTAATGAAGGGTATTTAGAGGTCTGAACTAAGTTGATTACATATAATTGTCCCACAATATTTCAGATTCTGTGTACAATGTTCTCCTGGTTCTGCTCATTTCACTTTGCATCAGTTCATGGAAGTCTTTCCAATTCATATGGAAATCAAGCAGTTTATCATGCTTTGTTGCATAGTAGTATTTCATCACTATCATGTACCACAATTTGTTCAACCAGTGCCCAATCAAGGGACTACTCCTTATTTTCCAATTTTTTTTTTTGCCACCACAAAAAGTATGGCCAGGTATATTTTTGTAAAGACATTTTCCCTTAGTATCTCTTTGAGGTACAAACCTTGTAATGGTATTGCTAGATCAAACAGTACACATTTATTATTTTCCTTTACTTTCATATTGGCCAATCTGCTAGGTGTGAGGTGGTACCTCAGAGTTGTTTTGATTTTCATTTCTCTAATTAGGAAAGATTTAGAACAATTTTTCCTGTGATTATTAATAGTTTTGATTTCTTTATCTGAAAAGTTCCTAGTCATATCCTCTGACCATTTGTCAATTGGGGAATGGCTTTTAAATCAAAATTTTTAAACCCTCCCTTACAGCATGAGGAAATTCAAAGTTGAAGTAGTTTATAGAAGTTCGTATGAGAGAAATTGTACTCATAAATCCAGTGATATTTTCAACCCATGAAATGTGACCATATTCCTTTATGAAAAAGAATTACAAATATTAATAATGAACTAAATTCATTCTTAAAATGGAATTCACAGTTATTTGAGAAATTACAAAGTAGTGTTTGCCAGCAGCACTAATAAGAAGTCACATAAAGGTAAAAGACCTTGTTTCAACTATAATGATTAATTCTGACAGCAAAAACAAGTAAATATGGTATAATTACCAGAATTTCTTTACATTTTTCTATTAAATTAAATACAATAATTTGTTATGTCAACATCCATTCCAGTGTTGAAAACAGTATTAGTGCATGGTTTCCTGCTGCCTCTGATAGGACTGGCATACTCTTCTCTGATATAATACTATTTAAATTTTTAAATGGATATAAACACTATGTTCACATATTAGAAGGAATTCAATGATAATGATAGCATTATTTTCTACTGGAACTCATTGGAAGTGAAGGTAAGGTATCCAAGGCCATCATTTTTTTTTCATTTGGTGCCATGAAATAGTTGATGTATAAAAGAAATCTTGTCAAAAGTCACACATTTTAAATTATAGTATATAGTTTAACTTTGGAGTTTCAACTAACTTATGCTGAGCATATTACTAAGTGTCTCACACCTTTCAGATTCTTTTTTAGTATGTTTAACATGAAACTTTATTAAATTTGAGTGTGGTGATACACTGGCATCTTTTACCTTTTGTATTTGAAGTGTAATGTTTCATATTTTGCTGAATATTATGAAGTTACCCAAATGGAGAATTAAATTATTTGTTACCTAGGTTGATATTAAGGTAATATAAAACAATTTCAAAATGTTCAAATCTTCATTGCTGATTTTTTCCCATTTGAATAAGTTTATTTTGTCAATTTAAACCATTATTCCTTGGTTATAATAATCACATTATTTTCCTCCTCCCCCTCCACCCACTCTTCCCTCAGCCAACACTCAATTTAAGTGGGTATTACTTGTGTCCTTGATCAGGACCCATTTCCATGTTGTGGTTTACACTAGAATGTTCATTTAGAGTCTACATCCTTTTGGTCCTTCACTGTGGATGTAGCCAGATCCTGCGTTATCCTCACTGTGCTCCCATGGTATCTGAATGACTTCTAGGCAGCTTGTAATATCTTTTCTTTGGTCTGATAGTACTTGAATTTGGCTATAACATTTCTGGGTGTTGTCAGTTGGGGATTAAGTACAGGAGGTGATCTCTGGATTCTTTCAATCTCCACTTTTCCCTCTTGTTCTAGAATATTAGGGCAGTTTTCTTGAATAATTTCCTGTAGTATTGTGTCCAGGCTTTTTCTTTTGTCATGGTATTCTGGTAGACCAATGATTCTTTAATTGTCTCTCCTCAAATGATTTTCTAAATCCTCTGTTTTGTGAATGAGATGCTTCATATTTTCCTCAATTTTTTCATTCTTTATTTTTTGTTTTATAGTGTCCTGCTGCCTTGTGAGGTCACTTAATTCTAGTTGTTGTATTCTGGTTCTTAAAGAGTGCATTTCATCCCTGGCTTTTTGGTCATTCTTCTCTTGGTCTGATTTTCTATGGCAGTCACCTTTCATATTCTTTGCTCATCTTTCATCTCCTTTGCCTCATCTTTCATCTTCTTTGCTCATCTTTCATCTCCTTTGCCTCATTTAAAGCTGGTTGATTTTGGCTTTCAAGACACTATTTTCTGTTTCCAGATCACTTATCTTAGTTTTTAAGTTATTTTCCCAATTGTCTTCAGCCTCTCTTAATTGTTTTTTGAATTGCATTTTGAGTTCTTCCACAGCTTGTATACAATTTGTTGGGATTTCTGATTTATCATTTGCTGATCCCTCCCCCTCTGTTCCATTAGCTGTATAGAAGTTGTCTATTGTAACTTCTTTCTTCTTTTTCTGTTGTTTGCTCATATTCACCCCTTCTTTGCTCACTGTATATGTCTGTGCTCTTGCTCCTCTCAGTTTTTTGGTTTTGGGGGCTTCTGTCAGTCTCCCCTCTTAGAGATTTAATAGAAGCTCTCTAGGTGCAGTCTCTTGGGGAGAGTTGTTGGGGGTTTGAGCTTCCCTGTCCTCTGGAGGCTTTTGATTGAATTCAATTCCAGTAGTAAATGAGGGAGGGGTATGGAGCCTGGGCTTCCCCAAGTTCTGAAGATTTTTGATGCTATTAAGTTCAGCTGGGTTGGGGTCAGTATGGTCTGAGTCCAAAACCTCCTGGAAGGCTGGAGCAAATATGGAGGATCTCCACAGCTCTGGCCAGGCTGCCAGGTCTATGCTTGCTCTCTAGCTCCTTCCCCGCCATCTTTGTCCGACACTCTGAGCTTGGCACAGCCCTACCCTCAAGGTACACACTGCAGACCAGCACCTTTGCCCACCCAGAGGTTCCTGCTGCCGCTGGAGTCTCAGCGCTCTAGATGGATGGGGGAGGGGTCCTGGGACCTTCCTTCTGCCTTATCCGTAATCCCAAGAGTTCTCAGATTCTGGCTTTTCAGGGGGCGTACCTTTTCAATTGAGTCCAGCAGGAGGGTTCTTTGGCTCTGTCTTGTTGTTAGGTTTGATTTTCAGTCCTCTAGGAGCATTTAGTTTGTGATCGGTGAGGAAGAGTATTCAGAGGTCTGAATTTCTGCTCCTTCTAGGCCACCATCTTGACTCTGCCTCTGCTGATCTTCTTAACATAATAATTTGCCTTTTAAATTATGGCAACCATTTTTGCTTACTTTTATCAATGTTATTTCAGTGGCTAATTATTTATTTATTGAGTAATGTCTTGAAGATATAACACATTTTATTTAACTTAATGGATAGAAATTTATTGAACAGTTGCTATGTCAGGAAGTTAGGTAGCATTATAGAAATAAAACATTCTTTGTTGTCACGAGGTTGCATTGAGTAGGCAGAGACAACATGAAGAATTGCTACATGTACTCATATAACAAAAGACAAAATATATGCAAAGTGATAGGTGGTAATTTAGGACTATATTATCAATTGGGAAGGATAGGAACGTCTCTATCTGGAAGTTTCATTTGAGATGAATACTGAAGGTAACTAGGTATTTTTGGAAATTACAGATTATGATTTTTTTTGGTCTGGGAGAAATCTGTGAATTCTTTCAATTGGCTCTTTGATTTCTGTGTTCTAAAATTTAAAGAAGTGTTTTCATATTATTTCTTGTGTTGTGGTCTTTAGATTTCTATCTTGCATTTTTTAACTTTTATTTTTCTGGGAGAACTATAATCCTTGCTTTACTTCTATGAATATTATCTTTGAAATCAATATATTTTACTGGTACAGAAACTGTATTTTCTTTTACCATTATTACTAAATGCTTGTTTTCTAAAAGATTATCCTTCATGTCTGTCTTTGAATTCCCAACCCATTTTTTATGAGACATGTGGATTCAATTTTTTTCTTATTCTTTCAGTTATTTTAATTATAAAAACATTAAATTCTACCTAAAATAATTCTTGTTTCTCTTTTAAACAATTAATGATCTTTTATTATTCCATGTTTTATTTAAAATTTAAAAGTCCTCTACTTCCTTATATTTTCATTAATTTTTCTTTTTCATACATCATTTATTCATAGGTACATGAATTTGTTTAGATCTACTAGATTACATCTTTCAATATATTTCAGTTTTTATTTACTTACATAGTTGCTGAATTTTTAAACTTCTAAGATCTTGGATAACATATTTTTATTTCATGTATTCATTTATTGCCCACTTTTTGATCCCTCTTTTGATTGCATTTTCCCTGTTGACTTGACCTCAAAGCTGTTTTAGCCTCCTCCTACACTGGACAATTTATACTCAACAGTTTTTATCTTTGCCTCAAGTGACTTCTGGGATAACATAACTGACTTCACTTGAATGTGTGTCCTTTTTGAATCAGTTCTAAAGGATCCATACAAATGCTAGTAGCTTGCTCTAGATTTCTATTTTCTCAGTTTTATTTTCCTTTACAATAAATATTATTGGAACACAGAGTGCTACAATTCTGGAGTCTCAGAGCAAGTTTCTTTAATTTGATTTTCTATGGTACATGGGAGAGTGGCTGATGGTTGAATTTTGTTTCAAATTCATGGATCTGCCTATGCTTCCCTGACGGAACTGTGAAGCTGATGGTGGTGGTAGTTTGCTGAACAAGAGTATTGGGAGTTAGGGATTAGCTCTTTGCTGTTAAGGGATTAACTCTAGTATATGAGACTGCTAACTTGTTAGGAAAATGTTGTTTCTCAGACTATAGAGACAGCTAACATTACTTTATTTCTTGAAAAACTGTTCTTATTTTGTAGAGGTTTGAGAGGTCATATTAATAAGAGAAAATGATAATTCCATCATCTCGTTAGTCACATGTCTTGGGAATTTCAGTTCAATTAGAAAGTATATGTCTTTCTTCATAGTTCATAAAGGATTTTGTACCTCTCTTGACATAGGCTTTATAGCTGGAAGGGGTCACAGGAGTCAATGAGACTAATCCTTTAATTTTAAAGATGAGGAAACTGAGACACAGAGAAGTTAAGCAACTTGCTAAAGGTAAAATATTGGTCTGTGTATGAGATAGGATTTGGACTTGTGTTGCATCCATTGTCCTGTGCTTCATCATAACCTTTACTTCATCATCAATATCATATAATATTGCATAATTGAGCAAATATAATATAGCCATATCTTGATTATAAGATGCAAGGAGAAAATGCCATTTATATCACCATCTAGTTCTTTCATTTACATAAACTAAAAAGAAAACCATAGTAAATTCTCAGAATCTCAAAATGAATGTATGAAAGAATCATTTAATGAATGAATTAATTAATTGTAGAAAAAAGAAACATGAGACTGGTAGTGCTGCCATGATCAATGACTTCCTTCCAAATATCATTTTTGAGACTTCTAGGATCAGATGGCCACAGTGTAGAAGGAACTTCACGATTTTCCCTACTAACAATCACAACAGTGTTTCAAAAGGTAAAGAATCAAAATCAGACTAATGAAGAGGCTCTTCTATGGGGCCCAACCTTGAAGGTAGATAGGGTTTGGGCATTTCCATGCTATAAAGGGGTAACATTACACCTAACAAAGCATGAGCTGATCACCCCTACACCATACCACCTACTGCACTAGAGTCAGAGCACAGGCCGGGGCAATCTCTAAATTCTCGGGGGCTGGCTGAAGGCACCATAGTCTTACCCCTGAGGACAGGGCAAAGCCTTGGCAGTGGGACTTGAGACCTGAGGCTGAGGAATCTGGAGCAGGAGCAGAGACAGTGCAGAGACAGGTTGCCCACATACTGGAAAAATAGCCTCAGGGCAAAAACTACTCTGTAGCTCCCTATACCTAGAGCTGCCTGCCCTCCACATTCAAACTTCTGGCTGAGAAGGAAAGATAAAACTAACATAGTAATGGGCACCAAGAATTACAATTCACAAGTACCAAAAGAAATAAAATACAACAGAAAAAGCCTGGGACATTGGATAACTTCTATGGAGAAAAGGATGAAAGTACAGAGGTGACAGCAAAGGGTGACAAATAAGCAAACACATTCCAATTTTCCATACAAAAAAATTGCTCACAAGTTCTCGAGGAACTAAAAATGGAATTCAAGAACCACGGAAGAAAGATAGAAGAAATTTGGAAAGAAAGGTGAGAACTAGAAATGCAAGTAATTAAAGAAGAAAATAATAGTTTAAAAGACAGAATCTCCCACTTGGAAGAAGAAGTACAGAAAGCATATGAAGTAATAAGTAAATTGGAGACTAGAATTGACCTACTGGAAGCCGTGAAAAGCAGATTAGAACAAATTGAAAAAGGAAAATAAAAAGTTCATAACTGAAAAAAAGTCTTTGAAGACTAGAATTGGGCAAGTAGAAGCTAATGATCTCACAAGACATCAAGAATTAATAAAGCAAAATCAAAAGAATGAAAAATAGAAGGAAACATGAAATATCTCATTGAAAAAATAACTAACCTGAAAAACAGGTTCAAGAGAGACAATTTGAGAATCACTGGTCTATCTGAAAACTTAGGGGGGAAAAAAACAGAAGCCTTGACATGATATTAAAAGAAATTATCCAAGAAAACTGCCCTGATATTCTTGAACAAGGGGGAAAAATAGACATTGACAGCACCCATAGATTACCTCCTACATTAAATCCTCAGAAGACAAACCCCAGAAATGTAATTGCCAAATTCAAGAGCATCAAAGCCAGGAAGAAAATATTGTAAGAAGCCAGAAAGAGCCAATTCAGATATATCAAGGAGTCCAGGTCAGGACAACACAGGATCTGTCAGGTTCCACACTAGAGGACTGCAAGGCTTGGAATAAGATATTCAGAAAGGCAAGGAAATTGGGTCTATAACCATGGATTACCTACCCATAAAAATTGACTACCTACTTCCAGGGGAAAAGTATAGATATTTAACAAAATAGAAGATTTCCAAGTATTCCTAAAGAAAAGAACAGAACTAAAAGGAAAATTTGATGTCCAAATACAAAATTCAAGAGAAACATGAAAAGGTAAACAAGAAAGAGGGGAAAATTTTTAAGGGATTCAGTAAGGTCAATTTTTTTAGATTCCTATATGGAAAAATATTTGTAACTCTCAAAAATTGTTTTCACTATCATAGGAGATAGGAGAATTATTCATAGGTAGAGGTTGGGGTACTAAGTGGGTTAAGATGATATATAAAAATGGGTGGGGAATAGAAGATGATACAAAGAGAAACTTAAAGGAAGGAGAAAAATAGGATAAATAAGGAGAGGAAGAGAGTGCTAATAGGTAATACTTAACCTTACTCTCAATAGAATCAAATCTGAGAGGGAAGAACATCTAGATCCACTGGGGTATAGAATTCTATCTTACCAAATCTCATATTTGAGTTGTTATATTCTTAAAATCATTACATTTCATAAAAGAAAGTAGTGTTAAGTGGAAAAAAAGAGGCTAGTAAGCAAATGGAAAAACCTGAATTTGAATCCACACTTTCTCCTTGTGTGACCATGGGCAAAGTAAAAAACTTTTCTGAGACTTTTAGTTTACTAATATGAGAAATGTCCATAACAATATCTATAAAACCTTCCTCTCAGTTTTATGTGAAGATCAACTTAGATAATATATGTTAAGAACCTTGCAAAATAGTTATACTATATAAACGTCAACTGTTCTTATCATTAGCAAGAAAAGGGAAGTGAGTCAAACTAGAACTAGTATTCTGGGCTTTGCCTCTCTTATTTTCTATTTATCCAAATACATCCAGGAAATGAGTGATGTAAGTAGAGTAATACAGCTCATGGTCATGAAATGTATAACATCGAGTCATTCTTTTACAGCATACATACTTAATGAAAGGTCAAATTTTCATAGGCTAACAATATATGAAAAAATTACACATGAAAAGAAGATAAAATGAATAAGATGAGCAGGGAATAAAGAGTACTTGCCAATTTTGAATCCATCAAACTCCTTAGAAATCATCATTGATGCTATGGGTATTTGTGTGTATTTCCTAAGTTATTTGTGGCACAAAGCTTCCATTGTGTGTCCAGTCCAGCCAATCTCATGTGTACTTAGATGGTATTGTTCTTTGAGAAGATTTGACAATCACATTCTCATGTTTTATGGACACTGCCTACTGTCAGTGAAAGGAACATAAATATGCAGCTGCTATAACACAGTTAGTTAATTTGCCTCAGCAAATCACAAACCCTCAAATTTAGCATTCCAAAGCATATTCAAAGAAAAAAAAGAAATGCTTTTATTTCAAATGTTAACTTTCATGGTCTCCTATTATTCTTAAAAAATATATCTGTTACAATAGAAAATAAAGGGAGAGTAATTTCTTTCTACCAATCTCTTCCTTTTTCCCTCACCCCCCACTCCCTGTACATACATATATATTAACTGAAAATATTTTTTAGAGAACTCATAGATTTTCCATTTTCAGTTGATTCAAGTTAGTCATTAAGACAGATGAAAACCCCCAAGGAATAATTTTTCAACTTTCATATGTGACAACTTTATTTCTTCTTCAGCCTAATATGACGACAACAGCACAAGAGACTGTTGTGTCACCCACATGTGACTTCTTGTCAAATATTAAAAGACAAGCTATTACATCTATTGGTTTCAGGGAATATAGAGGAAATGTAGGATTATGGTGGGGTAGACTGATTCCTGGAGTTGGAATAAGGAAAACACATCACATTAGGCCTCAGATACATATGACCCCTGGCAAATCATTTAACTGCTCTGTGTCTCAATTTCCAATTTTGCAAATGGACAGACAAAAGGAAGGAAACAAGAATTTATTAAGTGCCTACTGTTTACCAGGTACTCTTCTCAGCACTTTGCAAACAGTTCATTTGGTTCTCACTCTGGGAGGCAAAGTGTTATTATTATCCCTATAGTACAGTTGAGGAAACTGAGGCAGGAAGAAGTTAAGTGACTTTCCCTAAGTCATATAGCAAAGTAAATGTGATAGAGGCTGGCACCAGAGAAAAAGTGCCCAGAGTGAAGAGTATGTGAAATTAATCACCTTGATGGGGGTGGAATTGGAAGGAGAAGACTCTGGAAGGGGAGCAGTGAGACTCACAGTTGGGAGAGGTGGACAAAGACTTTCTCCTGAGGGTTACTCACTTTTCCTGCTGGTGACTGGACATCTTTTCCCCCAACACTTCTCAATTGAAGGGACTTCTGAAGAGAAACCTGAGAAGACTTTACCTCAGCTCCTGTTGCACAGGGGTCAGTCAACCTGACTTTCTCTCAAGGGGCTGTCTTAAAAAAAGATAATGAAAGGAAGTTTTGTGACCTGAAGGGAGGCTTGTACTTTCAATATGAGAGGGGGAATGGGAGGAGAACCCCCTTTCCACAAAGCAGGGTTCAAGGGAGACAACAGATGTAATGGGTTGGCTCAGAGAGAGGAGAGGGGGTTTAAAGATTTTTCCCCCTTCTGCCTTCGCTCCTTAGCTAAAGCTGCTCTCCCCAATTCACTCTTATCCCTCTTGTCCCCTCTGTACAACTTGAGACCAAAAGGTCTCCCCTTGATCCATTCACTCACACTCAGCTTGGGGAACAGATAACTTTTAACGTTAACTCAATCAGGTAATACAAAAGGAATAATGGGCAGGGAAGAATAGGAAAAGGATTAGAAAAATCCAGATCCTCCAAAACTTCTGGCCAGCTCATGAGTGAAGAATCTTTTCTAGTTTGCTCAATAAAATTTTTATGTTCCTGGGGTGTAAAAAGTTCAGATGAAAGAATTTCTACATCTGCAAAATCTGGTTCATAGGGGCGAAATGCTCTCTTTGGTTCTTTAATTGTGAGATGAGGTTCTAATAAAAATTTAGGCATTCATTTATGTAAAGACTCTAAGTCATGGGTGGTGAAAAATGCCAGAGTTATCAGTGACCTTAGCTATATCACGCAAAAGCATAATCTTTTGAGCCTTTGATGCATTTGCAAAATTGTTAGCAGATTCATTAGTTGGTGCCTGTATGTTATTGGCAAGGTCATTTCCCCCTACTGCACCTAATGGTGTCCCAGTATTAGTATTAGTAACCACATTGTCCTTATTAGTTTGTCTCGTCATGTCCCCAGTCTCCTCGTCGTTTCCCTTCCCCATGCTTTGTTTTCTCTGCATGTAATCCTGGCACATCTCAATTATAATAGGGATCTGACCAAGCAATATCTCTAATCTTTTATCAATAACTAGAGCATGTACAGTTTTCTTTTGGAAAATCATGTTGGCACCAGCTTTGATATTCTTTAAGATGTTAGTCACTACCAAGAATACAACATAGACTTGGAGTATGATTTGCCAGAGGTAATTTACATCAAGATAATTCATAGGCAACTGTGTCCATCCCATAGTCATATTGGTTAATGTCTCCAGAACATTATCTATCATCCCTGCCACTGTATTATAAATGATACAGTAGCCCCAGTAAATGGCAATTATTCCTAGCACAGTTGACCAAAGTATTAGTTGTAACATGTTTCCCATTAGATCTATTCTAGGTTCTAACTGCCAGGAGTTAACAGTTAGAAAATGGTTGTTGTCCCCACAAGCTTTGCTTCTAGCTAGATAGGATCCAAGATGGCTAGATCCTATAAGCTGACAGCTCTAGTACAGTCTCCCTTTTACAACAGACTCTCTTCCTCAGTTGCTACCAGAGTGGCAGTTGGTAACTGACTGGTTCTTCTCCCCCCCACCCCCCAACAGAGTCAGTGACAAAGGTTGCTAGCCTCAGAAGTTGTAATTGACAAACTTCATAACTGATAGTTGATGACTGTTGGTGACAGTCACTAAAGGTTTTTTTTTTTTTTAATAAATGGGGTTGTTTTAAATCTGGGGTGCCATCTCTATTAAAAAAATTAAAAAGGGAAGTTCTTGTGCCCCAAAGGGAAGCTTGTACTTTTGATATGGAGAGGAGGAAAGGGAGGAGAACCCCCTTCTCAATCAGGGTTCAGGGGAGACAGAAGATGTAACGGGTTGGCTCAGAGAAAGGAGAAGGGGTTTGAAGATTTTCCCCTTCTGCCTTCCCTTCTTAGCTAAAGCTGCACTCCCCAATTTGCTCTTATACCTTCTCCACTACTTGAGACTGAAAGGTCTCCCCTTGATCTGTTCACTCACACTCAGCTTGGGGAACAGATAACTTTAATGTTAACTCAATCAGATCATACAAAAGGAATAATGGGTAGGGAAGAATGGGAAAAGGAAAGTGGGAAAAGGGGGTCCCTGTCTCTATCTAAACCCTTTTCCTCCCTCCTCAAGTTTGGGCGGAACTCAGGTCTTGGCAGCCTGAGTCCCCCTGAGATAAAGTCAGGTTGACTCATGCTGGGTTTGGCCCCTTGGCTACAGTTCAGACTCAGGGAAACAGGAGCTGAGGCAAAATCTGCTCAGGTTTCTCTTCAGAAAATCCCTTCAATTGGAAAGTTTTGGGGGGAAGGATTTCCAGTCATCAGCAGGAAAAGTGGGTAACCCTCAGGAGAAAGTCTATCTACCTTCTCTCTTCGACTGAGAGACCCTCACTGTTCTCCCCACCAGTCTTCTCCTCCTTCAGAATCCACTCCTGGGGCCCCTCCCCCGTTGAGGTGATCAATTTCACATACTCTTCAGTCTGGCACTTTTTCCCTAGTGCCAGCCTCTGTCACATAAGTGCTTGAGGTGAAATTTGAAGATAAGTCTTCCTGACTTCATTGAACTATATCCATTGAACTACCTATCTAGTGTGAGACTATTAAGCATCCCTTCACACTTTCAAACTATCGTTTTATTATCTTATGCATCTTAAGCAGCTTGCTTCTATTTCTTTCTTATATTTGCATATTCTTTTCCTCAACTCATTTAAAGCAGCTCTTTTAATTGGCATTAGTTTTAACCATTATCTTTAGCTAAATTTGACATTTTAAACTTGTAGCATTGATCTTATTGGAACATGGTATGATCTGCATTCTCATGCTATGTGCCCTTACATCTATTTTCTGCATATAATTTTTAAAATCAACTTGGTTAATAATATATTTCTTTTGAATACATGGTCTCTAAAATGTTACATATTTTCTTTCTCATTTGAATGGCTTCATTTTCTTTCTGTAACATTATATTGAAACTCTTCAGAAGCTGATGTCTCAAAATGTAGGCTGCATGTCAGATTGTTCCTATTTTTCTATCAAGCATTTTAAGATGAAAATGTTTCCTTCCTTTGCTCCACACAAAACTCACTCATCAGTTTATCTTTGTTTGCAAGACACAATGGTACAAAATTATAATTCTTGTCACTTCCTGTACATTTTGTGGGGTCATTAGTACAATCTAAGAAATTATAATGTTTTCTTCTATAGGGAGAGACAGAGAGAGAGAGAGAGAGAGAGGGAGAAAGAGAGAGAGAGAGAGATGAGAAGACAGAGAGAAAAATAAATCTTTCATTATTAATATAGGGTATCTCTTTGCCAGACTTTCTAAATTCTTATTTATGTCCTGCTTTTATGTTTTGCACAATTCCATGCACTATCATGCATGCACACACATATATATGCATGTGTGTGGATACATATATATATATATATATATGTGTGTGTGTGTGTGTGTGTATGCACACATATAAAGCCTCATTATTACCTGTCAGATCTATGGATAAGGGAAGAATATATGTACAAACAAGAGATAGAGAAAATTATTAGATATAAAATAGATAACTATGACTACATTAAAGTTGTACAAATGAAACCAATGCAGCCTAGATTAAAAGGGAAACAACAAACCAGGGAAAAATTATTTCATAGAAAGTGTTTCTGAGAAACTCTTCATTTCTCAAATACATAGAAGAATGAGTCAAATTTACAAGACCATAAAGCATTCCCCAACTGACAGGTGATCAAAGGAAATGATTAGGTGATTCTCCCATGAAGAGATTAAAACAATCTTTAGTCATATGAAAAATAAGCACCAAATCATTATTAGTTTGAGACATACTAATCAGTCTGGCTAATGCTACCAAGAAGAAAAATGATAAGTGTTGGAGGGGATGTGGGAAAATTGGAACACTAATAAACTGTTGGTGGAGTTGTAAATTGATAAAAATGATTCTAGAGAACAATTTGGAACAATTCCCAAAGGTCATAAAACTGTGTATACTCTTTGACTCAGCAATCTCACTCTTATTTCTATATCCCAGAGAGATCAAACATAGGGAAATGGACTTATGCAAAAATATTTATAGCAGCTCTGTTTATAGTTACAAAGAACTGGAAACAGAAGGGATGTCCATCAATTGGGAAATGGTGGAAGATGTTTTGGTATATGCTTGTAATGGAATATTATTGTGACATAAGAAATGACAAATAAGATAATTATGAAAAATTCCTGGAAAGCCATATAAAGTGATGAAAGGTTAAGTGAGCAGAACCAGGGGAATGTTGTATACAATAACAGTAATAAATTATGATTATCAACTGTGAATGACAAAACTATTATCAACAATACAAAGATTATAGACACCTCCAATGGACTCATGATGAAAAAGGCTATCTACTACTCTAAGAGGTAGTGACACAGTCTGAATACAGATTGAAACATGCAATTTTTCTAGTGTAAGTGATATGTATCTTCTTTCACAATATGATAAATATGGAAATATATTTTATAATAACACATGTATAACCCTGTAATTTTAGGGAAGGGGAGGAGGGAGGGTGATAACATGGCTCTCAAAATGTCAGGAAATGATTATTGAAAATTTTATCGACATGTCATGTGGAAAAAATCCCACCTAAAAACTTCATTAAAGGGGGAATATTGGTAGCACAGTAGATAGAATGTCACATCTAGAGTTGAGGTTCTGGCCTAAGACAATTCCTAGCTCTGTGAACCTGGGCATGTCACTTAAATCTGATTGCCTGGCCCTTGCCACTATTCTGTCTTTGAAATGATGCTAACACAAAAAGTAAGGATTTTAAATATATTATTATTATTATTATTAAATATATTCTATCCATAGGATTTCTGGCCAAGAACTCATTAGTTCTACATGTTACGCTATTATCCACAATATCATTCATGATTTTAAATACCAAATGTTGAACTATCTATTTACTTCCAAATTCTTTCTTTCTCTTCTGATACTCTTCTTAAATGCTAGTGTTGAGGGATCACTTGCTGTTTCTTTGTAGGCTTCAGCTTCTGGCCCCTAGTTTCTTGATCCCCTCATAAGTTTTCTAGGTTACTTTTGGCATTGTCATGTGTCCCCAGGTGAAAAAAATCTGAGTTAAGAGTGACCATATAGTTTGGGAGCTTATCATCTATCATGTCTAACATATATCTTTTCGAGACAATAGACTCCTCTATTTTTTTAAGTATAAAGTCAACAGATCATTATCTTAACTCTCAGCACCACTCTCCCTTTCTTATCTTCCACTGAGAGTATGGCTTCTCTCCTAATTCTACCTATACATCCACATTATCATTCATTGTAGCACAAATAACTATTTTCTCTCCAGAAGGGTCACTTTACCCTTTCTTCAGAAATCGGCAAACATAATATTTTCCTGCAAGTATTTAGTACTCTTTCTTCTCTTCCTCATAAGTGTCCCTTCCATTTCCCAATGGCTTTATTCCTTTCTGCATTTTTGTATCATTTTTATTTGTCTTCTTCTTAAGCCTCTTCCACTTTTTTAAGAAAGAGATTTTCCACATTAACCTAGAATATAGGTGTATAGTATAAGAATAAAATAGAAAATAGATATTGGTTTGGTTGATAAGATAAGGAATTTTAGAAAGGTATATCTGAAACTGCAGAGTGACTGAGGGAAGAGAGAGAGTTCTGTTCATGAGCTTGGAACTTTTAAGAGAGGAGAACAGGCAGGGTTCTGACAGTTGGTCTCTGACTTCTTAGGAGACTGTCCAGCTCAGCTTTTGCTCTCTGATTCTAGCTCTGCTACTGAAAGAGAGAAAACTCTGAGACCATATTGAAGGGTTTTCAGTTTCCTTACTGTGGAATTACATGAAGAAGATCTTGTCAGATCTGCTGTTAGAGAGCTGTTTGTGAGAAGAGAAAGGCAAAAGACCTGCTTGCCTGAACTCTGAGACCCATCTCTGAATTGCACTCTGGTCAGTTAGCCGCTGAGACACTGGGCTAATTGACTGTTTACTTGGACATGGTTTTTTACAATAAATAATTTTCTTTTATGTAACAATTTACTTGGATTTAGTCAGATAGCATTTTATGGCATTTTTTAGGTAGTGGTAAGGAGTTCAGTGTAGCATTAAGACCTAAAGACTTTAGGATGCAGCTGGGTAGCTCAGTGGATTGAGAGCTAGCCCTAGAGATGGGAAGTCCTAGGTTCAAATCTGGCCTCAGACACTTCCCAGCTGTGTGATCCTGGGCAAGTCACTTGACCCCCATTGCCTAGCCCTTACCACTCTTCTGCCTTGGAGCCAATACACAGTATTGATTCCAAGATGGAAGGTAAGGGTTTACAAAAAAAAAAGACCTGAAGACTTTGCCTTGCAGCAAACATAGAAGAGTGGGTGGATATTTAGTTTCCCTGTAGTCTTCAGGTTTCCTTGTTTATATACCTTATATTCATATCTTATAAAAATCTAAATAAATATATTTTATAGAGAAAATACCCTCCAAGACAGTTTGTGTGCACTGAGCCCAGTGGAGGAGGTCCACAAATTGAACCTCCTTTTAAGGTGAGCTTTGCAGTCATCAAGAAAAATATCCCATAGTATATCACCTTACTACTTCATTTATACACCTTTTTATTTCAATAGGTATCCCTATAACCTGTTTAACTTCCTTTTTAGGAGTGAGTCTAACTTTTCATTCATGCATAGATAATAGTTTCTTAGTTTTCATAGAAAGCTACTACATAATTTATGCAGGTTATACAAAATTCCTCCTGTCCCCTATATTAAATAACAGTATAATCTTCAGTCAATTGTAATACTTGTTGGTAACTCTTTTAGTGAGTTTTCATGGCAAACTACATGTGACGACACCTGCTCACCTCAATGGGGGTTGACAGGAATGGCTTTACTTACTTATTCCAGTCTGCCCACCTTTTCTCATGAGAAGACTCTAGCCTGTTCAAGTATCTTTGATTGGCAATTAGCAGCTTCCTGCCAAAGGCCCACTGAACTGCTATTTAGCAGCTAAGCACAGCTGATGTCTATGAGAGGATATCTAGCTGAGAGCAATTACCAACCCCTTCACACATTTTTCTTCTCTTTTATGCTCTTTCATTATCTGTTTGGGGAATACTTTGTCCATTTTCTAACTTTTATGTCAATCTCTCAATAAGTAACTTTATTAAATCTTTTGATATTATGAAAATGTTATCCTTACTTTCACAATTGACTCACTTATGTGTTCAGGATTAACCATGGAATGTAACTATAATAATTGCTAGATTAGTTTCTTTTCCAACCCCTTTTGTAATTTAAATATCTTGGGGAAAAGAGAAGTACCCATACACCAAAGTATACTATTCAGTACTATAACCGAGGCTGTTTGATAAGTGCTAGGGATTAATGTTTGCTTATTTAAGCTCTCTTTCCATATTCTTTTTAATGAAACATTTCACTCCTATTCTTAGCTTTGAAATTGTGACTCTTTTTTCACCCTTCTCCTTTTAATAAAATTAACATTCTGAATTGAGGGATTGCATGTTGGTGGGATTGGGAGTACCATGCATACATTTTCCCAGTTGTCCTGAGTTGAAGCTATGAGTCAAGAGAGTGAAAAAAAACAATTTCCCTCAAAGGAACCAGACCCATTTTTGTGATGAGAACATTTAACACAAAGATTGTATTAGCATTGGTATTAGATGAGCTTAAAACAGACTCTATAGCATCTTATTTGCTTGCAAAGTTCTTGAACTGTGAATAAAGATAAATTTTCAAAGCCAAACCATGGCAAAAAAGAGGAAGAAGAGAGGGGACTGGAGAAAACCATCTTTATGCTAATGCACATAGCTATGATTATAAAGAATGATGTAAATATAAAGGACTATAGAGATGCTAAATTATATTTATGGAGCATATTTGCCTTGCATACGAAAAGCAAAAATGCTCCTTCCTAAATTTTGTTTGCCAAATTGCTTTGGACATTAAGAAAATGCTGAAGTTTCACTTAAATTGTGAACCTGAACACAGACAAAAATTGCATGGTTTAGTGTGTCATCTTATTCTATCAGAACATTAAATAGAATTGTGACATGCTAGGATGCTTTTGGATAAATTGTTTTTTTGCTTGCTTGATATTAGGATGCTATGCATGAAAAGCAAAGAAAAACAGGAAAATTCTTTTGTTTTATAAAATTTTAAGTAGAAAAGCTTGGTGCCATTATATATAGATCATTTTTCTCCTTAGTATTAATCAGATATACTATCACTCATTCATCTTCAACCAACTTGATTTAAGCATTATTGGAATATTTTGATATGTCCACTGCTATTTCAAGAAACATATATGTTGTTGGTTCTTTTTACTATTTAAAATGTAAAAATTCATGTATTTGCTTATCCCATCAAATGCTATTGTAGTTCTGTTCCATATTATCTTTCAGTCTCTTTGGAGTAACTGAGTTAGTTGCTTAAATGGTCTCAAAGAAAAGGAAGTTGTCCTTGCATGACAGTTGTAGTTCATACACAAAACTATCCCATATGGTCATTGAACAAAATTCTCTGAGGGTCTAAATTAATTTCTGGGATTTCACACTGGGAGTGTGAAATTCACGTAAAGGAGTATACATGGGAATAGATTTGTGCTCTAGCAATTTCTGGTGACACATGTGTTCTAGCTGAGACACTTCTCATTGAATGATGATTAAATGTAATTTGATCTCTTGATGAAGGACATATGCAGAGATTTTTGCTTAGTATTTATGTCTGTGCAGATTTTACACTGAGTAAGAAGAGTCTCCCTAGGACTGAGTACCCTTACTCTCTTTGAGATCCTTGCTCTGGACTCATTCACCCTAGATTAGTATACTTGTGGAGTCTTGTTTCTTTAGTAGAAATGATTCAAACTCCTCACTTCTAAGGAAATGTTTCTATCATTATTTAGTTGGCAATATCAACTTTGAAGGAAACAATATTTTGAAATGTCAACTGATTCATTATTCAGAATAAAATATTTTAGAATTTTCATTAACTTTTTGTTACTAGAATAGTTTTATGAAATTCAAACTTTCCTTGTTATTTAATGATCCCTTTGATACTTTCATGAATTTGGGAAGTTTGGATACTTTTTCTGGTGAATTTAAATTTGTGTTTCTCTTTTAATGTTTTGCAAAGCAAATTATATTGAGCTCTACTTTTGCCTTTTTCATTCAAAACTTGTGATTTATTTTTGTTTAATTTCATTAAGTATGACATTTAGGATTTTTTTGTTGTTGTTGCACATTTCTGCTAAGCCAAATATTCTCTGGTGGCCTCACCACATAATGTCTTCCAGCTCAATTGACTTATAAACCTATCAGGTATTCCTTTAAGTTTTAAAATATTGTCCTTATTAATTAATTTGTCTGAATTATTACTTTGTCTCCCCATTTATCCTTTATTTCTCAATCTGCTCATCCCCCCCCCCCTTTCGAATCTTCCTAAATTAGAAGAGATTCCTTGTTCATTATTGTAAATTAACTATTTGGTTTGTTTGAAATGTTCTTTTTCAGGTCCAACTTAATCTTAATTTCCTTCTTAATTGGCCTCTTTACTGATTTTGTTTAAATTCTGAACAACTGAAAGTAATTATAGTTATTACATTTTTATTTTTAGGAGTTTCATTATTTTGCCTCTTTTTATTATACCTCTATATATTTTATTAGAGACTGTTTTTGTTTATCTATACATTGCCTTCCAGTAACTCTTATAATTCTTCAGAGAGGCTTTCCTTGTGATCAATTCTTTTCCTCCTTTAACTTTTTTTCTTTTCTTTTACACTAGTTGGAGCATTTCTTGCTCTTTTGAAGTGATAAAAGTTTGTCTATTGTGTCTATTCTAGACACAACCATCTCCCAAGCTATGTCACTGAAATTTTTGTAATGTACTTTAGTGTAATATATATATTTTGTTTTATTTACATTTCATAAAAAATATCTTTATTTTAAACCACATTTGCTTTTATATGCACAAGTGTGTTACTCATCTAAACTTTACATTTCTCCTTGTACAAAATATAATGTTCTAAATACAGGAACTACAAAAACATTTTTTACTATACCTGAATGAAATAACTGGAAAAGTAAGAATTCAATTTACCCTATTTTTATACTAAATGAGTACATAGGAAAAAGCAAAATATTATAAAACTGCCACAACAAAACTTTTTATGTCTTTTTAATGAGAAAAACAAACTTACTTTTGTTTTTCTAAACCCAACAAATTTATAGATATATTCTCTGTAAGCATCTTTTAAGACTAAAATCATGACTTCATTGTTATAGATACCTGCTAGTGAGGAAACTATTTTTAATAATGTACTTACTTTGGCATCTTCTATGCAATGTATGTTAGAAAGTTATCTGTTGCATGAGGAAGTTGCAAAAACTCCCCCAGGGTCAGCCAGAAGCAGGTTATTAACTGCAGTTAGGTTAATTCTAAAGGCCTACATTTTGATTGAATGAGCTGAGCTATTTCTCTTCATAGACATATTCAATGTAAGTACTTCCAGTTTCAAGTTTAGAAATTTGCCCACAAATATAAGTATGTTCAAAGTGTAGTGGGAGAGCTTTGAGATGGAACCCCAGGTTACCCTTTGCAAGAATCCCAAACTCCAAAACTTAGCTTAAACATAAAAAGAGAAATTTATTAATTTGGAAGTCATGGTGAAAGGCCAGGAGACAGTGTACAGATGAAACTCCGCATCCCTGAGGAGATAGGATATGGGGATTTTGTGCCCCTTTCCCAGTAGATGTTGTAGGATAAGAAATGGGGAATGGGGTGAATTAGAAATGAGGAAATTCAATGGAGTTGAGGGAATAAGGGATGACCTGTAGAATTCAAAGGATGATTAGATTAGATACTAATCAGAGGGGAACCAGAAAGCACATATCTATATTAATTGAATAGCTAGGGGAAAGTCCAAAAAGGGCAGAATCCTAGAAAGGAATTTCTTAAATCCCCTTTGACCTAGAACACTTCTGGAGTTTAGGGTATCCAGAGGGAAACCTTTACCCCCATATCAAAAGGAGTTAAGAGTTGACATGGTGTAGTGAATAAAGGGCTGATCTTAGAGTCTTGGAATACTTAGGATCATATAATACACACACACACACACACACACACACACACACACACACACACACACACATATATATATATAGGCATGTATACACATATAGATATGTAAACATAAATCTGCATATGTGGCTAGACGTGCACATATATCTGTATTTATCCCCCTAGATCTAGATCTAAAATGTGTGGCGATGGACAAGTTGTCCCTCAGTGAACTAGCAATGTTTTAAGACTATAAAACCACTTACACAAATATAGTGACTTGAAGACTTGGGAAGTTTCAGATTAATATTACATACATCTCCAAATCATTTAGTTTCCCACATTCCAGACATTTTTGACTTTGAAGAGACCTGTGGATAAATTTCTTCTATTATGAAGCACTGAAATCAAGATAAAGAGAAGCTACGTGGATGGACAGAGAGACTGTGACTAATGCTAATAATTCTATGATTCTTCTGCTTAATTGATAATCAAGTTGATGTGAGGGCTGCGGAAGTTTGGTGACAAAGGTTTGTAAATTACCCCATGAGAGAAATCAGGGAAAATGAACAACTGAGACCTTATTGTGTGTGAGTAAAAGCATAAAGGTGAAGAGAAGTACAACTGAAAGGACCAGCAAGAATAAAATTCAATGAAGAGCTAAAGAACTAAGAGCCAATTGCTGTGGTTACTTTAAAGTCTAGTTAAAAAAATCTGTTTTTCCAACTCTTCCCTTAAGTAATACTAAAAACAAACCAAAAAAAGGCAAAATGAATAAAAAATTCTGTTTCCCTTTATTTGCCCAATTCCTTTACTTCCTATTTCCTGTTTTCCTTCTGGGTCAATATTCTCTAAACATTTAATAAATGTTCATTGAATTGGATTGAATTATTGTTCACTGGAATTTTTTTTTATTTGAGTTAATTTTTTTTAAGTTTAATTAATTTGCATATTTTTCAAGGTTACCAGATTTATGTTCTTTCCCTCCCCTCCTGTTACCTCCCTCCAATAGCCAAAGTGCAATTCCACTGGGTTTTACATATGCCATTGATCAAGAACTATTTCCATATTATTAGTATTTGGATGAGGGTGATCAATTGGAGCTATATCACCAATCATATCCCTATTGACTCATGTGATCTGGCAGTTGTTTTTCTTCTGTTTCTACTCCCACAGTTCTTCTTCTAGATGTGGATAGCATCTTTCTCATAAGTCCCTCAGAATTGTCCTGGATCATTACATTGCTGCTAGTAGAGAAGTCCATTACATTTGAATATACCACAGCATATGCATCTCTGTGTACAATGTTTTCCTGTTTCTGCTCCTTTCACTCTGCATCAATTCCTGGAGGTTATTCCAGTTCCCATGGAATTCCTCCAGTTCGTTATTCCTTTGAGCACAATAGTATTGCATTACCAACAGATACCACAATGTGTTTAGGCATTCCCCAATTGAAGGGCATTCCCTCATTTTCCAATATTTTGCCACCAGAAACAGTGTGGCTAGAAATATTATTGTAAAGGTCTGTTTTCTTATTATCTCTTTTGGGTATAAACCCAACAGTGGTATGGCTGGATCAAGGAGCAGGCAGTCTTTTAAAGCCCTTTGAATATAATTCCAAATTGCCTTCCAGAATGGCTGGATCAATTCACATGAGTTAATTAATTTTTTTCAGTATGATGACACATTGATAGTGAAAGTATTTCTTTTACCTTTCTTGCCTTGGTTGATGAATTTGAAAAATATATACTTCTGTAATTTCATTTGCAAAGAGCACATTGCTAATTAGTAAGTTTAAACATGTATTCTTACAGAAAACATGAAAAAAATCAATGTCATTTAAAAAGAAAACTTCTTTTCCACTGCTTACCCATCCAACCTACTTCTGCCATAATAATGAGAATATTGTTTCTTCAGTTTAAAAAAAAAAAGACTCCATTGTTACATCTATCCTAAAGAGATCTTCATAGTAGCTAGAATGTGAGCTAAATTTACCCCCTTGAATCACACATCCTCCGTGTATGTGCATCTAATAAAGAAAATGCAAACACAAACAGATGTTCAGAGAAATGCTCAAATAAGTTTCAAATTGAACTAAAGTGATATGTGCATAAATATACAGTCAGATTTTCAAGAAGGATTAGAAAGAAAGAGACACAAGCACAGAGACCGAGACTAGGATAGACATAGAGACAGACACAGAGGCAAAGAGACACAGAGATAAAGAGAAAATATAGTATACTGTAACCTATATGTGTTCAATTAAGAGAAGAGCCAGATGTCATTACCTTCCTTGTTACTGACATAATTAGCTTTGTAGCACTGATATTTTGTATATGGACTACTCATTTCTCTTTAGTGAAGGCATTAATAAAAGTTTAGAACTTTATAGTCTTAGGATATAGGCTATAACGTAGTAGTTTTATTTCAATCTACTCTTTGAATCTGATTATTACTTGTGAATCCATCTATTTGTCCCATTCTCTAAATCAAATTTCTCCATTTTAATCAAAATATTGAAAGATTTTCTAAATAAACATTTCCTTATCTCAATTCAAGTGAGCTCAATTCACTGCACAGTTAAGTACTTTGATGTATTCATTAATGGACTAAGTTACTGACTATAACTAAAAGAAGATAATGGAAGCAAAATGATGGCCTGTGTCTAAAAGAGAAGTCTATGTGTGTGCTTTTTAAAAAAGAAAAAAGAAGAAATTAGGAGTAATTGATGGACTCTCAATTACTTTTTTGGCAATAATATCTTTTTTTTTAAAAAAAATGTATAGTTTCAGTTACACATAGAAACAATTTAAGACTTCTGATGTTTTAGGATTCAGATTTTCTGCTTTCCTCCCTTCCCATTTTCCCCAAGGTGGTAAATAGCCTGATATAGGTTATACCCAGTGTTTTCATGGAATACTTATTTCCATATTATTCATGCTATGACAGTTGACATATCACACATAAAATAAAAAAAATTCATGAAGGAAATATAGTATAATATGAAATGCTTTTCTCTACAATTAGACTCTAACTCTTCCTTCTTTGGCTATGGAAAGCATTTTTTCATCATAGGTCCCTTGTAGATATCTTTCAAACTTTCTTTGCTGATAATAATATAGATCATCACAGTTGATCATAGTACAATTTCTGTTACTATATATATTGTTCACCTGATTCTGCTCACTTCACTTTGTATCATTTCATATAAGATTTTCAAGATTTTTCTGAACTCATCCTATACATCATTTTATGGCACAATACTATTTCATTAAAACTATATACCACAACTTACTCATCCATTCCCCAAGTGATAGACAAACCCTCAGTTTCCAGTTTTTTGCCAGTATTAAAAAAAAACTGGTAACATTTTTTGTCAGGTATGCCCTTATTGCTGACCTCATTGGGATATAGACCCAGTAGTAGAATTTCTGAATCAAAGGACATACATAGTTTGATGGCCCTTTGAGCCTAGTTCTATATATCTATTTCCAGAATAGTTGTAATAGTTCACAGTTCCACAAACAGTGTAGTAGTGTCCAAACTTTCCCACATCTCCTTCAACATTGATCACTTTCCTTTTTGATCATGTTAGCAAATCTAATATGTATGAGGTGGTTTCTCAGATTTGTTTTAATTTATATTTCTCTAGTCAATAGTGATTTAATGTGATTATGCATAGTTTTGACTTCATCCCCTGGAGAACTACTCTATCATGTCATTTGACCACTTGTCATTTGAGGAATGCCTTGTATTCTTATAAATTTGACTCATTTCTCTACATATTTGAAAAATGAGATCTTTGTCAGAGAGATACTTGTTATAATCTTTTTTTTTTTTACAAATCTGTTCTTTACTTCCAATTCTAGGTTGCATTGGTTCTCTTTATAGAACACCTTAATATAATCAAAATTATACACTTTATTTTTTTCTATTGTTCTCTATGTCTTGTTTGGTCATAAATTTTCATGTATCCCTAAGTTGGATGCTTAAACTTTCCCATGTCTTTCCCTAAAACACTGACTTTTTCTGGGCATTAACTACTGTGTGTTGCTCACTTAAACTATTCACTTAATTTAATACTCTATTTCTTATTTAATATCAGATTGTTTTGAAGATTATCACATTAAAGTAGAGTATTACAGGAATGCAGGGATGGTTCAATATTAGAAAAACCATCAACATAATTGGCCATATCAACAAGCAAAATAACAAAAATCACATGATTATTTCAATAGATTCAGAAAAAGCCTTTGACACAATACAACACCCATTCCTAATGAAAAAACAACAACTATAAAGTATAGGAATAGACAGGCCTTTCCTAAAAATAATAAACAGTATATATCTAAAATCATCAGCAAACATCATCTGCGATGGGGATAAGCCACAAGCCTTCCCAATAAGATCAGGAGTGAAACAAGGATGCCCATTATCCTCTCTATTATTTAACATTGTACTAGAAACACTAGCAGTAGCAATTAGAGAAGAAAAAGAAATCAATGGTATTAAAATAGGCAAGGAGGAGACTAAGCTATCACTCTTTGCAGATGACATGATGGTCTACTTAAAGAATCTTAGAGAATCAACAAAAAAGCTAGTGGAAATAATCAACAACTTTAGCAAAGTTGCAGGATACAAAATAAACCCACATAAGTCATCAGCATTTCTATGTATTTCCAACACATCTCAGCCACAAGAATTAGAAATAGAAATTCCATTTAAAATTACCCTAGAAAATATAAAATACTTAGGAATCTATCTGCAAAGACAAACAGAGGAACTATTTTAACATAAGTGCAAAACACTTTCCACATAATTAAAACTAGATTTAAGTAATTGGAAAAACATTAACTGCTCAAGGGTAGGATGAACTAACATAATAAAAATGACAAACCTACTCAAACTTATTTATTTATGTAGTGCCATACCCATCAAACTACCAAGAAACTTTTTTACTGAATTAGACAAAAACACAACAAATTTCATTTGGAAGATCAAAAGATAAAGGATATCTAGGGAAATAATGAAAAAAGAATGTGAAGGAAGGTGGTCTAGCAGTACCAGATCTCAAACTATACTATAAAGCTGTGGTCATCAAAACAATATGGTCCTGGTTAAGAAACAGAAAGGTGGATCAGTGGAATAGACTTGGGGTAAATGACCTCAGCAAGACAGTCTATGATAAGCCCAAAGATCCCAGCTTTTGGGACAAAAATCCACTATTTGACAAAAACAACTGGGAATGTTGGAATGTTGGAATGTTGTGGCCTGGTGTCGGCGTTCACGCGCAGCAGCAAGACGTCGACGTCGCTCATCTTCAAAGGTGGTGGCAGTGTGGTTAATGTGGGTTCGCCAGCTGCTTCTGTCAGAGGCAGCGAGTTCTAGTTGCTTTGGTGTCATGCCAGCCCACTTCAAGTTGGACTTTAGCTGATCCTTGAATCTTCTCTTTGGTCGGCCTTGTTTCCTGAGTCCAGCTGACAGTTCACCATAGAGTACCTGTCTTGGTATTCGCTGTGGGTTGTAAAAAAATAGACTCGAATACAGGACTACAATCCCCACGAGCCTTTGCTCCACTTCCCCAGAATGCCTTGTAATCTCACCTGGGCCGAGATCGAGAAGATATTTAAGCGGATTCAAAGGCTTTTGAAGGCTCTCGTCTCTTTTGGACTGCCGTTTTGGTGCAGAGGCGTCTCTTCCATGATGTGAGGTTATTTTGCCTAGGCCTCTGGCCTAGGCACATGTTTCTTACTTGTATATTCTTTAATCTTTAGCCTTTAATAAACCTCTAAAAAATATAATACTCCTTGCAGAGAGAAACTAATTTCTACCTGCCTCAGTCTCCCCATCTCCCCTAAATTTTAATCTTTACAGGGTCCATGTGGATGACATGTCCAGACCATCGTAGCTGGGTTCTGAGGACCAGGACTTCGATGCTGGTGGAGTTGGCTCTGTCGAGGACTTCCTGGTTGGTGATTCGGTCCTGCCATCGGATCCTCATGATTGACCGGAGAGAGCGTTGGTGGAATTGCTCCAGCTGTTTCATGTGCTTCCGGTACAGTGTCCATGTCTCACAACCGTACAGGAGCGAGCGGAGGACCACTGCGTTGTACACTTTGAGCTTCGTCGCAGTGCTTACACCTCTGTGTTGGAGGACTTTGCAGCGCAGCCGCCCGAGTGCCTGGCTGGCCTTTTGGATTCTGGCATTGATCTCGTGGTCTAGGGACCCCTTGTTGGCAATGGTGCTGCCCAGGTACTTGAAAGTGTTGACATTAGAAAGCTGCGTGCCATCGATTGTAATGCATGGCTGGTTAGTTGGCCTCCCTGGTGCAGGTTGGAACAGCACCTCTGTTTTGCTGAGGCTGATAGTCTAGATTTTCTTGGTGGGCCATGAGAGCATAGTCATCTGCGAAGAGAGCTTCCAGGATGAGTGTCTCTGTTGTCTTTGTTTTTGCAGTCAGGCGGCAAAGGTCAAATAGTGAGCCATCCAGTCGGTATTTGATGTAGACTCCCAGGTCTAGATCCATCACAGCATGTCGTAATACTTGGGTGAAAAATAGGTTGAATAGTACCAGAGCAAGGACACAGCCTTGTTTCACACCATTGGAGATGTTGAAGCAGCTATCGGAAGTCTCTCCACCAGATAGGACTTCCCCTGTCATGTCGACATGAAAGAGCTGGATCAGTTTGACAGCTGGGTAGCTCAGTGGATTGAGAGTCAGGCCTAGAGACAGGAGGTCCTAGGTTCAAATCTGGCCTCAGACACTTCCCAGCTGTGTGACCCGAATATACAGTATTAACTCTAACAAGGGTTAAGGGTTTAAAAAAAAACAACAAATCTCTTGGGGTGTATGGGGTGCTCAGGGAGGGGTAGTATCTCTGGTATGGAGGGCTTGTCATGCCCTCCTAGGGCAGCTCTCCAGCCTCTGACCCCCACCTAATACCCAGCTCTCACTTGTGGCTCCCAGTAGCTGCTAGCATGTGGCAGCGGCCACACCCCAGGCAACGTCTTCGACAGGCTGGCCAAACCTTGTGAGGGTAGCCATCAGGTCATCGACCCATGGTGAACCAGGGCTTTGCTCACCCAGCATGTGAAGACTGCTTTGGCTGAACAGACTGAAGAAACCAATAAGAAGGTTCAATGGCTGAGAGGGTGATGCAGCGAAGCACTGTGGAGTGCTTAGGGTGTGTTGAAGCACAAAGGACAACACGGCCATCCAATGCAGCTGGGGAAGTCTCAATTTTTTCGTTCCAGTGGACCCAGGCTTCCAAAGCCGGGAGAGTTGGACTTTCTCTGTGCATCGGCTTTCCCACTTCCTCAGTATTCAGTATACTCAATTGGACCTTATTAAAACTTTAAAATTTTCACTTTACCATTCTATGTTTCTCTTGAGCATTCATGATGCTAATCCAAATTTTCTTTTCAGCTGTGGTAGTTTATTACATAGTCATTTCCAACTATGCATGATCAGTTTTGCTGGGTATATAATTCTTGTTTCTAGATCTACATCCTTAAAGTTTCAGAATTTCGTATCCATACTTCCCCATCCCCATTAATTTAGAAGCTTCTGGGTCCTATGTAATCCTGACTTTGGCTCCAAAATATTTTGTTTGTTTCCTTCTGGATACTTATAATCATTTTTTTTCCTTGTCCTAGAATTTCTGTAATATGTCTATAATAATCCTAGAATATTTTATCTTCAGGACTTTTCCAGGAAGCCATTGGTTGATTCTCAAAATTTATTGTTCCCATATTTTGAGGATATCAGGGCAGTTTTTTCCCCTTTCTTATAATTTCTTATAATAAGATTTCTTATATAAGATTTCTTATAATAGGGATCCAGTCTTTCTTTTCTTTTCTTATCTTTTTTTTAATTATGACTTTCAAGGGTTCTGATGATTCTTAGATTATTACTTCTGAATCTGTTTTTTTGGTTATTTGTTTTTCCATTGTGGTATTTTAGGTATACGTCTTTTTTTCCCCATACTTTTGATCTTGCCTTATTGTTTCCTGATTGTCTTCTGGATTCATTAGCTTTTATTTGACCAGTTCTAATTTTTAAGTGGTGACTTTTTTGTTTGTTTGTCTGTTTTCTTTTCCATCTGGCCAATTCTACTTTTCACAAAAATTGTTTTCTTTCAATGTACATAGTAACAGCAATATTGTGGAATGAAGCACTGGGATAGACTTAGCCATTATTGGCAATACAAGGATCCAGAATAATTTTGAGGGACTTACAATAAAAAAAATGCTGCCTATCTCCAGAGAAATAACTGCTGGGATCAGAATGCAGCTGAAAGCATGTTTTCAATTGTTTATTTGGGTTATTTTGGGGAGGGGTCAGTTGATTTTATAAGATTACTCATTTATAAACATGACCAATAAGGAAATACATTTGCATGATAATATATGTATCACCCATATTAAACTGCCAGCCAGCACCAGGAGGGGGAAGGGAAAGAAGGGAGGGAGATAAGTTTGATCATATAATTTAGGAAAACTTGTATGGATATTTATTATATTACTATGTAATGGTTAAAAAATAAAATATAAATATAAAAAGATGCTTTCTCCAGTAAATGTATTCATGTATGTATGAAGGCATGTGTGTCTTTTGCCTAAATTTCCATTTGATCCATTCTACAGGGAGCGTTTTCTTCACTGTATTTTTATGCCTCCATTTCCTTTGGCCTATTCTAGTTTTTAAGGAGTTGATTTCTTCATTTAACTTTCCTTCAGCTGTTCAGTTTTTCTGTCAGTTCTCTTATTATTTGATTTTTTAAACTTCTTTTCAAGTTCTTCCAGAGGTTTATTTGGGACCTGACATCCTTTCATGTTTTACTTTAGGACTTCACATATTTGCTTTTTGACATTCTTACCCTCTTTTGTGTTCTTATTTTTATTTTTCCTGTCACTAAAGGAACTTTCTAAGGTCAGGTTTTTTCTTTGTCTTTTGCTCATTTTTTTCTAGTCCCCTTCCCCCATTATTTATCTATCTGTTGAGGTTCTTCTCTGCTTCTGGGATAGAAGAAATACTGTTCCAAGCATGCAGAGAACTGCTCTAATATTTGGGGTAGGCCCAACTACCTTTGTTTTCCATAATGTGTCTGCTGAGGGGTTGGCCCTGATGTCTTGCTCTGGGTATGATTATAGTTGTTTTTCCAACTGGATTAAGTTTCCTTTGTTACCAGTAACCCTGTTGTTTCATGGGCTGAGCTAGTCCTCATTCTGCTGATTCCCTGGCGCTACCAAGTGGATTGAGCTGATCAGGTACCAGTCTCTGGATTCTGCTGCATAAGGCACTCTCTTGCTTCATAGCCTTATGTCATGTGAAAATGTGTTAATCTCCTGTCTTTTCTCCCTTCACTACCTGTGCTGAGTGACTTAGGCTAGGCTAGTTCCCTCCCCCACCACCCTCCACCCTCTCTGCCTTCTATACCTTCATCACGTGGGTGAGGCTGGCTTTGTTCCCATTTTGCAGCTTCATTGCCTCTGGCATAGTATCAGTATATTGAGCTGGTCCAAGTTCTGCTGTTTCCCACAGATGTTATGCTGCCTAGGCTACTCTCTCTTCTCATCCCAGTGAGATATGTTCCTCCTATTTTCCTTTGTTCTGAGGCAATTTATTTTCTCTGTGTGGGGTGGGGGGGGGTGGAGGGTTCACGCAATTAGAGCATCCTTTATTCTGCCATCTTAGCTTCCAGCATCCTATTATTTTCTAATAATTTCATGTCTTCCCCTATATTAGATATTTTGGCAATAACAGATTATGTGAACATTAGTTTGCAGTTATTATAAGCAAAAACAAGATCTTATTTCACCTTTATTATTTCTTCTATTTTTGCAATCATTTTGCCCTCTGTTCTCATTTGATCTGAATACACATAGATAGATGATTTGTAAATGACTACCATGTCCTTAACACCTTGTTTATGCACACCTTCTCAGTGAATCTGTGCATAACTTACCTAGTTGAGAAGACCTTGTTGGTTTCTTTATAGAATGTATTCTTTTTTTAAATTCTGTGCAACATATGTTGACACAAATGCCTTTTCCTGATGTGCCTAATGAGCCCTACAAGGCTAAAACAACCGAGTATCCTACAAAATTGTTTCTTGTTTGCTTTTAGGTACATGAACTCTTCTGACTTTGTTTACTTCTCCAGGAAGGTCCTGAAATATATTAGGAATACAGGATACTTATTTTAATTGATACTTTATTGGTCTGTCACCAATACAACTAAGAATGTTTTCACAGGAAAAATATGAATCTTATTAACAGTGTTTAATTAATGCGTATAGTGTGTGTGTGTGTGTGTGTGTGTGTGTGTGTGTGTGTGCATGTACAGAGATAGAGATAGAGAGTGGCAGAGTCAGGAAAAAAGATAAGTAGACAGAGGCATAGATATCCAAGTACAGACAGAAAGAGACTCATATAGAGGCAGAATATAGAGTCTTGGAAAGAGGCTTTAAATGGTCAAAGGCATGGGCTCTGATGAAAATTGAGCATTTATGAATAATAATACTTGAAATGTATAATATTCAAAGTTTGTTTTATGTATCTTATTCAACAGCTTAACTTGTTTGGACTTCTCCCTCTTAAATATTAATTCCAATTCTTTTCAATTTGTAGATATAAGGTAAACTTCTTGAAGATAGGGACTTTTTCATTTTTGCCCTCACATTATCAACACCTAGTATAACGTATTGTACATAATGTGCACTTTACTTATTTTTTTGTTAATTGATTGATGGTACTAGACTTCTTGGCTCTGTCTTATTGAACCAAAAAATCTCAAAGCTAAACCTCTTCCATGTTACAGACTCTCAGATAGATGAAGATAGTGACTATATCCTCTTTAATTTTTCTCTAGGATTATTATTCCAAGTTTTTCTCAAATTATGCATATATGAAAAGATTCTTAGTTCATTTTCATTTGAGTCACTATCTTCTAGAGCACATATAATTTTTAAGTGGTTTGTAAGATTTTGTGAAATGTAAAATAAAATTAAGCATTAAAAATGGCTCCCCAAACTAAAAACAATACTCAGATGTATACTGAATAATGCAGAGGGCAATGAAAATATTACTTCCTTATTTCTGGATACTGAGTTTCTATTAATGCTATATGTTATTTCATTAGTAAATGTTTGGCTATCTTCTGTTCTCCACTTCATATTGAACTGCAGAGCAGCAGAATTCCCAGAACTATTTTACTTTATTTTTTTCCTAATGTTTCCTCTTTCATACTGTATTTATTTAATTGATTAGTTAAGTGCAAGGTGAAATATTGAATGTCATTATCTGAAACCCCAAAGATCTTTATAGAGTAGAAGTATGAATCAGAACTATTAAGATGAAATTTAATGGATGAAATCAAGGATGAAAATACACAATGTTGTAGTAGTCACTGAGAAATGGAGGAATCTTGTTATTTATAGAATTAAAGTCTTATTTTATTGGACACACAAATTCAAATATTTTCATATTAAATATTCTTATTGTAAGTTTCTTTTTTCATTTATTGCCTTAACTAATCATAAGGCAAGCCTTTGTCATTACTAAGACACTGATTAGGAAAAGTCAGATGTTGTTAGACCTCTCAGCTTCCTGCTTTCTTTCACATTTGGTGTAGTTTTACTTCTTGTGAAAAATTTCCTTATCTTTTGTATACCTCAGTTTTCTTAATTTCAACACAGAGATAACAATAGCACCTAGAGGGTTGTTGTAAGGATCAAATGAGATACCATCTGTTATTTTGCTTATCACAATGTCTGGATTTTAGTAGGCACTTAAACATTTCTTTAGTTAGCACTTATCTAGATCAATTGTCTTCAACTTAAAAAAAATTATATCTCTATTAGTAAATATCTTTGGGCATAGATCCCCAATAATTTATAACTGCTTATAAATCATTCTGGTACTGTCATATTGATAATTGTGCAAATTATTAAACTTTTACAACAAACATTGAAAATGATATGATAAAGATGAAATCATGTTTTAACTTACTGTCATAGGGAAACACTAGACTTTATGGTCATGATTTGATTTGGTGAAGCCTCAGTTTTAGGACAATTACATAGACATCCATACAGTATAAATTTGAGAAAGGAGAGACATTTATGGTGTCAATTTGGAAGGTATTTCACTCATTCAGGGAAATGATGATGATAGCTTGTATTAGGGTGATGAGAGAAAGCAGTAGAATAAGAAAGCAGTAGAGATAAAATCAATTTTACCTAAGAGAGGAGGTAGATGGCACTGTAGATAGGACACTAGGCCATGAAAAGACCAGAGTTCAAATGGGACGTCAGACACAAGTTTCTGAAGACCAGAGTTCAAATATAACTACAGACACAAGCTAGGTGATTCCAAGCAAGTCATTTAATCCCTATGTGCATAAACTTAGAGAAGGAAATGACAAACCATTTTAGTATTTTTGCCATGAAAACCCATGAAGCAATTGTTTCACAGGGTCATGAAGAGTTGCAACTAACTCAGGAATCATAGAATCAACAAATCAATTGGATTGCTAACTGGTTGGATATTTGATGTAAGTGAAAAATGAGAAATGAGGAATGATATCAGTGTTATAACACTGGGAAAAAGGAAGGTGATATTCTTAACAGAAATTCAAAAGTTTAGGCGAGGACTAGGTTTGGGGATTGAGAATATAATCAAACCCATTCATACTTTCCCTATCTCTTTTGACTAGATCTATTTTTACTTTGGCTTTGACAGATATCATTATTGAGACTCCTACCTTTTTTATCAGTTGATGCACAATAGATTTGGCTCCAACCTGTTACTTTGACCCTATGCATGTCTACCTTCCTCATGTGTATTTCTTGTAGACAGCATATGGTAGGATTTTGGATTCTAATCCACTCTGCTATTCAATTGCATTTTATGGGTGAGTTCACTCCATTCACATTCAGGGTTATGATTACCAACTGTGTATATCCCAGCAATTTGATTTCTACTCCTAGTCCTGCCTTTTCTTCTTTCACTATTTTCTTCTACACCAATGTTTTGTTTTTAAGCAGTCCCCCTAATTCCCACCCTTATTTTACTTCCCTTTCTACCCCTCCCTTCTTGATCCCCCTTATTTTCTTTATAGTCTCTTTAAACTACCCCCTACCCTCTCCCTCCTTTTTACTATTTCCCTCCCCACCAGTCAGTTTGGAACCTTTCTACTTCCCTATAGGGTGCAAATTAATTCTCTGCCCCAATGGATGGGATGGTTCTTCCCTCTTTAAGTCAATTTCAATGCATGTAAGAGTTGAGTATTTCCTATCTCCAACCTCTTTACCCTTCCAATGTATTGATGTTCTCCCCCCTCCTGCCATGACCTTCTTTATGAAATATAAATTTACCCTCTTTTGTTTCTTTTCACATTTCTTTTAGTATTAACTTCTTTTTTAGCTCTAGTTGTGTATATATATATATATGTATGTACATATATATATATGTATTTATGCATACATATATCTGTATACATATTTATGTCTTGGCATTTCATCCAATACAGTTTGTCACTTTTCCCTCTAAGTGTAATTCTTCTGGCTGCCCAGGTGATAAAAACAATTTTTAAGAGTTACCAACCTCTTTTCTTATAGGGATACATATCATTTTAACTTACTGGGTCTCTTTAAAAAAGTGTTTTTTTTTCTTTTTTCCCTCTTTCTTAATTACCTTTTGATGATTTTCTTGAGTTCTTTGCTTGGGCATCAAATTTTCTGTTAAGGTATAGTCTTTTCTTTACAAATGCTTGGAATTCTTCTATTTTGTTGAATGACCATACTTTCCCCTATAAGAATATAGTCAGTTTTGCTGGGTAGTTGATTCTTGGTTGTAGACTTAGTTCCCTTGCTTTCCAAAATATCATATTCCATGCCTTTCAGTCCTTCAGTGTAGATGCATTCAGATCCTGTGTTATCCTCACTGTGGTTCCATGGTATCTGAATGACTTCTTAGCAGCTTGTAATATTTTTTTCCTTGGTCTGATAGTTCTTGAATTGGGCTATAACATTCCTAGGTGTTAACAGTTGGGGATTAAGTACAGGAGGTGATCTGTGGATTCTTTCAATCTCCACTTTTCCCTCTTGTTCTAGAATATCAGGATAGTTTTCTTGGATAATTTCCTATTGTATGATGTCCAGGCTTTTTCTTTTTTCATGGTCTTCTGGTAGACCAATGATTCTTAAGTTGTCTCTCCTGGAACAATTTTCTAAATCTTCTGTTTTGTGAATGATGTGCTTCATGTTTTCCTCAATTTTTTTTTCATTCTTTTTTATTTTGTTTTATAGTGTCCTGCTGCCTTGTGAAGTCGCTTGTTTCTAGTTGTTGATTTCTGGTTTTTAAAGACTGGATTTAATACCTGTCTTTTTGGTCATCCTTCTTATGGTCTGATTTCCTTTGGAGGTCATCTTTTATCTCCTTTGCCTCATCTTTCATCTTCTTTGCCTCATCTTTCATCTTCTTTGTCTCATTTTCAAGCTGGTTGATTTTGGCTTTCAAGACACAATTTTCTTGTTTTAGTTCAAGTGCCTCTATTCCCAGGTGACTTATCTTAGTTTTTAAGTTCTTTCCCCAGTTGTCTTCAGCCTCTCTTAATTGTGTTTTAAATTGTATTTTGAGTTCTTCCATAGCCTGTATCCAATTCATTGAGGTTTCTGTTGTTTTTTTGTTTTTTTTTTTGTTTTTTTTTTTTTGGCTTGGAGTTCCTTCATCCTTCTCTGATCTGTTTTCTCTTTGTTCATTGCCTATATAGCATCTGCCAATTATAGTTTCTTCTTTTCTTTTTCTGTTGTTTGCTCATATTTATCCCTTCTTTACTCTATGCTGTTGCCTTAGCTCTTGCTCCTCTCATTTTTGGTGGTTTGGGGATTTTCTTTTCACCTTCACCCTTGGAGTTTGTCAGTAAATATCTCAGTGAAGTCTATGGGGGAGGTTTGTTGAAGCTTGAGCTTCCCTGCCCTCTGAAGGATTTGATGGGATTAAGTCCAGCTAGGTTGCTGAATGTGTCCTAAGGCCAAAACCTTGGGATGGGGAGGAGGACAATACGGAGTGTCTACAATGTTACAACTATGCCTGCCACTCTGCTCTCTGAGTTTCTTCTCTAACTGCTTCCCTACTGCCTGTATTGGATGCTCTGAGCCTGACATAGCTGTGCTTGCAAGGTACTCCCTCTAGACCAGAGCCTTTGCTCACCCAGGGGTTCTAGCTGCTGCTGGAGGCTTAGCACTCTATGTGGGGGAGGGGTCCCAGTACCTTCCTTCTTCCTTCCCCTTAAATTGAAGTGTTCTTGAATTCTGGCTTTGGGGGACTTACCTTTAAAGTTGAGTCCAGCAAGGGGGTTCCTTGGCTCTGTCTTGTTGTTAGGTTTGATTTTTAGTCCCCTAGGAACATTTATTTTATAATCAATAAGGAGGGATTTTCAGAGGTCTGAACTTTTGCTGCCTCTACACTGCCATCTTGACTCCCTAGTTATTCTTCTAAAGTCAGAGCTTACTTAAGTTTGCCTTTAAAAATTAAGAAAAAATAATTTGAGGGTAGCATTGACCATATGTACGCATATATATGTACACACATGACCATGTGTATGTGTGTATCTCATAATAAGTAACAGAGGTAGGCATTATAATTATCCCCATTTACAGATGTGAAAATAGAAACTGAAAAATTTTCCTAAGGTCTCACAGATAGTAAATATCTGCTCCAACTTTTGAGCTCAGACTTTCCTAAGTATAGGGTCACTTCTTTATCCACTCTGCTGTCTAATTACCTAGATTATAACTACCATGAGGGACTGACAGCATTTGTAGAATGTATATTGGGGGAGAAGCTTAAATAATGAAAATAGGCTATTGACTGGTGGCATTAGACAGAAGTATTGGGAAAAAACGGATAGTGTTAGAAATGACTCCTGAATTTGTCTATTGTAGAGTGGGATGTGACACATCTTTTCGCTATTGAAATTGTACCAGTGGAGGTCATGTCATCTCTGTGTTGGGGTGATGGAGGAGACTACTGGTCAATATGATCTATAAATTCCCTTACAACTCAAATTATATGATTTTGTAATATGATTCTTATCAAGATGTACCATTTATAATATTCTAAATTCCCTTCATTTTCATACCCTCACTTTAATTTCCTTTTCATATGAGGAAAGAATTATTATGAATAGGAGTGATATCTGTGAACACAGCTATATATCTTTCCAAAGAGGAATGGTGGTAACTATAATTTTCTTATCAGATCTAGAAGGTCATGTTTTAAAAGAATTAAAGGAACCTTATATCAAGCCAATGGTGAATTTTCAAGGAAAAGGGGTCTGTAGAATTTGAATCATCAAGTTATTGAACCCTTTCAAACATGGAAATGATGTCTATGTTCATGGGAGTAACGGAATATTCAATTAAGTCACAAAAAATGAAGAAAGACATTAGTTGCTCCAAGGACAACATAAAATTGGTGTTTCTGATCTCAGTAAGGAAGAAACCATTTTTTTCTCCTAATCCTTGGAGTGTTGCAGAGGTAATTCAAATTTCATCATGAGTATTAGTTGTTAAATTTTGGGTGTGAGCATTTTCTTCTTAAAAATGACAAATTCTACAAATCTGGACTGGATTTATTGTTTTGTATATTGCCTAAACTTAAGAGAATGATGGAGAAAAATCTCAATAATACATATTTAACTTTAAAATAGGTTATATGAATTTGATGATAGAAAATACAAAATACTTCAAAGTTAATCTGCTAAAATAAACCCAGGAATTATGTGAATTCAATTATAAAAAAAAATTTTCACTAAAATAGTCAGATCTAAACAACTGGAAAAATATAAATTACTTATAAATAGGCCAAGCAGGGAGTCAAGATGTCTGCATAGAAGGAGCATAAGTTCAGACCTCTGAATACTCTTCCTTACCGATCACAAATTGAATGCTCCTAGGGGACTAAAAATCAAACCTAACAACAAGACAAAGCCAAGGAACCCTCATGCTAGACTCAACTCAAAAGGTATGCTCCCCCCACCCAAAAGCTAGAATCCAAGAACGTGTGGGTTTAAGGGGAAGGCAGAAGGAAGGTCCCAGCACCCATACCCAACCCCCCCCTCCAGAGCACTAAGCCTCCAGCGGAAGCAGGAACCTCTGGGGGGGGGGGGAGGCCAAAGGTGCTGGTCTGGAGGGTATACCTTGTGGGCAGGGCAGTGGCAAGCTCAGAGCATCAAACAGAGACAGCGGGGAAGGAGCTGGAGAGGGAGCTGGCAGCCTAGTCAGAGCCACGGAGATCTTTCATACTGCTCCAGCCTTCCAGGAGGTTTTTGGCCTCAGAGCACACCTAGCCCAACCCAGCTGAACTTAATCCCATCAAAAGTCTTCAGAACTCAGGGAAGCCTAGGCTGCAACACCCATCCCTCACTGACTGCTGGTCTTTAACCCAATCAAAAGCCTCCAGAGGACAGGGAAGGGCAAACTCCAACACTCCTCCCACAGAGACTACACTGAGAGATCTGACAAAGCTCCGAGAGGGGAGACTGAAAGAAAGCCCCCAAACCAAAAAACTGAGAGGAGCAAGAGCACAGACAAATACGGGGAGCAAAGAAGGGATAAATATGAGCAAACAACAGAAAAAAGAAGAAAGAAATAACAATTGACAGCTTCTGTACAGGCAATGAACAAAGAACAAACAATACACAGGAGGAGGCAAGTAATAAAACAAAAATCCCAGAGAATTGGACACAGGCTTTGGAAGAATTCAAAATGCAACTCAAAACACAATTAAGAGAGGCTGAAGACAATTGGGACAAGAATTTAAAAACTAAGATAAGTCATCTGGAAACAGAAAATTGTGTCATAAATAGGCCAAGCAAATGTGATAAAATGACAATTGTACCTAATTAATCTGCTTATTCAGTGTCATACCAAATTGCCCAAGAATTATTTTATAGAGCTAAAAAAAATAATTAAAAAATTCATTTGGAAGAACAAAAAGTCAAGAATATAGAGATAATCAATGAAAAATATATGAAGGAAGATAGTCTAGTCTGCCAGATCTCAAACTATATTACAAAGTGTTAAGCATCAAAATAATCTGGGACTGGCTAAGAAATACATTAGTGGATCAGTGGAATAGATTAGGTGTATAATATATAATAGTAAAAAATAAACCATAGTACTTTAGTGTTTGAGAAATCAGTAGATCTAAGCTTTGGGGAGAAAAATTATATTAAAACAAAACTCTTGGGAAAATTAGAAAATGGTATAGCAGAGCCTGGGGATAGAACAATATCTCATTGTGTATACCAAAATAAGGTCAACATGGATAGATGATTGGCATAAAGCATGTTTCCCTAAGCAAATTAGGGGAGCATGGAATAGTTTTCTTATCAGATCTACTTATCACCAAACAAGAGACAGTGAGCATTATAGAACATACAATTTATAGTTATAATTATATTAAACCAAAAATATTTTTGTACAAGCAAATCTAATGCAACCAAGATTAGAAGGAAAGTAGAAAGCCATGGGGAAAAATTACAAGTGTCTTTTATCATTCTCTTTTCTCAAATATATGGAGAAGTGTCAATTTTATTTTTAAAAAGTCATTTCCTAATTGATAAATGATCAAAGGATATGAATAGGCAGTTTTCAGATGAAAAAATTGAAATTATCTCTAGTCATGTGAAAAAAAATTCCCCAAATCATCCTTCATTAGAAATATAAAAATTTAAACAACTCTGAGGTACCACCTCACACCTATCAGATTGGTCAGTATGACAGAAAGGAAAATGAAAAATGTTAGAGGGGATGTGGAAAAATTGAGACATTAATGCAATGCTGAAGGAATTGTAATCTGATCCATTCACTGTGAAGAGCAATTTTGCACTATGTTAAAAGGATCCTAAAACTATTCATACCTTTTGATATAGCAATACCACTATCATTATGTTTATATCCCAAAGAGATCCAAAAGGGGGAAAAATACCTATTTCTACAAAAATATTTCTTGCAGCCCTTTGTAGTAAAGAATTGGAAATCGAGGGACTGTTTATCATTTGGAAAATAACTGAACAAATTATGGCATATGATTGTAATGGAATACTGCTGTTCTAAAAGAAAGGTGGATGATTTCAGAAAAATCTGAACAGACTTACATGAAATGATGCAAAGAGAAATGAGTAGAATCAGAAAAATATCTTACATAGTAATAGCAATATTTTTGGACAATTGATTAGGAGTGACTTTGTCATTGTCAGCAATATAGTGTTCTAAGAAAATTCCAGGGAATCATGCTGAAAAATGTCATTTTCCTTTAAGGAAAGAATTGGTGAAGTATTAATGCAAACCAAAAACATACTATACTTCATCTTCTTTTTTTGAGATGTCTTCCACAAAATAGCTAGTGTGGAAAAATGTTTTACTTGACTGCACAAGCAAAATCTATGGAAGGCCTTAAAAGGAGTGAGGGATGGAGAGTGGGAAGGTCAGAGAGAATATGGAACTCAAAAAAATTTTTAAATGTTAAACATTGTTTTTACATGTAATTGGAGAAAATATTTTTAATGTGTCATGGCTTTATTTCTTTTTCTCAAGAGGTAGTAATTAAAATTCTTCCAGAATACTTTTGACTGTGACTTCATGCATCATAAGTCCCTTGGAATTTTCTTAGATCCTTACATTGCTGATAATAGTTAATTCATTCACCATTGGTCATCATGCATTATTGCTGTAACTGTGTAAAGTCTTATTCTTTCCACTCCTTCAGTTTACATCATTTCATATAAGTCTTTCTCGGTTTTTTGTGATCAACTTGTTCATCTTTACTAATGGTACAATAGTATTGCATTACAATCAGATACCAAATAATTTAGCCATTCATCATATGATGGACACCCCTTTGGTTTCTAATTCTTTGCCACCCCAAAATTATCTGCTAAAATGTTTTGTTTTGCTTTTTCAATTAGATCCTTTTCCTCTATCTCTGATCTTTTTGGGATACAGACCAAATAGTGGTATGGAAGGGTTAAATGGTATATAGAGTAATGGGTCCTTTGGGCAACAGTAGATACTATAGGAATAGAGAAATAAGAAAGCAAATTTGCAATAGGTACAGGTTGCAAAGCAAGTAACTAGAGGATGAAACTCAAAATAAAGAGTTCCAAAAAGAATCTCAGGACAGGATAAAGATAGGGCTTGAAGCCTGGAGGAGAGAGCTGTGTTCCTTTTCCAGAGGTGCCAGGAGCCATCAAGCCCACTCTGTTTGACACAGACAGAGGTGGAAACTGGGGATTGCAAAATGGCCCCCAGGAATGATGGAAATACACAGTCAGATCCCCTCTGTGTGACTTATTTTACTAACATCCCTTATTATTGGAGTTGTTATAATTATTATTCTCTCCTCAGCTGCAGGAAAAAATAGATGAGAGCAAAATGCTTGGAGGGTTAATACAGATGTCCCACTCCATTCCCCCAGAATATCACCAAGAGATTCTACTTATAAAATTAAACCTAAGGATTCTTATGTACCCATTTAAATGAGACCCATTTCTTTGGGTATAAAAACTACTAACAAAAATTTGTTTGGATTTCCCACAGTATCTGGCACCTGAACAAGGGACTCTTGGCTAAGTAAGACCCCCCCCCCCCACTGAAATTAAAGCTTTCCACATTTGGGCAATTAGGATCTCACCTAAGGATGCTGCAGCCCCACTGTGAGTGGGTGAAGGTTAGAGGGGTGAGGAAAACAGAACTTGTAATATAAAAGGTGCGCTATGGGACATAATGGATCAAAGGAAAGAAAGCTATTCAGTGAGATAATTAAGCACACCCTCTAGAAGAGAGGAGTAAATGTAAGAAAATAGCAGTTGACTAACTTTTTGGACTTTATTCAAATCTGTAGTCCATGGTTCCCTGATGAAAGAATGGTAGATTTAGAGACATGAGAAAAAATTGGCCTCCCAGGGATGAGGCTAAGTTAGAGGATCAGGTGGTCTGCTACAATAACCCCAATTGGAGCTTTCACCAACAGCCCTTCTTCCTCCCAAGTATTTTCCTCCACCTATGGAAGGGAGGAGTAGATGGAAAGTTATGAAGAGTCCTCCTCTTCTTCCTTCACAACCCCCACCTCCTCAGTTCTAGCAGAAAGGAGCCCATCTTTCAATCCCTTGTCACCTGCCTTTTCAAATGCTTATGCTTAAGACTCATGGAGCCAAAAAACTTCTCTTCACTTCTCACAGCTTTAAAGAGACAGTGCTTTGGAAAAAGCAAGATGATTTTTTTTCATTTCTTCTTTTTTTTCCCTCCTCAAAATGTTGCGTAAACACATTAATTTTTAAAGCATGTTTCCCTTAGTCTGTGTTTATTTTGGTTGACTGTGTCTTGATGTGTGTCCACATTACAAGCCTTGTCATTGTAATTTCTTAATTGGCCATTCACAAAATATGTTTCAGAGTCCTCCAGGAAAGGAGGTAATTAATTTTGGCCTCTAAATTTGACAGACTGTTCCATAAACCTTCTTCTTCCTTGTACTGGAAAGGGCACTCCAAGAAAAAGAAAAAAAAGATTAATTTGGAACATACAAAGGGAAATTTTATCCCATAATTTGACTATTCTCTTAGATTTAATATTAAAGGTTTATATATGTAACTTTGGAAAATTGCTAAGTAGTCTGAAAATGTACTATGATACAGTGTAATTTTATGGTGATAATTGTGTATCAATTAAAGGTGATATGTTAGCTAAATTTAATTCTGCTCAATTCCTATAGCTAGAGTATTATTTGTTATCATTTGGACTAGTAAAGCATATGATTTCATTTAAGTATCAAACTCAGTTAGGCATAGGTTGTATTGTATTGTGGAGAACCTTTTTAATATTTAAATTTTGGACTTTAAAATTAGATGTTCTTTAATTACATGTAATGTTAAAAATAGCAACAAGTGATTACATGATAGCATTGGAATTTTAGAAGTTTAAATTTGGTAATCAACATATGTGAATTTACTTAAGTATTGAGAATTTGGTATATGGCTAAAATTGGAATTTTTAAATAGTGTTATACTTAATTGGGATGTAGAAATTGGTTTTAAAAATGTGCTATCAATAAGAAGAGATTTATATCTATTCAAATATAAGGTGTTATAATGTCATAATGGATGTACACAAAATATGTATGAATTTGTGTGAAGAAAATTCATTTTATGCAAATTGTGTATAACATAATTGGCAAGGGAAATTTGATCAGTCCAGAAATCAAATAAGATTTGTTATAAGGTTATTAAATATAATTAAAGAGTAGTCACCTCTCCCCTATTTATAGTAAGAGTAAAGAGGAGAAACCAGATGAGGTGAGATAAATAGTAAGTGGAAAAAGGTATAAGGAATGTTTGTTCAGAATATGAGAGAAAAATGTTTGGAGTTATAAAGAAGAAAAAAGTTTTATTCTGCTTTGAGCAGAGGTTTGAAAGGAAAATTGGAATATCAAAGAGACATTGTTAAGGGACTCTAATCAAATACATTTGGGAAGTTGTTAAGTCTTTAATTAATATCCATTGGGAATGATTTATTATTTAGGTTTTCAATACATGCAAAATTTTTAAGTGTTGTAACTTAAGTGTTAAATTGGAAAGAAAGGAATATTTTTCCCCTCAGCAATAAACTTTTACTGGGAGTGCAGCCAAGCATGAAGAAAAATACCTCTGCAACCTTGGAACCTTTTGTAAAAGTAATTTAACCCCTTCCTCACACACAGGAAGGAGAGCAAAGTGCTAACAATTATTTTCCATTTATATTAAAGGACTAATACAGCAAAACATTTTAAACAGGTAAAAGTTATTAGCTATCTTAACTAATCGTTTAAATCCTTGAGATGTTAGTTGACAGCTGGAATAAATTTTGATCTGCTAATAAGATATATTACAACTAAGGTTAAAAAGTAACAGGAATTTTAAGAGTTTATCTGAGCATTTCCAAAAACTATAATTTCTCTATGTTATTATTAAGTAAAAATATGAGCTTTTCTAGAAACAGACAGGAAAAAGGTTTTTTAGTTGAAACTGCACAATGCACTGCCCAAACACAAACTGCAGAGTCCAAACTATAAACACAGAATACTAAAGAGGTTCAGGTTAAGAACATGCTTCCTTTTTAGCCAAAACAATTGACATGTTAGTTAAACTAAATTAGTATTGCAATGATTTATTAATAATTGTATTAATTGTTTAAGACGCTAATGTAAGATGGTTAGGATAAAATTTTTGAGAAAATATGTAGATTGCCTTTTTTATATATCAGCATGTCAGTCTTTCCAGTAAGCTCTTCTGTGTGAACCATAACATGTTCATGATATAAATTTAGGATTGCATTTTGAAAAAGTTAAGTATATTAACCCATCAAAGGAAATTATTTATTAAGAAAGAATTATTAGGAAACAAACTTGATGATTCATTCTGAGCCTTTCTCCCCCTCCTTTCTTTCTTCTCACAGGTAGAGTTAAGTAAACAGACACTAGCTGACAAGCAGAAGCAGGATTTTTTATTACAAATAATTTCATTGGTTATTGGAAAAGGGATTCTATTATCCACCTTTATGTACAGGAATCCACATTTTTTTAAAAGAAAAAATCCTTTGATTTTAAAACACTACTATTAAAGATTTTATTTTTTTTAGTAACCCTGTCTCGTCACACCCCTCCTTTCTCCTTTTACAGTGAGATAGTATTCAGATCCCTCCCTTTTCCCACTGCAGTACAGAGGAGTCTTAGAGAGCACTAAAAAGTTCTATCATAAGTAGGATCATACTAACTTCAAATAGACTTTAAGATAGGATAGGATAATTTTTCACTACTATAGTGACATGTACATAAATAAAGCTTCTAGGGGGCAGCTGGGTAGCTCAGTGGATTGAGAGTGAGACCTAGAGGTAGGAGGTCCTAGGTTCAAATCTGGCCTCAGACACTTCCTAGCTGTGTGACCCTGGGCAAGTCACTTAACCCCCATTGCCTAGCCCTTACCACTCTTCTTCCTTAGAACCAATACACAGTATTGACTCCAAGAGGGAAGGTAAGAGCTTAAAAACAAAATTTAAAATAAAAGCTTCTATGCAGCAAATTTAGTGAGAGAACCTTACATTTATTTGAAGTAAATATTTTAGCAATTACTAGGTTATGTGAACACACAAGTAGCTTGTTTTCAAATTATGATGATGATTGGAATTGGAGTATTATTGATTATAGGTAGAATTTTTGGTCCCTCAAGAAGAAAGTAACCACATCTAGTATGCTTTGCCTTTATTGATATTTGCTGCTTAGTCTATGAATGCTTATTTCTAAACAAGATCTTTCCCCCTGCATTTCTGAGATTTTGATTGACCTACAATTAAAGGTCACAAGCATAATTTATCTATTTACAAGGGAAATATAATCTAAATTTTTAGGTTAAAGGTTAGGACCTCAGGAATTTTTATATCTCCTGAAGCAGAAGAATTTATTTTGCACTGTTAGTTTTACAAAAATGTTTCTTAAATGGAATGACATATTCAGAGCAACCTGGACCATAAAGACCAGAAAGTCCAGAAAAGCAAGACTGATGAAGATGAAGATAAAGGAAGATTTAGCTAAAGTTTCATTAATGTTATTAATTGCTATATGGAATGGATGTGTAATCCTGCCCATCCTGTTTATTCACACTGTCTAGTTCATCTCCTATTGCCATTAACCCCAAGAGTCTCCTTCCTACTTATCTATGGCAGGTGGACATCACCCATTATCCTTCATTTAGATGTTTCTCCTTCATTAACATATCTGTCGATTCCAGAAAGATTTACACACCCTTGCCATGACTCCCACCCCAACAACAAGCTTAAGAGAATACAGATACAAAGAGACTGTGCTAAAGCAACAACTCAGGATGCTCTACCAACCTGGGACAAATTAAGACCCTTGCAGCCCAAGCAAAAGAAAAGAGTGGAAAAGCAAGGATTTGCACCTCCTGGTTGTACTGCTGTTTTATTTCTTGCCATGTTCGTCCTTTTATCTGTCTCCCCTGGCATCCCCCTGTTGATAACCCCTCATCTCCCATTACTCATTTTTCTTTATAGAGACTCATTGCTTCTCTCTGTCCTGCTGTATTGCTGCGTCCTAATGGCAAGAAAGCTTTCTGACCCATTCAGACTTGTGTTAGAACCCCTTATGCATTACTTCTGGTTCTTCTTTTTTACAACATACTTCTCCCATGACTTTTAGAATTTCTTGTTCAGGATGTATTTTAACAAATTGCCTTAATCCTTCCATTCCTGCTCCCACTGTGTTTGTTGTTAAACAACCACCTTTTATTATGCTTCCTGTGAATATGATTACTGACTGGTATGATGACCCGGGCATTTATGCCTTACAATTTATTTCCCACAAATTGGACCACTCTAAGCATTTCATTGCATTCCTTATTTTAGGTATTACTGCACTTATCTCTGTCATTGCATCTTTAGCACCTTCCACTGCAGCCATTGTTTGAGGAGTCCACGCTGCACAACATATGAACAATCTTTCAAAAAATGTTTCACTTGCTCTTCTAACCAAGGAACATATTAATAAAAGTTTGTAAGCTCATATAAATGTCCTTGAAGAGGCTATTCTTTACATTGGAAAAACAGTTACGGAATAGAAAAGTGAGGTTCAAATGAAAATATCATGCTGACTTTAAATGTGTTTCTCCCCTTCCCTATTATGAATCAGATGTTCCTTGGGAGAACATACAGCAACATATTTTTGACGTTTGGAATCATTCGAAGTTTTCCATTGACCTCAAAACATTGCATAAGCAAATTCTGGATATTAGTCACTCTGGTACTTCCCTTTATTCTGCCTCCTCCATTGCTTCATTCTTTTATGATAGTGTTTCTTCCTTTATTTCAAATAATGATTTCACTCATACCCTTATTGTTTGTGGATTTGCTTTCGTCTCATTTTTTCTTATTCTTTTTTTGTTTTTAAGTTGCCATCAGATCACTAGGATCTACCCTATGTCAAGTTCAAATTGAGTTAAAATCACTTTAATTAAAAAACAAAAAAGAGGGAGATGCCAGGAGCCATCAAGCCCACTCTGTTTGGCACGGTCACAGGTAGAAACCAGGGATTGCAAGGTAGCTCCCAGGAAGGATGGAAACATATACTCAGACCCCTCTGTGTGACTTCTCACCAACATCCCTTATTATTATTGGAGTTGTTGTGATTATTATTCTCTTCCCCAGCCCCAGAAAAAAAAAAAGATAAGAGCAAAATGCCTGCAAGGTTAATACAGATGTCCCACTCCATCCCCCCAGAATATCATTAAGAGATTCTACTTAAAAAATTAAACCTAAAAATTCTTATGTACCCACTTAAATGAGACCCCTTTCTTTAGGTATAAAAACTACTAACAAAACTGTGCTTGGATTCTCCACCCCTATATACAGGCCATTGGAGACAGGTATATTAATTGCCCTTCAAGGAGAGGCTGGTAGATTATACTTCACTGATTTGTTTTGCTAACTGAGGTCTAGGTAATGTCTTGAAAACTTTAGTGGAACATTAGAACATGAAAGCCTGATATGGAAAAATACCTGAAACTGGGTCATGTTTTATTACCCTCCAACCCCATTAACTTGACAACAGTGTTGCGGATTGACTATCTCCTTAGAAATCCTAATTGATTAAAGTAATGATTAATTATTCTTGGCTTAACCACATGTCTGAACCTCATAGGTCAATGGGGAACAGACCCCTAGCCATGCTGCCTGTGACAAGAACACATATATCTTCTAAGTATTGTCTTTTGTTTTTAGAACCTATAGAAACAGAGTATGTAGGATAATCATAGATTGTGATTAAACAGTTCATTAAAAGTTAATGTATGACTTATCCAATTATTTGTAAGGAAACATGTATGTTGAGAAATGAAACTGTGTGCCAAGGAAATATGTAGCCACTGAGGGTATAAAATAAAGCCAAGCTGAACGAAGGTGGAGCAAATCTCTTGTGACACCAGACTGCAGGTTGAAACTTTAAACTGCTTCCTATATTTTCTTCAATTTACACCGACACCGCCACTCCCAGCCAAAATACCCCTGATGCTGTGGAGAGCAGGTCCCACCCCACAGCACATTGGAACATGGAGTTAAACTTCCTCTTGGGGTTAACTGTCTTCCCTGAGAGGAGAGTTTTGGACCTGACAATTGAGGCTCTCAGATCAGCTTTCCAGCTTCCTGACTGAGATTTCAATCTGTTCCTCATTCTTATGTTCCTATTCAAATATTGAAGATACTTTTGTGACTTGTCTGAAAAAGCCAACAAGAAGGAAAGACTTGAATCTGTTGGCGCTCATGGAAATCCTGCAGCCTAAGGCTGTGGGCCTAGGTTGACTTGGCCATTCAATCATTCCTTTCTCCAGTAAACCTGAACTGTACTACAACTATCAAAGACTGTTCTGGAAGTGGCCATAGACAGGATAGCTAGAGTTGGGGGTTTTGGAGGTACAGACAGAGAAAGTAGATTGATAGCAGCAAGTAACTAAAGACAGGCTCCTGTGAGCCTCTTAACTTTGGAAGGAGGAGAAATTAGAGTTTCCAGAGCTAGGGAATACCTTGGCTCTTCTTCCTTTCCCATGTTTATTTTTTATATTAAACCATTGGGTAACTAAATATAGCAGTCATATTGTGTTACTCAAAGTTCCAAGTCTGAGGCTGTCATTTTGGGCCTGTTAGCCTGAAACAGACAGAGACTTTGAGATTATGACTTACTATCATTAGAAGTGATGCAGTGATCCACATCTTTCTTTGCTGTTAATTAAAAAGGAACTAAAATGAAACATCAATTGTGCAATGAATATGCTTGGCCCACTTTTAAGAATAAAACATTCTTTACTTTATTTCTGCTTGATTGCCTTTATTGAAAATCTTCAGAAGAAAATAATATATCTAGTTATATATATGTATATGTATATGTATATGTATATATATATATATATATAATTTCCCCCAAGGTAAATAATACTGGCTGCTAGAAATGTACATACCTTATGGCTTAGTTAATTTTTCACTGATCTTGAGAACTATTGATCATTTGATAGTCACTCAACCTTGACCCAATGCCAAGAGAATTCTTCATAATCCAAAAAGCTTGAAGGGTCTATGTGATATCAAATATTTTCAAAATTCTAGTACTATATTCTTATCCATATTATTTCCCTGTATACCAGGTATACTATCACATTCCATATAGTTACCCTTTAACTGAATAATAATTTTGAATAGGATCTCTTCTTGCTCAGTGGCTTTGAAAAACATTGAAAAACATGTCAAAACCTATCTGGAAGTAAAAATTAAAATAAAAAAAACCACTAAAGCCTATTAGACATTTTTTCGAAGAGGATGAATAAGTAAGGAGAGAGGAAATTCTAAATAGTTTTTGAAATAATTAAAATAAAATAACAGATAAAATGGTTCTTCTTTAAAAGTACTAAATTAATAACTTTTTTGACATAATAACTACTTCCCAATAATTTCCTTTACACAGTACCTTTCCTTTAATAACAAAAAATAATTAAATTAAACTCTGATATTGTACTTAAATTGGACAAAACATGTCATATTTTATACTAACATTTTGTCATTTCTTAACATCCAGGAAAAATGTTTTAGCATCAATCTTGAACTAACATTTAATATTAAAGTTGATTAGAATTCTGTTTTCTTTTTCATTCATGATATTTTAGTCATGTATATTGGCTCTGCTTTACTTATTCTGAACTAATTCTTACCAGTTCCCCTCCCCCAGACCTCCAAGAATTCCTTCTATTTCTCATTTGAAGTATTAGATTTTAATTTATAGGATTATAATGAGATCATTATTGTTACCTGTTGACAATTTTCCCTAATTGCAGGTAAGGTTAGTCTGAGTGGTCATAATAAACTCTTGATTTTTATATATGTAAATCTAAGTCCAGAAAGCAATGTCAGTGATGGAATGAAAACTATACTGGAGATAAAGAGGCCTGGCACTGCCATTTACTACCTCTTTGACTTAGGAAATAACTTCTTTTCTCTGGGCCTCTATTTTTTCATCTGTAAAGTGAGAGATTAAACAAGATAAACTATAAAATCCTGCCCTAAATCTCAGATTTAGACTTTGTGAACTTCATTTGTTTTATCTGGACCTCAGTTTAACTTTCTTCTCTGTGAAATGATGAATTAGCTTGGGCCCTCTGTGACAGAGGCTGGCACTAGAGAAAAAGTGCCAGGCTGAAGAGTATGTGAAATTGATCACCTCAATGGGGGAGGGGACCAGGAGTTGGGAATCTGGAGGAGTGGAAGACTCTGGCTGGAGGAGAGAGCGGTTTGTCCCTTAGTTGGGAGAGATGGATAAAGACTTTCTCTTGAGGGTTAACCTCTTTTCCTGCTGGTGATTGGAATTCCTTCCCTCAACATTTCCCAACTGAAGGGATGTTCTGAAGAGAAACCTGAGCAGATTTTGCCTCAGCTCCTATTGCCCAGGGGTGAGTCAACCTGACTTTCTCTCAGGGGGCTCAGACTGCCAAAGCCTGAGTTCCCCCCAAACTCAAGGAGGGAGGGGAAAAGGTTTAGATAGAGACAGGGACCCCCTTTTCCCACTTTCCTTTTCCCATTCTTCTCTGCCCATTATTTCCTTTTGTATTACCTGATTGAGTTGACATTAAAAGTTATCTCTTCCCCAAGCTGCGTGTGAGTGAACAGATGAAGGGGAGATCCTTTTGGTCTCGAGTAGTGGAGAAGGGACAAGAGATAATTAGGTGAGCAGCTTTAGCTAAGGAGGGAAGGCAGAAGGGGGAAAATCTTCAAACCCCCTCTCCTCTCTCTGAGCCAACCCTAAACATCAGCTGTCTCCTCAAACCCCACTTTGAGAGGGGAGGTCCCCACTCTTTCTCCTCTCAATACTGAAAGTCCAAATCCTGGGGGTACAAATTAATCTATTTTTAATACACTTCTCCGTACAAGGCTGCCACATGGTGTCCAGGAAATAGAAATGTGCTTTTTGTCTCTGTGCTTATTTTATTTTATTTTATTTTATTTTATTTTATTTTATTTTATTTTTTCTGCTTCTTTGTGAAGGGGATAGCAAATTTCTATAATATGGGAATGTCTTGATAGTTCAGAGGAGTGAGCTACTAAGAAATGGTAGACATGCCATGTTTCATAGCCAGGCAGTCTAACAAGCAGAACAGAGAGATGAAGAATTTGGTAGCCTGAGATGAACTTTCTCCAGCAGCAATACCACACTTGGTTATAAACTTTTTAAAGTCCTTACCTTCTGTCGTAAAATGAATATTTTGTATTGGACACAAGGCAGAAAAGTGGTAAAGGCCTGGTGATACATTTAAGTGACTTGCCCAGAGTCACAAAGCTAGGAAGTGTCTGAGATCATATTTGAACCCAAGACCTTCTGGAATCTCTTGGCTTGGCTTTCAATCCACCCAACCACTTTGCTGCACTATTGGATATAAACTTGATGAAATTAATGCTTGCAAAAATTCTTCCTTGTCAACAATAGGTATGGTCCACAGTCTGCTTTCCAGGTGTTGGTGAGAATTGTTTGTACTTTTCCTATTTTTAAAATTAAAATCCTCTATATAAAAGCCAAGGAAAAAATTAGTTTATGTCTAAATTTTACTTACTTTCACTGATTGTTAGGTATAGGAAAACCTTCATATAATTTAAATAAGAAGGCATTGATTTAGAATGAAAAAAAAAAGGATGACTAAAATTTTTAAAAATTATATGGAACTGAAAATAAAGAACCTTTTTCTAGTTTTAAAATTCTCTGATCCTCTGTTAACAACAATTAGTCACCTACTTGTAGATGAATTAATATATATTCATTTGTTTAATGATAATTAATAAAACTGTAAATAGAAAAATAAATAAAACAATTGTGAGGAAGCATCTCTAAGAATCTAGAAGGAACTCCTGATATCCTGATAGGGTTTCTCAATTTATTTAATGTTGTGGGAACCTCAGTGATTGCTAAAAAACCATAAAAAGAATGAAATAGATAGATAGATAGATAGATAGATAGATAGATAGATTAATATCCTTTCTTTTTATTCAACAGAGACAAGAATGATAACACAAAATGTGAATAAATTTAAAAGGGACAAAAATGCATTAAAACAATGTGAAAGATCATAATATTGTCTTGAAAAAAGGTATAAAATATTTTTTTGAGGTCTGATTACAGATATAGTAGTCTCTGTCTCAAGAGATTTGGATTTGAATTTCAATACTGATTACTATTCTGTGACTAGCTGTGTGACCCTAGTAAAGTCATTTAAATTCACCAAGGATTCCTTATGCACCAAAGAAGTGAAAAGTAATATACAAAGTTCTAGGGAACTTTCCTGTCCTCAAAGGGTTATCATTCTAAGCAATTTGAACTTTAATTTTCTCATCTATAAAATAGGAATGTAAATAATTGCAGTGGGAGACTCAAATATAGTTGTGAAAAACTTATTTTGAAGTTTAAAATTAAAGAAATTTGGATAATTAAATAACTAATTGAAAAGTATTGTGTCAAATATATGAGATGATAATAAAAAATTGATACAAATCTTGCCTTCAAAGAGCTAAAATTCTTGAATTAAAGATGGAAAATTTGCCTATACCTAAGGCTTACATGGTCTTAAAAATCACTGAAAAGAACTCAGAATTTCTCAATAGGGGTTGGGTAGGTATGGACTATGTTAACCTGGTAGCATCAAGAGAGACAATAAGGGGAATAAATCCTCTGACTCAGTAGTATTGATGTTCAGTAGTAGCAATTTGATAGTAGTGGAAAGAGGGAGTATATATATTCCTAGTCTTCAAAAAAAGTTATAGACTTTATATATATATATATATATATATATACATATATATATATATAATCCATATACATATATATTTAAATTATTTACATACATATATATGTATACACAATTTAAAATTTTTTATCAACAAATGACAGTATCTTTGACTTTTATTTTGGTTAAGAGGACATTTCCAATATAATATAACTATTTTCATCTATGTATCTTTAACCTAGTATCTGTCTACATTTTATCTATTTATGATTTACTTTAATTAACTTATAAAATAGATAGCTGTGCTAATAAATTTAAAAAATTGAGCTTTATAATACATATAGAAACAAAGAAAGCAAAAAGATGAGACAAAGATGGCATAAAGGATTTCTTTAGTGTTTCTATTTCTCATTCAAAAATTCTCATAAGAGAGAGACCCATAGAAGGGTAAACAGATTAAGAAGTAGGAGGATAAGAGGAATAAAAAAAGAGAAGGAATCTTAGAAGGGTAAGGGAGGAAAATAAAGTTGTGACTGAAGAACTAAGGGATGTTAAGGAAATAAGGGTAAGAGGAAAATTAGACTATTGAGGAGGGATACAATAAAATGAATAAAGGGGAAAAAGTGAAGAAAAATAGAATACAGGAAAATACATAATTATTAATTATGATTTTCAAAGAGAATGGGATGAACTCACTAATTAAATGTAATCAGATAACAGAATGTCTTAAAACCCAAGCCCAACAATATGTTGCTTACAAGAAACACACTTTAAAATGAGATATATACAAAATAAAAATGGAGGGATAGAGTATAATTATGCCTCACATAACAAATAAACAAAAAAGGTGGCAGTACCAATAACCTTCAGGTTAGGTTAAGGCTAAAAATGATCTAATTAAATGAGATGAACAGGGACTTTGCATTTTTCTGAGAGGTATGAAACATTCAATATTAAGCAAATATACAGCAAATGTCATAGTATCTATATTTTTAAAGAAAAAAAAAACTAAAGTTTTGGATAGAGTTATATAACAAAACTATAATAGTGGGGAGTTGAAACTTTCCCTCTCAAAACTGAATTAAATCTAACCAAAAAAATAAATAAGAAAAATTAAGGACATAAATAAAATCTCAGATAATCTAGATATGATAGATGTCAGGAAAGAACTATACTGGCAAAGAATGGAATTGGCACATGATGCTTTTACAAAAATTGAATAAATATGAAGATGCAAAAAATTTATGTTAAATGCAGAAAAGCAGAAATATTAGATTCATGCTTTTCAAATCACAGTGCAAAAATATTAATAAGTAACCATAGAATCACAGAATAAAAGTTATTTGGAGATTAAATAATTTAATTTTTAAAAATGAGTGGGTTAAAGAAGTCATAGAAAGAATAAATAATTTTATTAGAGAAAATGATAATAAGATAATATACCAAAAACTATGAGACACAGAAAAAACAGTAATAAAAAGAAAACATATATGCGCAAATACTTAACCAACAAAATAGAAAACAGATAAATGAATTGGTATACAAGAACAAAAAAGGAAAATAATAAATTAAAATTCTCTAATTAAAAACTAAATTGGAAATACTAAAAATTAAAGGTAATTTAATAAATGTGAATTTAAAAATTAAGTGCGAGAAAATCATTGAATTAATAGACAAATCCTAAGAGTTCATTTTATGAAAAATCCAACAAAATAGACAAACCAATGGTTAAATGATTTTTAAAAAGAGAATACAACCAAATTAACTAACACCAAAAATTAAAATGGTATATTTATTATTTATTGCCAGTTAAAATGAAATCAAAATAAATATTAGGACTTATTTTGCCCAAATATAGGTCAAAATGAATAATTAAGTGAAATGGTTAAATATTTACATAAAATATAAATTGCCTAGATTAACAGTGAAGTAAATAGAATATTTAAATAAATCTAGTTTAGAAAGGAAAACGAGCTGGTTATAAAATAATTTCAAGAAGTCCAATTCAAGCAATTCCTCCCTTTGCTGTCTGGGGTAATGTTAGGGTGGGTTTGGGAGTTGGGGAACTCACGGGCAGCTTGAAGATACAGTTTTTGGCACATGATCTTTAAAAGGTTGACCATTTAGAGAACTATTCATGTAATTGATTGAATAAAAAAATTAACAAAAATCATATGCTTATATCAATAGATGCAGAAAAAGTTTTTGAAATACATTTGTTCTTACTAAAAACTATTGAAAATAGTGGTATGAATGGATTTTTTCTTAGATTAGTAAGAATGTATATTTTTATAACCATTAACAAACATTATCTCTAATGGAGATAAATTAGAAGCCGTCCTAATAAGATCGAGTGTTTAACCAGGAAGATCATTATCACGAATATATTTAATAGTGTAACAGAAATGCTAGCAATAGCAATGAAAGAAGAAAAAGAAATTGAAGGTATCAGAATGGGCAAAGAGGTAATAAAACTGTCTTTTTGAGGTTAATATAATATATAAAATGATATATAGAGAAAATCCTAGATTCAAATTAAATTAATTGAAACTACCAATAATTTTAGAAGTGACAGAATATAAAATAAGCCCACATAAATTTTCTGAATATATAACAGTGCCATGCAAAAAGAGATAGTTAGAGATAATCTGTTTACATTAATCATTTCAGAATAAAATACCTAACAATTAATCTTCTAAAACAAATTCAGAAAATTATATGAACATGATTATAAATCACTTTTCATACAAATAATGGCAAGTTTAAATAACTGGAGAATGTCATTGTTCATGGATAGGCAGAGCCAATATAATTAAAAGATAATCCTATTAAAACTAATCTACTTATTTAATGCCATCCCATTTAAATTACCAAAAGATAATTTTATTGAACTAGAAAAAATAATAAAATTTATTTGGGAAAAGCAAAAGGTTAAGAATGTCAAAGGAAATAATAAAAAAATGTTAAAGAGGGGAATATAGCAATACCAGATTTCAAACTTCATTTTTAAAGAAATAATTATTGAAACTATGTGATTATGGCTTTGAAATAGAAAAAAGAGTAGTAGAACAAAATAGACAAACAATAGTCATAAAATATTAACTTAACTATTCATTTTATAAAGGTAAAGTTCCAAGTTTTGGTGGGGAAGAATTCACTATTTGGTAAAATTTGTTGGGAAAACTGAAAAGTAGTTTGGCAGAAACTAGAGACCAATATCTTACACCATTTACTAAGATAATATAAAAATGGATATATAACCTAGGTATAAAAGAAGACATAATAAACAGATTATGAACACCAAACATATGTAAGAGAGAGGAATATGCAAAAAGAAGAAATGGCAAAAGAGAGGAATTAGATCCAGGGAAGCAAAAAGCAGCCCAAATGGGAGAAGGGCTGAAAGGAAGTGACCCAGAATTCCAGGAAAAGAACAGAGACTGAGTGGAACTCAGAAACTGCTCCTTCAACTGGATTCCTTCAGCTGAGAGCCTGACAAGATGGTCTCAAAGGTGGGAGGTTACCCTTTGAACACATATGGCTTCCTAGTGATTCCTGGAAATTTTATGCTCAACTCAACATATTAGATTGGACTTTGAAAAAGCCATGTACTGAGGAAATTCTCTCTAAGGATTTCCTCCACCTCTCTCTTCCCAGTTGTCCTGAACTTTAGCAATAACCAGATTAGCTCAAGAATAGGGACAACCAGTAGCTGACCAAAAAAAGGGGTCAAGGCTTAGAGCCTGGAACCCCAAGATTTGGGGGGAGTCAGTCTGCCAGACTAGGGATTCCTGCCACCCACTTTCTTTATCCAACCTTCTTAGTCCCCTTCCCCAAGTGATTCTACATTAAAGAGTTATTATAAAAATCAGGTGTGCCTACTTTTTGACATTAGAGAAGGAGACTGAAGATTTAGGGAGAATCATATCTCTCCTGAAAGAGAAGGATAAGCTCAAGAATGGGGTTAGGAATGAATCAGATCTCAATGGGAAAGTGAGAGTTGGGGTATTGGGAGGATCCAGAGGCAGGAAAATCTATTCTGCCTCTCAATAACAGCTAAGACCAAGAAGGGAGGCAGTGGGTCATTTCTCTAAAGCCCTCTCCTCCAGTCCTTAACCTCTACCTCCCAAACCAAATCTCTGAGGAGACATACTGTGCCCCTCAGGGAACAAACTCAGATTGTCTTCACCAAGGGGTAGAGAGAGGAAGATCAACCTCTTCTTCCTTCTTAGTATCTCAACCCCTTCTCTCCCTCTCATTCAATTCACCAGTGTAGGGACGAGTAACCTCCTATAAGGGCCCTATATTACACATAGTACCTATCAATTTTATGAATAGGAGAGGCACTTATGAATATCAAGAGTTGGAAAGCATTGTAAAATGGATAATTTTAAATACAAGAAATTTAAAAAGTTTTGTACAAATAAAAGAAAAGGAAAGCAATAAGTAGGCAGAAAATGTATAGACAGTTTCTCAGAGTTCTCAACTAAAATATATAGACAACTTTTTCAAATACTTAAAAGTATGAGTCATTGGATTGATACAGACAAAAAGGGACACCAATACTTCATTGGTTGCTTTGTGAAATGATCCAACTGTTTTGGAGTGCAATATAGAATCAAAAAGATTTCATACTGTGTATACTTTTCTCCATGAATTTTTCTCTAGTATAAGCAAAATAGATCTTGTTTCATAACAAAGAAATATGTTCTGTGTTAACATATGCAAATCTGTATTATATTAACTGCTCTTTTGGGGAGCAGAAAAAATAAGATACTTTTGGACATAACTAATTAGAAATTTTGTTTCTCAGAGAAGTATATTTGTTATGTTTATAACAAATCATGTGTTATTTGATTGTATTTTGTACTGTAATAGGTTATATGTTAAAAACTACTTTCTTTGGTGTGCATATGTGTTTGTGTGTGAGTGAGTGAAAGAGTAGGGAGATTTATGTTTCATTCTTTTAAAAAAATATTTCTTTAACACTATATAACACTATATAATATAATAATATAGCCTATTATGGGGAAAATGAAAAAAAGGGGTCAATCCCACCATATTTTTGAACTCCAAGCCTTTCCTCAATATAATTCACATAGCATATGTATACTATTAAGATGTATACCATGTACTGTATGTATACAATTACCAACTGTGAGTTTCAATGTCAGTCAATAAATTAATATTTAATTTATATTTAAATTCATTCTTACATTTATAATCTTTCCCCCAAAATTAATATAAATATTTTCTCTTTATATTCTGGTAGTCAAAAGCAGCTTAATGTCTATAAACTAGCACTAAGGAGTTAACTAGAACTTTAGTATTTTTGTTCGAAGGTAAGGAATACAGGGGATGTGAGACAGCAATCTACTTGCTTATGAAAGTCATGTCAGTAGAATTCCTGGGTAGGAAAAAAAAAAAAGGTTTGATTTGAAAAACTCTAATAAATTAAGTCAACTCTTGTCTGAAACACCCATGTGAGCAAATTACATTAATCATCTGAAACAATAATTTGAAGTGTATTTATAAGTAGCTCTTCCTCCAGTTTTTACCTTATTTTATGTCTGTTTCACTGGTGCAACTAAAACCTTTCAGAAACTTATTTTTCCTTTTATGAAGTTATACAATCCAGTCAGTCTTCCAAGTTCTTCCTTTGCTGCATATTTTGTACGAAGTCAATGATTATTTGGATTCACAACTTTTTTGCTCAGACAGAGCTTTCTCCAAGAAGTTTCTCCTTTTACCCTCTCGGGTCACATTTCTGTTTTTCTAGTGTTTGAGTCCTGAGATTTCTTAGCTATAAGCGTGTTCTCTTCTTTCCTGTGACTATAAAATTCAGTAGTTCATCTCATTTTTCATCAACAAGATCTATGGCTTTTTGCACTGCAATATAGTGATTTGCTGACAAACTTTTGGAGAATATATCCTGAGTACATCTTTACCTGTAGGTACTGGAGAGTTGGAAGAAGTAGGTATCACATCAAAGAGTGTTCAAAATAGCTTTTGAATATATGCATACCCAGTTCCTCATAATATTCTTTTTAAAAAAAAGAAGTAATCTGCTTTAAAGTGTCTGTAGCCTAATCTAATTAAAAATCTCTATTTAACTGGAATGAGATTGTTGGTACCTGATGAGTTTAAACCAATGGTTCACAGTCCAAAGAGAAGACTAAGGTGTGTTTAGAGATAAGTCTTCAGCATTCTATGTTATTTTTTTGAACAAACAAAATTGTAAGGAATCATGTTTTTTAAAAAATCCTAACAAAGACTATGAGATCACCCCTACAAAATCATTTTCTAAATTTCTTTTCTAAATTCATTTTTTTTCTTTCTCAATGTCATTATATACAATCTAGTAAAAGATTTTTTCTTCTGGAAGTATCCACAAGTTTTTTTTTTTAATTTCTCCTTTGGCATTTAAAGTCTTTCCAAGTTGACTTCAGCTAACTTTGCCTGACATTACAAATTCTCTAGTCTATTCAAACTATTTTTATTATTCCTAACCTATTAAACTACATTTCCATGCCTTTATAGTGGTTGTTTCTCATGTTTGAGTTCCACACTCACTTTCTCCTTCTAAAATCCTTAATTACTGTCAAAATTTTAACTTGAGTTCAACCTTCAACAAAAAGCCTTCTCTAAACTCCCTTTCTGCTTTTGTCTTTCTTATAAAAATATGTTGCATCAATTTATCATATTTTTCATTAAGTGTACATTGCCTCCCCCAATCAAATATATGTAAACCCAGTCTCAAAATCCATTGACATAAGATTCTTTCCATATTGACAGATTGAGGAGGGACAAAGTTAGAGATATGTCTTCTCTATTCCTCTTTGGGACTCTTCAAGTGAAAGGCTCCTTTGAGACTTATGGATTCTTCTGATGTTTTGGACACTTCTGGCTTACATCTTCAAATGGGAAAAATTAAAAAAATATGTATTCAACAGTACATGTGAAGGAGCTTTCCATAGGGAGCAAGATCATAGTTCAACCAAGTGAGAAGATCCTGAATCTCCCCCAGTGAGTAAAGTCCCTGAAGACTTCTAGTGTAGCAAGCATGGAATAGAAAACATGATAAAGGTAAGCTCATGCCTTCCCAGTCTTCTCTTTCAATAACCTGGAATGAGATTGACTTCTTCCATCTTCTAACTTGAAACTGGAAGCCAGGAGCACTCAAAGAATGCTGATGCTTGAGTAAGACTTGACTATTTCCAAAGTGGACTAGACCAGAAGTGTCCCAAAAGGGGAATGTCACTGAAGACTTTGAAAGAAGAACTAGAGGGAGATTTTCTCACTTGGAGAGTCCTGAAAAGGACTGGTCAAGACTGAATACCTCAAATCTCACTGATGACTCCCTGTCCTTTAAATAGGGGCAGGACATTAATCTCTATCAATAAGTTTTGGGATTAGAGATAAACATAAGCTCATGAAGGCACAAAATTTCACTTTAGTTTCTGTCTCAATTTCCTAACGTATCTTTTTAAATTTTATTTTTTCCCCATTTGAATAGTTTTATTTAGTCAATTTATAACATTATTCCTTGGTAACAATAATCACATTATTTCCCTCCCTCCCCTCTACCCACTCTTCCCACAGCCAATGGGCAATTTCATTGGGTATTATTTGTATCCTTAATCAGAACCTATTTCCTTATTGTTGATATTTCCACTACGATGTTCATTTAGAGTCTACATCCCTGACCATATCCCTTAGGCCTATGTATTCAAGCAATTCTTTTTCTTCTGTGTTTTTATTCCCACGGTGTTTCCTCTGAATATGAATAGTGGTTTTGTTCTTAGGTTCCTCCAAGATGTTCAGGGTCATTACATTGCCACTAATGGAGAAGTCCATTACATTTTATTGTACCACAGTGTATCAGTCTCTGTTTACAATGTTTTCCTGGTTCTGCTCCTCTCACTCTGCATCAGTTCCTGGAGGTTGTTCCCGTCCCCATGGAATTCCTCCACTTTATTAATCCTTTGAGCACAATAGTATTCCATCACTAACATATACCACAATGCGTTCAGCCATTCTCCAATTGAAGGACATCCCCTCATTTTCCAATTTTTTGCCACCACAAAAAGCACAACTATGAATATCCTTGTACAAGTCTTTTTCTTTATTATCTCTTTGGGGTACAAACCCAGCAGTGCTATGGCTAGATCAAAGGGCAGATGGTTTTTTAGTGCCCTTTGGGCATAGTTCCAAATTGCCCTTCAGAATGGTTGGATCAATTCACAACTCCACCAGCAATGCAGTAATGTCCCAACTTTGCCACATCCCCTTCAACATTCATTACTTTCCTTTGCTGTCATGTTAGCCAATCTGCTAGGAGTGAGGTGATACCTCAGAGTTGTTTTGATTTGCATTTCTCTGATTATAAGAGATTTGGAACACTTTTTCATGTGCTTATCAATAGTTTTGATTTCTTTAACAGAAAATTGCCTATTCAGGTCCCTTGCCCATTTTTCAATTGGAGAATGGCTTGATTTTTTGTACAACCAGTTTAGCTCTTTATAAATTTGAGTAATTAGACCTTTGTCAGAGGTTTTTTTTTTAATGAAGCTTGTTTCCCAATTTGTTGCTTCCCTTCTAATTATGGATGCATTGGTTTTGTTTGTACAAAATCTTTTTAATTTGATGTAATTAAAATTCTTGATTTTATATTTTGTGGTTTTTTTCCAAGCTCTTGCTTGGTTTTAAAGTCTTTCCTTTCCCAAAGATATGACATGTATACTATTCTGTGTTCACCTAATTTGCTTATAATTTCCTTCTTTATATTCAGGTCATTCACCCATTCTGAGTTTATCTTGGTGTAGGATGTGAGATGTTGATCCAAACCTAATTTCTCCCATACTGTCTTCCAATTTTCCCAGCAGTTTTTATCAAAAAGTGGGTTTTGGTCCTCAAAACTGGGATCTTTGGGCTTATCATAGATTGTCTTGCTGAGGTCATTTACCCCAAGTGTATTCCACTGATCCTCTTTTCTGTCTCTTAGCGAGTACCAAATTGTTTTGCTAACCACTGCTTTATAGTATAGTTTGAGATCTGGGACTGCAAGTCCTCCTTCCTTTGCACTTTTTCATGATTTCCCTGGCTATCCTTGATCTTTTATTCTTCAAAATGAACTTTGTTACATTTTTTTTTCTAATTCATTAAAAAGTTTTTTGGTAGTTCAATGGGTATGGCAATAAATAAGTAAATTAATTTGGATAGGATTGTCATTTTTATTATGTTAGCTCATCCCACCCATGAGCAATCAATGTTTTTCCAATTGTTTAGATCTAGTTTTAATTGTGTGGAGAGTGTTTTGTAGTTGTGTTCATATAGTTCCTGTGTTTGTCTTGGCAGATAGATTCCTAAGTATTTTATTTTGTCTAGGGTAATTTTAAATGGAATTTCTCTTTCTAATTCTTGCTGCTGAAATGGGTTGGAGATTACTGCTGAAATGGGTTGGAGATCCTAATATATCTTAAGCAATTAATATATACTTGTTGATTAACCAATTGATTTTCCCCTACCACAACCTCATTGGGACAAATGTCTTGGATGTACTGTTCCCATGATCTATCTGAAAATGGGTTCTTTGTGTATTTGTGCTCAGGTGTTACTGCCCCTGGTACACCAATCTTTTTCACTGTCACCACTGTCACCAAGTCCCCTCATTCATCCCACATTTGCCTGGCTTCTGCAGCCTACTAGACTCAGGGGCGAGACAAAACTTGAGACTCTTCTGGGTTCTTTTATCAACTTGCATCTGTTCACTGTGCTTCTTCAGCACCCTAGTTCTTGGAAGGAGGTTGCAGGGGAGAGAAGATCTGAGTATTAAACCATAATTATCACTACTACCTAGAAAGAAAAGCTTTTGCTAGAAACCAGCAGTGTTGGAAGTGGGGAGTGGTAATTTTTTTGCCACTATTTCACTAATTGTGTTACATATCCCTTAGAGCACTCAGCCAACACTTTAGAACAGCTTATTGTCTCTGTTCAGGAGAGTTCCTCTACAGATGCATTTTTTCTGCAACCAATTTTGGACCTGTTTATCTATCCATCTATCTATCTATCTATCTATCTATCTATCTATCTATCTATCTATCTATCTATCTATCTGTCTGTCTATCTGTCTGTCTGTCTATCTGTCTGTCTGTCTATCTGTCTGTCTATCTGTCTGCCTATCCATCTATCCAAAGAATTATCTGGATAACCAAGAGGTCTGACTTCCCTATGGTCACAAAACCAATATATAGAGAGGAGACTTGAAGTCAAGTCTTCTTGAATTCTGGAATAGCACTCTTTTCACCATTTCAAATAACATCTAAACATGTAGCTCAGACTTAAATCTATATTCTCTGATATGCTCTGTGCAACCCAAAAGATTTTTAATAAATTAGAAAATATATTTGAGTGACAATACTATTAGAAAGTCTCTAGTGAAAATATCAAAGCCTCAACTTACATTAAAATATATATTAGTTTAAGTCTATATTGCCATAATCATCCAGATGAATCATAACAAAATCTATTTAGATATGTTTTTCAATAGGTTTTGGAAATTGTATGTGATTTGAAAATCTATTCTTGTATAATTTCTTCCCAAAATGGGGCAATCTATTTGAGCACAAGATATATTAGTCTCCTTCCCCCAAAATGTATAATTAATGCTAAAAGGTATTGGATTAAAGGTGAGAGAGGTGCTCTAACCAAATGATTTTTCTTATCACCTTTTACTTCCCAGAGTACCATGTTGACTGTCATACATTGAGGAAATTGAGTTTTCCATGTGATGATATTTTCCAAAGAGAAGTGAGAACTTGATAAAATGTAACAAACTCCTGCGGCCTGAATATGGAGCATGTAGAGACACAAATTATTTATACAGGAGGTAACTTGCTGCTTTATAATTGCCATGCATTCCATGAGTATCCTGTCCTTGCTGTGTTAGTCACCATATTTCTCCACTTCTCAAGTAGTCCCCTTTTTCACAACACACTTAATCAAAGGAGGTTATCTATCAAAACACTTGAGGAATCAAGTTAAAGGTTATGTGCTATATTTTGCATACCAATTTACAAAAATCTTGCCTTCATAATCAGTCATTTTATAGTTCAAAAAGATGTAGAAATTATTTCAAATTTAAGAGAAGTCATGCTAAGTGGTCTATATATTCATTCCAATATAATTTAATATGCGGGCTTAGACTGTTGGTATTGAACCTGTGCATGTGTGCTGTAAATAATCCATAATAAACACTCATGAGAAACTGCCTCTTGCCACAAAATACTATTACATTAAGACTCTGGGTCCATTGGCTTCTTGTAAGGTCGTGTAAGGTCTCAGATTTGTGATAATCAGATATCTGTGTCAGTCCAGGACTAGTTGTCACAATCACTAAATGATGGTATTGTTCAATGTGAGTTAAAAATCAATCATGATGCTGGGTCAGAACTTTTACTGGGGCACTATGATTCTTTCTCACACCTTAAGCATCCAATACAAAATTGGCTTTTACCCTACCCAACCCAATAAAGTTACCCTACTTAACACAACAAAGTCCTCTAATTCTATTTTGCTTTTACTCAAATATAAATTCCAATGCTTTTCTCTCTCCTTTCCTTCTTTCCAGTTTTCTCTTCCTCTCCTTATTTCTTTACCTCTTTTTGTCTTCTATATTTCTGACTCTGTTTCCATTTCTCATTTTCTGTTTGCCTCTGTGTTTTCTTGTTTATCTAGCTCTTTGTCTCAGTCTCTGTCACTGCATCTGTCTCTCTGTTGCTATTTGTTTCTTTCTAATTTCTAATTCTTTCTCTTTTTCAATATATTTTTTTCAGCTAAATGTAGAAATAATTTTTGAAAGTTGTTTCTTGATGTTTTGGAATTCAAATTTTCTCCCTTGCTACTCTCTCCTCCTCCAACCCAAGAAGGTGAATAGTCTTATATAGGTTATTCCTATACTTTCATATAATACATATTTCCAAATAACTAATGTCATGATAGGTGACACATCACATATACAACAGAAATTTTAAGGCAGAAATATGTTGGAAGATGGCATGCTTTGATCTTTCAATCAGACTTGAACAGTTTCTTCTTTGGAATAGTTCCACAATTTCATCATAAGTTTCTTGTGTTTATCTTAAAGACTTACTAATAATGATTTATTCCTTCACAGATAATCATTGTATAATAGTTTTGTTACTATATGCATAGTTCTCCTGGTACTTCTCACTTCACTTTGCATTACTTCATAAAAGTCTTTCCAACTTTTTATGAACTCATCCTGCTCATCATTTCTAATGTTGAAATTCTATTATAACCAAGAGACAGAGTCAAGATGGAGTCACAGAGGCAACAAAAGTTCAAACCTCTGAAAACCCTCCCTTGCGGATTAAAAACCAAATGCTCCTAGGGGACTGAAAAACAAACCTAACAACACAACAGAGTCAAGGAACCTTCCTGCTGAGCTCAACTTAAAAGGTAGAGCCCCCAAAAGCCTGAATTTGAGAAAACTCCAGCTTAATGGGAAGGAAGAAGGAAGCTTCCAGGAACCCTCCCCCACCTAAAGTACTGAGTCTCAAGCAGTGGCTGGAATCTCTGGGCAGGCAAGGGCACTAGTCTGGAGGGAGTACCTTGTGGGTGAAGCTGTACAAGACTCAGGGCTTTGACAACAGGGAATGGGGAAGCAGCTGGAAAAGAAGCACAGATCAGGCAGCCTAGTCTCAGCTGAGACATATTGCACCCCACCCCCACCCCTTCCTGAGGTTTTGGAATCAAGAAACATCCAGCTCTGCAAGTTCAACTCATCAGGGCTTAATCTTATCAAGCCCTCAGAGGGCAGGGAAGTTCAAGCTCCTATTCCTCTCACCCACAGACTGCTCTGAGAGCCTTGCTAAGCTCCAAAGGTGAAGGTTGATAGAAAAGCCAAAACCCACAGATACAACACATAATGAGATGAGCAAGAGTGCAGAGAACTACAGGGGGAAAAGAAGTAGCAAATATGAGCAAACAGAAAAAAGAAAAAAAGAAATTATAATCAACAGCTTCTGTTCAGGCAAAAAACAATGAGCAAATGTGACAGAAGAGTATCAAGAAACACCAAGTAAACAAAAAGAAACTCCAGTGAATTTGAAACAGGCTTTGGAAGAACTCAAAATGAAATTCAAAACATGATTAAAAGAGACTGAAGACAACTGGGCGGGGGGAACCTTAAAAGGCAAGATAAGTCACCTGGAAACAGAAAAGTGTCTTGAAAGCCAAAATTAATCAACTTGAAAATGAAGCAAAGGAGATGAGAGATGAGGCAAAGAAGATGAAAGATGACCTCCAAAGAAAATCAGACCAGAAGGAGAAAGATAACCAAAAAGCCAGAGATGAAATTCAGTCTTTAAAAACTGTAATGCAACAATTAGAAACAAGTGACTTCACAAGGCAGCAGGAAACTATAAAACAAAATAAAAAGAATGAAAAAAATGAGGAAAATGTAAAACACCTCATTTACAAAACAGAAGATTAAGAAAATTGTTCCAGGAGAGACAACTTAAGAAATCATCCTTCTATCAGGAGATCAAACCAAAAGAGAAAAAAAAAAAACTTGGGACTTCATAATGCAGGAAATTATCTAAGAAAATTGCCCCAACATTCTAAAACAAGAGGGGAAAGTGGAGATTGAAAGAATCCACAGATCACCTCCTGTACTGAATCCCCAACTGACAACACCCAGGAATGTTATAGTCAAATTAAAGAACTATCAGACCAAGGAAAAATATTAAACACTGCTAAGAAGAAGTCATTCAGATACCATGGAACTACAGTGAGCCAACTGACAACACCCAGGAATGTTATAGTCAAATTAAAGAACTATCAGACCAAGGAAAAATATTAAATGCTGCTAAGAAGAAGTCATTCAGATACCATGGAACTACAATGAGGATGACACAGGATCTGGCTGCATCTACACTGAAGGACTGAAAGGCATGGAATATGATATTCTGGAAAGGAAGGGAACAAGGTCTATAGTAAAAAATCAATTAACCTGCAAAACTGACTATATTCTTATAGGAGAAAGTATGGTCATTTAACAAAATAGAAAAATTCCAAGCATTTGTAAAGAAAAGACAAGACCTAAACAAAAAAATTTGATTCCCAAATACAGAACCCAAGAGAATGATCAAAAGGTAATTAACAAAGGTGAAAAAAAACAAAAACAAGGAAAAAACTTTTTTAAGGGACCCCAAAAGTTAAAATGATATGTATCCCTATAAGAAAAGAGGCTATTAGTCACTCTTAAAAGTTTTTATCACCTGGGTAGCTAGAAAAATTATACTTAGAGGGAACAGTGACAAACTGTATAGGATGAAATGCCAAAACATAAATAAGTAAATAAATATGTATGCATAAAATATAAATATATATATATATATATATATACATATACACAACTAGAGTTTAAAAATAGGGTAATAGTAAGAGAAGTAGGAAAAGAAACAAAATGGGGGTATATTTATATGTCACAAAGAGGTGCATGGCAGTGGGGGGGGACATCAATACACTGGAATGGAAAAGAGGTTGGAGATAGGAAATACTCAATTTTTACGTGCATTGAAATGGACTCAAAGAGGGAAGAACAATTCAATCCATTGGGGCAGAGAATTGATTTACGTCCTATAGGGAAGTAGAAGGGTAACAAATGAACTGGTGGGAAAGGAAGAAATATAAGGGAGGGAGAGGGTGAGATAGTTGTTTAAAAAGATTGTAAAAAAAACCAAGAGGGGAATAAGAAGGGAGGTGGATAGAACAGGAAGTAAAATAAGAGTGAGAATTAGGGGGACTGATTAAAAACAAAACACTGGTCTAGAAGGAAATAATGAAAGAAGAAAGGTCAGGACTAGGAGTGGAAATTAAAATGCTGGGAAATACACAGTTGGTAATCATAACTCTGAATGTGAATGGAATGAACTCACCCATAAAATGCAAGCAAATAACAGAGGGGATTAGAAACCAGAACCCGACCATATACTGTCTACAAAAAACACATATGAGGAAGGTAGACACACATAGGGTAAAAGTAAGAGAATGGAGCTAAATCTATTGGACATAAACTGATAAAAAGAAGGCAGGAGTCACAATTATGACATCTGACAAAGCCAAAGTAAAAATAGATCTAGTTAAAAGATATAGGGAAGGCAATTACATCCTGATAAAAGGCAGTATAGACAATGAGGAAATATCAGTACTCAACATGTATGCACCAAATGGCATAGCATCCAAATTCCTAAAGGAGAAACCAGTGGAGTTACAGGATAAAATAGATAGAAAAACTATACTAGTAGGAGACCAGAACCTTCCTCTATCAGAACTAGATAAATCAAACCAAGAAATAAATAAGAAAGAGGTAAGAGAAGTGAATGAAATCTTAGAAAAATTAGTAGATATGTGAAGAAAAATAAATAGGAACAAAAAGGAACAGACCTTCCTCTTCAGCAGTACCTGGTACATTCACAAAGATTGACCATATACTAGGTCATAAAAACATGGCAAACAAATGCAGAAAGGCAGAAATAATAAATTCAAACTTTTCAGATCATAATGCAATAAAATAATAATCATTCAGGGTACATGGAGAGGCAAATCAAAAATTAATTGGAAATTAATTAATATGATTCTCCAAAATCAGTTAGTTAAGAACAAGTCATTGAAACAATTGATAATTCCATTGAAGAAAATGGCAATAATGAGACATCCTTTCAAAAACTATTGGATGCATCCAAAGCAGTACTCAGCAGGAAATTTATATGTTTGAGTTCATATATTAACAAATTATGGCGGCCAGAGGTCAATAAATTGGGCATGCAAATTAAAAAAAAAAACTAGAAAGTTAACAAATTAAAAATACTCAGATGAAGACTAAATTAGAGATCCTAATAATCAAAGGAGAAAGTAATAAAATTGAGAGTCAAAGAACTATTTATTTAATAAATAAGACTAGAAGCTAGAACTTTGAAAAAACAAATAAAGTAGAAAAAGTACTAGTCAATCTAATTAAAAAAAGGAAAGAAGAAAACCAAGTTGACAGAATCCAAGAAAAAAAGGGAGACCTCATTGCTAATGAAGAGGAAATTAAGGCAATCATTAAAAATTATTATGCTCAACAATATGGCAACAAATATGGCAATCAAGGTGATATGGATGAATATTTACAAAAATATGAATTTGCTAGACTACTAGAGTAAGAAATAAACTACCTAAATAGCCCCATATTAGAAAAAGAAAATTAACAAGCCATCAAATGACTCCTTAAGAAAAAATCCTCAGGACCAGCTGGATTCACAAATGAATTCAATCAAACATTCAAAGAACAAATAATCCTAATATTATACAAACTATTTGACAGAATAAGCAAAGAAGGAGTTCTACTAAATTCTTTTTATGACACAAATATGGTACTGATTCCAAAGACAGGCAGGTCAGGTCAAAAACAGAAAAAGAAAACTACAGATCAATTTCCTTAATGAACCTATTTGAAATATCTTAAATAGGATATTAGCAAAAAGACTTCAGCAAGTCAACACGAGGGTTATTCATTATGTTCAGGTGGAATTTATACCAGGAATGCAAGGATGGTTCAATATTAGGAAAAGCATCCACATAATTCACCATATTAACAAGCAAATCAACAAAATCACGATTATCTCAATAGATGCAGAAAAAAGTCTTTTACAAAACACAACACTCATTCCTATTTAAAACACTAGAAAGCATAGGAACAGAAGGGCCTTTACTAAAAATAATAAACAGTATATATCTAATACCTTCAGCAAAAATCATCTGCAATGGGGATAAACTAGAGGCCTTCCCAATAAAATCAGGAGTGAAACAAGGTTGCCCATTATCACCTCTATCATTTAACATTGTACTAGAAATACTAGCAGTAGCAATTAGAGAAGAAAAAGAAATTGAAGATATGAAAATAGGCAATGAGGAGATCAAGCTATCACTCTTTACAGATTATATGATGGTCTACTTAATGAATCCTAGATAATACACTATAAAGCTAGTGGAAATAATCAACAACTTTAGCAAAGTTACAGGATACAAAATAAACCCACATAAATCATCAGCATTTATTTATACCTCCTACACATCTCAGCAGCAAGAATTAGAAAGAGAAATTCCAGTTAAAATCACCCTAGACAATACAAAATCCTTAGGATTCTATCTGCTGAGACAAACACAGGAACTACATGAACACAACTACTAAGCCCTTTACATACAATTAAATCTTGATCTAAAAAATTGGAAAAACATTGATTGCATATTGGTAGGATGAGCTAACATAATAAAAATGACAATCCTACCCAAATTAATTAATTCACTTATTTAGTGCCATACCTATTGAACTACCAAAAAACTTTTTACCGAATTAGAAAAAAACATAACAAGTTAGTTTTGAAGAACAAAAGATCAAGGATAGCCAGGGAAATAGTGAAAAAAATGCAAAGGAAGGTGGCCTTGCAGTCCCAAATCTCAAACAATACTATAAAGCAGTGGTCATCAAAACAATATGGTACTGGCTAAGAGACAGAAAAGAGTATCAGTAGAAGAGACTTGGGGTAAGTGACCTCATCAAGACAGTCTATGATAAGCCCAAAGATCACAGCTTTGGGGACAAAAATTGACTATTTGATAAAAACTGTTGGGAAAATTGGAAGATAGTATGGGAGAGATTAGGTTTGGATCAACATCTCACACCCTACATCAATATAAACTCAGAATGGGTGAATGATTTGAATATAAAGAAGGAAACTATAAGTAAACTAGGTGAACACAGTATAGTATACATGTCAGATGTTTGGGAAAGGAAAGACTTTAAAACCAAGCAAGAGTTAGAAAAAAATCACAAAATATAAAATAAATAATTATTAAAGGGAAAACAGATTGGTCAGAAACAAAATACTTTCATGGGGAGACAGGGTGAAAAAAAGAGAAAGAAAAGGATAAGTAGAGAAAGATAAGATTTTACAATATTTTGTTTATTAGAAACATACTTGAAGCAGAGAGACATACAGAGAAAAGGTCAAAGGCAAGAAGCGAATTTATTCTGCTTAAGCTAAAATAAAAAAAACAAAACAAAAAAACAAAGGCAAGAGTAGCCATAATAATCTCAGGGAAAGGAAAAGCAAAATATATCAAATTTAAAATCATAAGCAGGGAAGCTTAAATGGCATAGTGTTGTGTCTGGAGTCAGGAAGACCTGAGTTCATATCCAATTATGTATCCTTGTACAAGTCACATAACCCCGTTGCCTCAGTTTTCTCATCTGTAAAATGAGTGGGAGAAGGAAATGGCAAGCAACTTCATTAACTTTGTCAAGAAAACTGCAAATAAGGTCACAAAGTGTCAGGCATGATTGAAACTAAACAACAAACTAAACAATAAACAGCAAATATAGATATTTTCTTATTTGGTGCATACATGTTGATTAGTGATATTTCCTCATTATCCATAGTCCCTTTTAACAAAATATATTTACCTTCCTTATCCCTTTTAATCAGATCTATTTTTGCTTGGCTTTGTCAGATATCATGATTGAACTCCTGCCTTCTTTCTATCAGTTGAGGCCCAGAAGGTCTTTCTCCATCCTTTAATTCTGACCTTGTGGGTGTCTACCCGCCTCATGTGTGTTTCTTGAAGAAAACATATGGTAGGGTTTTGGATTCTAATCCATTCTGCTATTCCTCTACGTTTTATGGGTGAGTTCATCCCATTCACGTTCAAAGTTATGATTGTCATTTGTGGACTCCCTGGCATTTTGATATCCTCCCCTAATGCTGACCTTTCTTCTTTAGCTATAACCTTTTAATCCAGTGATTTACTTTAAATCAGTCCCCCTTGTCCCCTCCCTTGATATGTTTCCCTTTCTAGCCCCTCCCCTTTTGTTCCCTTCCCCTCCACCCTCTCCTTCCCTCCCTTTTTGTGTTCCCTCCTCCCCTACCCCCGTTGGTTTTCCTTTCTCTCTTGCCCTGTTGGATAAGATAAAATTCAAGATCCCAATGGATCTGGATGCTCTTCCCTCTCAGAGTTGATTTCACTGAGAGTAAGGTTTAAGTAAAAACTCTCTTCCTCTCCTTCTTATAGGAGAATTCTTCCCCTCCCCTTTCCATGTGTATCTTTGTGTGAGAAAGATTATTCTATTTAGTTTTTTTTTTCTATTTCTTGGAGTACATCTTAGTACCATCAACGATTCCCCCCCTCCCTTTTTCTTTATATCCCCCCCTTTCTCCATATCATCTTGATGCCCCAAACTTTCCCTATGTGTGATTCTTCTTACTACTCTAATGATGCATACAAATTTTGAGTTACACATTACATTTTCCCCACCTCTTATATATATATATATATATATATATATATATATATATATATATATATATATATATATATATATAATTTGATATAAATGTAGTACTTATAGAAGAGAGTTTGAATAAAAGAAAAAGAAAACTTTTTTTTCCTTTTCCCTTTCCTTAATATTTACCTTTTCATGTTTCTCTTGGTCTTTGTGTTTGGATATCAAACTTTCCACAGAGCTCTGGTCTCTTCTTTACAAACACTTGGAAATCTTGTATTTTGTTGAATTCCCATACTTTTCGTCAGTTTTGATGGATAGCTGATTCTTGGTTGAAGACCCAGCTCTCTTGCTTTTCTGAATATCACCTTCCATGCCTTACGGTCATTCAGAGCAGAAATTGCTAGGTCCTGTGTGACCCTGATTGGTGTTCCTTTATGTCTAAATTGTCTTTTTCTGGCTTCTTGTAAGATTTTTTTCTTTTGCTTGGAAGCTTTGGAATTTGGCAATTACATTCCTGGGCATTGTCTTTTGGGGATTTAGTGTAGAGAGTGTTCTGTGGACTCTTTCAATGTGTATTTTTCCACTTGTTCTAGAATCTCTGGGCAGTTTTCTTTGATGATATTATGTATTATGATATCAAGATTACAGTTTATTTCTGGATTTTTGGTAGACCAATGATTCTCAAATTGTCTCTCCTTTCTTTTTTCCAGGTCTGTCACCTTGTCAGTGAGATATTTTATGTTATCTTCTAATTCTTAAGTCTTTTGCACTTTGCTTTATTAATTCTTGCTCTTTTGCAATATCATTATCTTCCAGGTGCCTGATTCTGACCTTTAAAGACTGGCTTTCCTTTTCAGTTTGGTCTGACCTGTTTTTTGAGGCTTTGAGTTGTTTCTGCATTTGCATATTTTGATCTCTCAGATTGCTGAGTTCCTTTTGCATTGTTTCCCATTTTTCCTTCCAGAAGGCTTCCATCTTTTTGATAATTTCCGATTTGAATTCTTCAAGAGTTTGTGGAGCATTTCCATTTCCTTTGGAAGGTTTTGGAGCATTTGTTTGTGTTTCCTCTTCTATCTCCTCTGTATTTTGTATTTTTGCTCCATAAAATGTGTCCAAAGTCGCCCCCTTCTTCTTGCTTTTCTTGATGTTTGGAGTCTTTTGCATTTCTGTACTGTTTGCCATCTCTATGGTTTTTCTTCCCCTTTCCAGTCAGAAATCTGAGTGAGGAGGACTGGCTCTTAGTGTATCTGTCTGATGGTCCGAGGCTTTAGCCCCAGGCAAATTGTCTGTTCTCCTCAGCTGCTCTGTCTTCCCGGGGAAGCTCAGGGTATTCCCTCCCCTGCTTGCTGGTGTTTCGGGTGTTACTGCTCTCAGTTCCCTCCAGTTGCTTCTCTGCTGCTTCCATGCGCTGATCCTGGCACAGCACTGTCCGCAAGATACCTCAGTACCTTTGCAGGCCCTGAAGTTCCTGTCCTTTCAGAGGGCCTGGCACTCTAAGGGGGGAGTGGTCCTGGCCTCCTTGAGCTCTGAGGGCTCCTGTTGGAATTAGGTTCAGCCGGGTTCGTCTGGATGTACTCAGAGGCAAAAACCTCTGGTAAGACTCTGATGGAAGGACCCTGCTAAGGGCCTACAGGCTCTCCCCATCTCTCTCAGGTTGCTTCCCTGCTGTCTGTATCAGACACCCCAAGACTGGCCCAGGTTTCTTTCAAGGTTCACCCTTCAAAACAACACCTTTGCAGGCCCTGAGTTTCCCGCTGTTGCTGAGGGCTCAACACTCTGGGTTGTGGGGGAGGGGTCCTGGGACCTTCCTTCTGCCTTCCCTTTAAACCCAAGTGTTCTAGGATTCTGGCTTTTGGGGGGCATACCTTTTGATTTGAGTCCAGAAGGAGAGTTCCCCAACTCTGTCCTGTTGTTAAGTTTGAATTTTAGTCCCCTAGGAGCATTCAGTTTGTGATCAGTAAGGAAGGGTTTTCAGAGGTCTGAACTTTTGCGGCTTCTTAGCAGCCATCTTGACTAGAAGTCCCTGAATTGTAATTTTTAGGGTAACAGATTCTAATTACACAGCCTCCCTTGGGATTCTTTTGGAGAGTAGTCTCCCCAGTGGATCATTTAAACATAACTATCTTAACATAACTATAACTAACATAACTATAAAATAGTTATATCTCTAAAGATCTTCTAACTAAAGGTGCTTAAAATATTACACTTTCTAAGAGGAAACTATAATAGTTAGAGATAAGAGGGAAACAGAAGAGAGAAAGAGAGCAAAACCAATGTTTGCTAGGCTCATTGACAAAAAGCCACTTAGGGGGAAGTCCCCTTTGGCATGAGAGTTTGAATTCAAAATAAATGTGTTCACCCCCCATTGTTCAATTTCACCACACCCCAAAGTTCATTCTGAATCTTTTGATGTAGTGTGTGGTTTCTGCAGGCATCTTTATGGAGTCTTCTCCAAGCAGTTCACTTTCTTGATTTGGGGAGGTTGAAAGTTTCTTATCCTAAAATTATTCTCAAAGAAGAAAAATTTTCATGAAACTAGAATTTTATGTAAATTATACAATCCCCTCCTGAGGAGGGTGATGACAAACACACGGATCACCCAGGAATACATGGCTGAGTTATGAGGTATATAAATCAATTGTCAAAAGAAAATGAAAAACATCCAAAAAAAAACCCAAATAAATGAGGAAAAATGTAAGTTCTGGATGAAATAAAAAATATCAAAATCTTATGTTTAAAAATTCTAAGTAAGGAAAAACAAACCTAACAGGTCTTTGAATCAGGGCTCAATTAAAGTGATTTATGTCCCACAAGCCTGTAGAAACATTGCAGCAACATTACTTACCAAATCAGTAGCCACGACTAATTGCTACATGTATGAAAAACAAAAAAAGGGACTAAATAAGGGACTAGATTTTTGTAGTAGTTTGGAAATAGCAATCCCTGGTCTGATTTTACCTTTGCTCTCATGGAAAGGGGAACCAATATTCCAGCCAAATTGAGATACTTTTCAAATTATGGCATGGGGAAATTCTGGGTCTGACATTGTCAAACAGCCACTTCCTTAAATCCCAAAACAAGTCCTCTGTCTTAGAGAAGATTCTCATCAATCTACCAGAATTGCTTGGTCTCTGTGATCTTGTGCTCATAATCACTGAGCAGATTAACTTTGTGCTTCCTTGACACTGTATAATGGCTCTTTTGTGATCCATTCCCCTGGGATCAGACACAATCATTAATCAAAGTCCCATAATATTTAACAATCAATGGCAGGTTTCCCTAGTCTAAACCTTTTGGGTATGCATTAATAGTAGAGCAAATGCATATTTTTAATTGGATGTTTTAAACTTATATTAGTGCAAAATTAAAAAAAAACATTAATATTGGTAACATATGCTTCAATTACAAAAAAATAAAAAAAAACTCAAATAGTCTATTGCACATACAAGAAAAAAACCAATAATAAAAATTTTAAAAGATTAAAAATATATAGTTCAAAATTAGTGACATACTATGTTTGTACAAGGAGAGGTAGAATGCAAAGGTTTCTCACTCAAAAATGATATCTATTTCCTTTTTAACTTAGCTATGATCCACAGTGTGAGTATACATAATTTTCACTAAGAAAACAATTTTATAAAAAAAGTACTATAGCAGCTAATGCACATTAAAAAAGTACCAACCCCCCCCAAATCATAATAGCTCATTTAATGACAGTAGCAAACAAACCCACTGTCATTAGGATTCACTTGAGTCTCTATAGTTACTGAAGTGCATGGATATTTGTCACAAGTTCTTCAGATCTAGCAAATCTTTCAACGTTGGCCGAGAAAAATTTTTAACAAAGTCTATTACTTTCATCATTCCAAAATTTGGCAGAAGATCCCAGAAAAAAACACAAACTTCTCTACTGATGATGAAAATCTTTTGGGCCCAAAGTGTTACCAACAATCTAGATAATTCTTGGTGGAAGGGTAGAGTAAGGTGAAGAAGTACAAATATAAAAAAAAAAACTTTCAGAAGCTATAAGGTTTCATGTGAAAGCTCCCTCTCATGGGCCATTCAGGGCTTCCATGCCCCCTAGAGAAATATTTACCACCTCTAGATCTACCTCCCTTCTCTGGCATGAGACTCTTAACAACTGGAAAAGGCAGGTCTTTATGTGCCCTATCCATTGCAATGTGGAGGCCAAGGCTACAATAATGAAAATAATTTCAGATATCTCATCCATTACATTTTTATAAATGTGGAGGAGGGGAATATATTAGTGCTACAGCACTTCACATCAGCTGCTAACTGGACCTTACCTCTTGTTACACAGAATTCAAAAGTAGGCAAATGATCAGTCAGAGGCAGTGGTGCTCCTAGATATCTGGAAATCACTACTGAAGACCCCTTAAAATCAAGTGAGATGTTTTACTCATTAAATTCTCCAAAGGTTGTATAGAGTTTGTAACAAGTTTGATGTAGTCCATCCATCATCATCTATGTGAGAATTAACAAAGGCACAAAGGCATAAAAGGCCTTTTAGGCAACATGTGACCTTGATAGATCTGGTGACAAATCCAGTATCCATAAATACCTATAGTTTTGCTATGGAAAAGGGCTTGCACAAGTTATTTATGGACTTTTACGATGGTATTTTCTCCAGGCCAGTCATATGGGGAGGTACAAATAAAGATAGTAGTACGGTGCAAATAAAAACAGTATAATAGAACATATAGCTAATAGCCAAAAGGCAGTAACTTAAAGTGTCATAGGGTAACAGAATATATTAGATTAGATCAATATTTGAACTAAGCAAAGACAATTAAATCTTAAAACAATCAGCAAATTCAATATATGTGACAGGATACAGGCACTGAATTCGAGTCATTTTTTTTTCAATCTCAATGGCTGTATTACAGAGAATTCTTCACTATTTGGAGGGGAACAAACTAAAACACTTAGCAATAAACTCTGAAAAGGCTTAATAATTTGCCTCCAGACTCTTTAATGTTCCTTCCCCTCTGAGTATTTTCATCTATTTGAAAGCACAGTGTTGACAAATCCCATATTGGATGTGTTACAGAGACTGGGCAGGCAAATATGGCAAGGGGGTAGAGGGAGATGAATCTCCCCCTCAAATCTAAGGATTACTCAAGCTAATAGCAAGGACCAGTGTACCAAGGAACAGTAGTAAGAGAAGATAGCCCAAATCTTTTTGCTGTGGGAGCTCTGTTATGTTCTCCTAGAAACAGCTGTTTGAGATAGGCAGGGAACTGGTCCATGCTTTCAATACTACTTATTAAATTGGTTGCAAATCTACTTCCTATTTGGAAGAGTAACTTTCTTTCCCCTCCCCCATAGGAGCAAAAATGCCAGGAAGCCATTTGCTTCCACTACCATGTGGACAGGGAGTTAAGATGGTAAAAGTATCTACTATGGTATGAAGTCCTTTAGAATACTGATTGTTGCCTAACAGAAATACCTAGGCTTCATATTCAGGTGTTAGCAATGCAGGGGAAAGTGGGGTTAATACTTTAATAGCAACAGCAATAGCAGTAGGTGGAGGAGGAGAGGAGGCTGCAATGACAGGCAGGATTACCAAGTGAGTAAGTGAAGGAAGCATGAGAATTAGCAGCAGGTGGAAGCAGTAACAGCAGCGTGAAGCAAAGCAGACCAGGGTAGATGCCACTACTCCCTGGAGGGGAAAGGCCAAAAAGCCATGGCAGGAGAAATGTGGTTTCTTGAAAAAGAAATGTGGTTTTTGAAAAAGTTTGAAAAATCTCTGAGTTTTACTCAGATAGAATTAAGGGTTCTAAACCCCACTTCTGTTAACCATAAATGTAGGACTTAAATTAGTATCCAGCAATTCCAAGTATTAATTTTATAAAGTTTATTAATAATCATTTGAAGAAGGAATAAAAAAGGAAATAGAAGTAAAAAATCCTAATTATTTAACAAAATTAAGACAAAGTGACTAAGTTCTCCTTGCTCATTTAAAAAGCCTGTTCCACAAAAGCCCTGACAGGAAGATTAGAGAGTGAGAGGCAAGGCTATAGCAAATTTATATGATCCCTACATCAGCACATAATGTGAGGAGAGTGGGATGCTGGATATTGTAGTTTTTAGGGTAACAGATTTTAATTACACAGAAATAAATTTGTTATTACCTTCAAGAAGTTAAAAAAAAAAACTCTGCATACACTTACACTCAGAAATGCCTTTGCTGGGCTTCTTTCCCAAGGAAATTAGAGAAAGAGGAAAAGAACCCATATGTTCCAAAATATTTATAACAGCTCTCTTTGTGGTGGCAAAGAATTGGAAATTGAGTGGATGCCCATCAATTATGTAATGGCTAAACAAATTGTGATATAATATTACTGCACCATAAGAAATGAAGAACTAACTGATCAGGAAAAAAAAAAAACAAACAAACCTGGAAAAAACTGTACAAGATAATGAATATTAAATAAATAGAACCAGGAGAACCTAATATATAGCTACAGAACTAATAATGGAAGAATAAATTGAGATGTTACTTCTAGAAAATGAACAGAAAGATAAAACATGAAAGACAACTTATATGAACATGTTGGTCTATCTAATGATAATGTGGAGAGGGTGATGGAGTATTGGGACTTGTGGACAGCATCTATCATGTAGATATGAAGAAAAGTAAGTTAAACATGAAAGTTTTATTATGTCATAAGTGAAATATCTTCTTTTTCTTTATGGATGGAAATGCTTATTTTGTTTAGATAGATTAACATTTGAGATAATAAATAAAAGATTTTTTTTAAAAAAGAAAGTCATTTAAATAATTGGAGAAATATTATTTTTCATTGATGGGCAGAACCAATGTAATTAAAATGACAATACTACTTATTTAAGACTATTCCAATTATATTACCAAAAAATTATTGCATAAAGCTAGAAAAATGATAACAAAATTCATTGGGAAGAACAGAAGGTCAAGAACTACATGGGAATTAATGAAAAAAAAATGTAAAGGAAGAAAATTTCATCAGTACAGATTTTAACTGTATTATAAAGCAGGAATTATTAAAACTGGCTTGGTTAAGAAATAGAAAAGTATATCAGTGGAAAAGAACACACATAAAAAAAGCCAGCATAAAAATGTTAGTAATCTTCGGTCTAACAAAAGCCAACCTTTAGGGATAAGACTTTGATATTTGGGTAAAAAAATGGGAAAACTGGAAAGCAGCTTGGCATTCCCAAATTGATGGACATCCCCTCATTTTTCTTTTCTTTCTTTTTTTTTTTTGCCAATGTAAAGAGTGCAGCTATAATATTGTATACAAGTATTTTTCCTTATCTCTTTGAGTTACAAACTCAGCAGTGGTATGGCTGGATCAAAGGACAGGCATTCATTTAAAGGCCTTTGAGCATAATTCCAAATATACTCAGTTTTGCTGGATAGGTGACTCTGGGTTGTAAACCCAACTCTTTTGCCTTCCTGAATTTATATTCCATGCCTTTCGATCCTTTAATGTAGAAGCCCCTAGGTCCTGTGTGATCCTGATTGAAGCACCATGGTATTTGAATTGTTTCTTTCTGTCTGCTTGAAGTATTTATTTCCTTGGCTTGGTGGCTGTTGAATTTAGCTATTATATTCCTGGAAGTTGTCATTTCAGGATTTCTTTCCGGAATTGATCTGTGAATTCTTTCCGTTTCCATTTTATTTTCTTGTTTGAGAATCTCTGGGCAGTCAGGTATCTTTGATAATTTCTTGTAATATGATATCCAAGGTTTTTTCTTGACCATGGATTTCAGGTAGTCCAATAATTCTCAATTCTAGATCTATTTTCTTGGTCAGTTGTGTTTTCAATAAAATATTTCATGTTTTCCTCTATTTTTTTCATTTCTTTGATTTTGATTTCTTTTTTCTTGATTTCTCATGAAATCATAAATATCTAGATGGTAGATTATGATTTTTAAAGCCTGATTTTCCTCCATCAGTTTTTGGTTCTCCTTTTTCAATTGGCCCATTTCTGCTTATATTACTTTCCTTTCTCCTTGAATCACTTTCATTTTTCTTTTAATCACTTTCATTTCTCTTTCCCAGTTTTCCTCTGCCTCTCTTAATTGGTTTTTGAAGTCCTTTTGAGTTCTTCTAGAATCTGTTTCCAATCCATATTTTTATTTTGGACTTTGTGTGGGTTTCCTTTACTTTCACTGTATACTTTTGTGTCTGTATCTGGCTCTTTGTCTTTATAAAAATTCTTTAGTTATTTGTTATTTTTTGTTATTTGCTCATTTTTCCTACCTAATTATATGTAGGCTTGGAGAGATGATGTGATGGTCTGAGGGCTGAGAGCTCTGAGAACTCCCTTCCCCTGCTGATTCAATTGGCCCTTTTGATGCTGATGCCTAAAGACTTGCCTTAGGCTTAATGTAAGCTTTTGATCTCACTCTGATCATTATCAGATCAGGTACTAATCAAATTCTACCCTTAGGCTTAGTCTAAAGTTTTTGGTCTCACTGTGTACTTGACCCAGTCAAATATAGCCTTGATTGTCCTATCTTAGAGCTCCACCCAAGTTTTAGGCAAAAACATCAGTACTAAGTATTATCATTCACCCCAAGCCCAGACTAGCTTTCCCTGGGCTAGGGTTCTGGACTTTTCCACAGGTTTGAAATTTCAAAGGTTGGCTTTTATCTCTACTTGTTTAGGCAGGGTCTCAGGGTCAGGATTTTGACTTGTATAAGAGAGGAAAGTCAGATTCCACATGCAAGAAAAGCAACCCAAGAGGGGGAGGAGCAAGGGAAGAAAGAGAATTTTGAAAAAGAACAGAAGACCTGAGAAGGTTCAAAGCAGTTACTTCACTTCTCTTTGGGAACTCCTCAAGGGTGGTTGGTCTAAGAGAAACCTCTGAGGCAGAGGATCTCCTGAACATTGACCATCTCTCTGTCAACCTCAAACCCCTTGGATCCAGCTGACAAGAAAAGGAGTGGTTAGGACTTTCATTATAAAGCCATCCATCCAAAGAATATTTTCCTCTCTATTCCCTAAATTCTGTCCTTGAACTTTGTGCTAGAACCTGGGTAAATATAAGTCAACATAGCTCTCACAACTGACCTAGGAGGGTCAGGCAGGCAACCTGACCCTTCAGGATTTGGGGAGGGGGTCTGTTGTTAACCTTAGGGATCTCCTACTTCCCACCTTCCACTTCCTTACCCAATAATCCCATTTACTCTATCTTGTGTGTGTCCTTTTAGAATAGTTATTCTTTAGATCAAGTGCCTGCCACATAATATCCAGGGGTAGAGATCTGAAGCTTGGAAAGGAAAGCTGTATTTTCTCCTCAAGGTGGGAGAATCAGTTTTAGTCCTTGACATTCAACCCAGTCTCTAAAGGGATATATTTTGTAATTCTAAAGACAACTAGTGCTGGTTTTACTAAGGAACAAGAGGGGAGGAACAATCTATCCTTCCCTCTCCACCTTCTTGCTCCATTCCATTTCCCTCTCTAGCTTCAAGTAAACATATTGGGTGACTCCATTTCCCCATCCATTACACTTGGTCATAGGTTCTTGAACCCAGGACAGCAAATGTGGCATGGAGGCTTGTGGCCACCCTTGCTTGATCTTCCCTCCTTGCTACAGCTTCTTGCTGGATATGATTTCCTATCACCCCAATGCCCCAGATGTTCATTGCCTAACTTTTGGGTTTTTCTTTTCTTGAAAGCTATTTCACTCTGTCTCCTTGTTGGCTCTTTCACTTCTATATTCATTTTGTGGTGGTATTTTAATTTTGGTTGTGGAGTATTCTCCTGGTGGTACAGAGCTTCTTAGGATAACTCTTCCATCTTTACTCCTCCACTGGAAGTCACCCTCAATAGAATTTAAATTCCTTGAAGTCAAAGTCAAGTAATGGCTTTTGTTGTTGTTGTTGTTGTTGTTTTTGTACACTCAAAACCTTCAATAGTGCTTTGCATAAAGTCAATGCCCAATAAATATTTCTTGAGTTGAATTGAACTGATTTGAATTATTTTATAACTTTATCATATACATTATATAATTTTATAATTATGTTATTGTGAATAGCATTGGGCATGTTATTGAGACATGAATTCATTTTAGGCATAAAAGATTGTCTGACTCACAATCACTATTTGTGATTTTCTTCAAAATATTAGCTTCACTACCCCTGGAATCATTTTATTTAGCCATATTTGAATAGAAATCTGAAATCATTTTGCATCTGTTTACCACCATGTAAACAAATGTATGGTTGGTGCACATTGGCAATGGGATTAATTAGTTGAAAGGGCCATAAAAGGGCTTCTAGTCTGTCTCCAAAGTTTTTTGATCATGCTCTTCTATCTCTAAAAAATAAAATTGAACATGTACCCTGATACAGATATACTTACTTACAAATTACATACATTCACTGATATATTAATAATCACATTAATTATGACATGAAGAATTTAAAAGGATGAGTTCTTTTAAAATATTTTATCTTGAAATTAACATGGTGTCAGAGGAATTTATTAAGTAGAAGAATGTCATAATGAAACCTGGGCAAAATCCTTATGACAGTTTAGTAAAGCATGGGTTAAGAGGGAAGTGACCTAAAACAAAGTGACCAGTTAAGAATCTAAATAGATTAATGTGGAAATATCTTACATTGCTTCATATGAATAATCAATATCATATTTCTCACTTTCTCAAGGGGTTGGAAAGGGAAAAACAGGAGCGAAATTATTTGGAACTCAATTTTTTAAAATGAATATTAAAAAGTTTTCAAATTTGTGAAATCTTTAATGAAGTAATTTAAAATATATTTGTAAATAGTGCAAGAAACTACTAACAAGAGATTGAACTAGCATTATGGAGAGAAGAGGGAAAATGTAATGAATGTAAAAGCAGAAACAAAAATAAAATTTGTAAGGTGGTTGGATGTGGGGTGAATGAGTGTGAGGATTTAAGGATGATAGCCAGGTTGTAAATTGAGGTTACTAGGAGAATTATTTAAAGAACGGTAATGCCTTGCAGAATAACAGAGACATTTCAAAGGGATGTAGGATTTGGGAGGGAAATAATATAACCGAATTTGTAATGTACACATAATATACCCATCCTTGATGATTCCCTCTGTATTATCCAAAACCAAAAGTGGATAGGGAAACTTATTTTACAATCCCTGTCCCAGAACACAGAACCTATCTACTGATGAAGTCACAATGAGATCTAGAAGAAGGGGCTACATATGTTGATGATGAGAAATTTTGTCAATATCTATACAGCTGACACTGTGGGGTTTAGCAGGACCTCAATCTTATCAGAAAGGGGAAAGTTGGGAACTTGTAAGGAAGAGGGAGGGGAAAGAGTAGGGGACTGTAGAGATATAAGGGAAAATGATTGTGCTGGAGATAATCCTTGGAAAGGATATTATATGACCCATCTTTTCACCTTCTGATTAGTTGATAAACTATCCATTTGGAGTCAGAATACTACCTTTTTAGGATTGCAATGTCCTATTTCCCTTTGGGAAACCAGTGATCCAATTTTGGAAATCATTAATGTGTTCTATCTCTCTCATCACTATAGGCAATATATGATGATAGAGAAAGTTTAAGTGAATTCTCAAGATTATATAGGATTCGTGATAAGATCTTTTAATTCTAGTTCAATATTATATGTATTATATGTTTATATAGGATGAAATAAACCAAAAGATTCAAGATCCTGAAAACAATGACAACTTAATGAAAAGCAAGAGATAACTGTCAATTGTTTAGTTCATTGGCATCACATAGAAGCCACCCTAGATATGTGTAAATAAAAGCCATTCTGACCCATTTTCACCACCTATATGGATGCAGGGAGCAAACTCAATAATTACCAAGTCATTCTTTCATGTTGTATAGAGCCAATATTGTTAGTGGAAAGACGGAGAATAATCAGGTAAAGTAGGCCAATTAACAGAACAATTTTTTAATTTAGGGATATATGCTAAGTCAGATGAAGATGTTTCCCTGACTGCTCCAGTCACAGTGGAGTTAAAGCAGTACCCATAGCAGCTGCTTCCTTTAATACAGGTAAAAGAATCATGTTGAATAGAGAGATCTCCAAGGGGCATTTAGGTGGTAGTTTCTTCCTTAGAAGAAAAAGAACTAAAGGAAGAGGAACTTCAGAAGAGAGACTTGGCAAGAAGTAGGCTAGGAAAGTAAAAAAGAATGAGAAAAATGAATCTAGCCAACTGATCTGGCAGTTTTCCATGGTTTTTATTTCTAATTTATAGCTGAAAACATACACGCTGCTTTCCAAATAGAAATCAATCATTTGAGTCTTGTGTCCTAAAGTAACTGTTAGACAATTTAATAAATTTTCCAAGTTTATATGCATATCACAGCATTCTTCTGGCCTACAGGAATTTAACACTCATTTCTAAATCAGTATTAGAATCATAAAAATCCTATATGTTATTTATAACCCACTCCACCTTATCATATTGTTAGTCCTAGGGAAATAAAACAGTATTTCCCAGCTCATCCAACTGTGTTAGGAATTGGTCATACAGTCAAGGTTAGAACTCAGATCAAAAGCTATAGCTAGGGCAGCTAGAACTGTATCACAGGGCACTAAAATTGGAGTGCTCTTAGTAATGTTTTAGTGTCTATACAGTTCTTACCCATTGTGGTCATACTAGCCAGGCCCTGGTACAGATAGAGTACTGCCTCTCAAAATGTATCCTGTATCTCTCCTATATTGTTCTCCATGGCATTTTCCTTGGCTACAAATGTTTTTAGTTGTGATTCTTTTCAGCATTCCTATTTCTTAAGGGATTGTATTTTTCTCCATGAAAAAATACTTTTATATATCAAACATGTATTCTTAAAAAATGGAATTTACACAGCTTACTTTAAGGAACCACCTATTAGTGTACTCTGTTAATATTGCATTACTAACATGATAATGATCAAAATACTGAACAACAGTAATCACAAATCATTATATTAGTGGAGGGCTGTGGTTGTTGAATAAATATATAATGTCAAATTCAGTTAATGTGTTTTTTTCTTTTTCAATATGAATATATTGATATTTATATGAGAATGCTATATATATCATATATATGTTTATGAGATGAGAAATACAGGTTTATTAAATTAGCAATAAATTAGAGATGACATATTCACATGATCTAATGCAGCTGAGGATCTAATGCAGATGTAACAACTTTTTGTGCCACTGGACCCAGGCCTCCAACGCCGAGAGAGTGGGACTGTCTCTGTGCATCGACTTTTCCACTTAAATCTCCTTCACACACAAGTGTCTTTGTGCACACTCATCTATCTTTGACTACCAAGAAAGAATGTGTATATACATATTATGCACACCTTACAATGTTTAATATGCATACACTAAAATATGTATTTAAAACATACATAGCCTCCTTGTGTACAGAGATCATAAAATAAGGGCAATGCAGGTCAGGTTCATCCTTTAAAAGAGAATGCTTAAGACACATTGAGAATCTCACCAAGGTAAGCTTAAACATATATATATATATATATACATATATATATTATACATATAAGAATATTAACTGGGCGTAAGAGGAGGAATAGGCTTAGAGAGAAATGTGATGTCAAACCAAAACACATCAATAAAGAACACAAAGGTAACAGACAACACTACCTTTCTGCAGTCTCTACATTAAGTAATACCATTCTTCAGCCTACCCTTCTACTGTTTGCACCATGCTTCTCTAGCAATGACATCTCTGTTTTCTCGGGTTTCTTTCCCCTCTCAAAGCATGGTGTCCTGAAGCCTGTCCATGAATGGAGATTGGTATCATGTTGTGTCTCCCAAATTGATTTTTTCTTAAAAGGTTGATTTGAGGATATAATTTGTATTTTTGCTGTAGGTACATTTTGTTATAGTAAGCAACCAATAGTGCTAGTTATGACTCCTCTTATTGGACATAAATTTCTAAATTCTGTTTGGTGATCACTTTTCCACTCCCAATGGAGGCTTTTAGAACTTACTCTGAAATAGATGGACTATTCTGCTACCTCTATCATGGAAAGATAGATAATCTGAGGTAGAATTGCTTTCACTAATTCACTTTTCCCTGTCCTTTTCAGAGGTCATTAATGGTCTAGGAATGCTTGAGAGTTAACTTTAAATTTTCTACCTTTTTTGGTTTTTCATGCTAGTTATGAAATTATCACTTGGATTTTCTAATGGAACCCAATGGGCCAACCTGGGATGACTGCAGATGAGAGTGCTTTTGTTTAAATATGCAAATATACCATACTGCAGAGGTTTTTAAATTTTAATGCATATCTTAATTGCTTTCCTTCTGACTAATGTCAGATATACCAAAATGAATTTCCAAAGGAAAAAGAATTTTAAAGCACATAATTCAATTTGGGGACACCAAATTGCTACAGGGTGGCCCATTTGAAATAAGTCCAATTTATGCCTTTAAATAGCTCACATAATTCAGATTTAAAGCATTTGGAAATTTTCAAAGTGTTTTCCTCACAATGGCCCTTTAAGGTAGGGAGATAGAGTTCACCTAGAAGTATGTTATTTGTTCTGATGTTATTGTTCTTGATATGGGAAAGTCTGGTGAATATCTGCATTTAGAGACTAAAAAATATTCCAAACTATTTTATGAGTGATTCAATTTATGTGAAGTGCTCGATAGGCAACCCTGTAGAACAAAGTATTCTATTGCTCTGACTGCTCTCAAGCAGGACAAAGTTGATAGCAGGCTTCTCTACTGAAAATAATCCTTTGTGTCCTCCTAATGTCCTTCAATTTTTATGCATAGAGATATGAACCTGGTTGCAGAATCAAGGAGGCAGCAAATAATATACTCTATCACTTTTACACTCTTCTCAGGATCCAGGTCATAGTGTTACATTGCAGGTAAATAATTCAGACAAAATTAAAAGAAATATCAATAACAGTACCTATCATCTATCTATAGCAAGCTATATGTATTATCTATGTATTTAATTGTCTATCTATAGCAAGGTAGCTAGTTAACTTTCTCTAGGCACATTTAGTTTTTGTATTTTCTGCTGTGAAACCTAATCTTATCTAATTTAGTCTAAATCTAGCTTTTTTACAAATTCTGTGATCTGAGCATATAAAATCTCAACTTCAGGTTCTCAACATATTTTTCTAATACTGTTTGTTTGCTAATAAAAATGACTTAAATTGAAATTAATAAAAACCATAGAATCATAAGGTTTTTTTTTACAGGAAAAAGCTGTAGAGGTCATCTGTTCAGCATCATTATTTTAGAAATGAGGGAACTGAAGCCCAGGGAATTTAAATACCTCGTCCAAGGTCACACAGATAGGTAGTCAGCAGAAGTCATGATTAGAAGTTATATTCTCATGTTCTACACCCAGCATTATTCCCACTATGTAAGATATTCCTGTGTCTGAAATTTCCTAATGTCATTTTCAAATAACTCCATTTTCTATTTCCTTCTAAAACACTTTCCTTATTAAGAAGCTGTTAATAGCTTAAAACGTTAGTTACCATCTCTCCTCTTCTCTTCCCCTCCATTTAATTCTCCTTTACAACTTAGGGAGTGTTTTTTTAATTGGTTATACTATTAACATATGTTCCTTGGTTTTTAATTACAAGACTATATAAAAGAGGAATTGAAATTGATGTTTTGAATTCATTTAGCTTCATCCTTTTCTGTCTAAAGGATGTTCTCCCAGGAATGAGGAAAAAAGATCTCTTTACTCTTCCTACCCTCCTTCCATCTGTTCTTTAAGGCTTAATGTTAGGCACAGCAGAGACTATCTGTGATACCACCTTCCATATATGGTCGTATGGTCCATGCATTCAAAACTTTGAAGGTCTTTGATATTTCTTCAAATTGTGGGCCATCCCCCTATTGACACAGAGTATACGGCTTCTAAAATTAGAAAATGATTTGTAATAATTGTGAAAGGTGAAGTACACTCCCCATATCCTCCATCACTCTAACAATAATGAGCTTCATTAAATCCTAGTTAGTCCTTAGTCTTAGTTAGTCCTTAGCCAGCAGTCATACAATTGATTGTTAGAGCTATACCTTTCTGACTTGACCAGTTCTATAACAGCTTGCATTTTGCTCACACAGCCTTTGAGAATCAGAGTTAGCTTCATGACACATTTGGCATCAGGATAGGGCTTTTACATTGAAATACTAAATCCTATTGGACTGATAAAATGGAAATCCACACAGTGCAAATCACAGAATCGATAAGGTATGTTTATCATCAGAGATTACCAAAATAATATCTTAGTTTATTTTTTCATCCATAATGAGTAGTATATATGTTTAAAGTACTTTATCTATATCAAATAAGAGAGGAATGAGATTTTTCTTTAACAAAGCAGTAGAAGTTTAATATACCATTAGTATAACCAAATTCTAGTAGAATTTGTAGAATCAGACTTCACTTTCAGCTATAAATAACCTATTATTTTAAATGTTAAGATATACCATGAAGCATTAGTTTATTTGACAAATTTTGGACAATGTCACTTCAAGAATACATTCCATTCTTTGTCTATCTTAGACCTGAAGTATATATAAAGGAAAGAAGAGAGATACCATTCAAAATATTCTCTGTACTTTAAAAACCCTTGCATACATACATATGCCATTATTTTTAAGGAATAGACCTCACAGATTTGGTCATTTGACTTAATATCCTAAAGTTCCTAACTTACTACATCATTGATAACTCCAACTACTCCATCAGTCTTTCTGCCTATTTCAAAGAAAAAGGAAGTCCATCATCTTCATCCTTATCCTTGACAAAATTAAGCCTCTTGCATGTACCCTTGATTTTTAACCACTTAATTTCTCCAAATATTCAATCATTTCCCCTCTTTTTCCCATTTTTATTTCAGTTCCTTTCACTCTATATATCAATGTTCTCAATTATCTTTTTCCTAAAGCAAAAACAAAAACAAAAACCTTCCCTTGTTCTCACCAAGCAACATCCTAACTACCTCCTTCCTTTCACTGTTAAATTTACAGAAAGAATAATCTTCTTGTTCAGTTGAGTTGGATTCTCTGTGACTGCATGGAGCATGCTTTATTAAGACACTGAAATGCTTTAACATTTTCTTCTCTAGAATATTTTTCAGAGACACACAACTGGCAAGCATCTGAGAGTGGATGTGAACACAGGTCTTCCAGCCTGTGAGATTTAAAATGGTTTGAGGTCTTAAACTGTAGTGATTAAAATGGTGGAATATATAAATTGTGATAGATATAAGAGAGGGTGAGTAAATTTGACCACAGAAAATATGTTTCACTACAGTGTCTTGGTTTTTAAATCAAATATAAGGTGGTTGCCAGGGAAATATTCCCAATTATTCAAATACCCAAGTCAACTGGGTTTTATAGAGATTTTTAATTAATAATATGAGTAATCAAAGAAAGAGAGAGAGAGAGTAAGAAAGGAATAAGTATGAAGGGCCTCAAGCCAATATGGCCTAGTCCTGAGCCTTAAGAGAGAAATCAGTCAGTTTTTTTAACACTCACCACAAGGTCTGACTAAACAAGGATTTTAGTGACACCAGGCCAGCTCCATCTCAGCTGACTTCACCAGAGAGAGCTCCCAAGTGATCCTCATCAGAGATCCTCCAAAAGGATTTCTCCAAAAGGATATATCCTCAAGAGATTCTGCTTTTTCTTATATAGGGGTTTTTCTCCCCTGTCACCTCCCCTAAGTCCCTACATCTACCAATCACTGTAGATGCTTTCCAAAAGACTGCCCATCTAAATTCCTGCTAAGTCAACCAATCTCCTCAGTAAGTCTGAATCAGAAAAAATGCTGCTGTGTTGACCAAATCTCCTCAGTAAGTCTGAACGAGAGAAAACACAGCTGAGTCAACTAATCTCATTAAGAGAAAACTTGCCCGACCCTTTTAGGTGCCTAGAATCTCATTGTATCAATTCTAAAAACAGGCCTGGCTCAAAGAACTCCTTGACCCACCATAAGCATGGATCCAAGTACTTTCTTTGTTTAGCAAGGAGTTTTCTGCCCTAAAGCATTCTTAAGTACAGGTGGAATAGAGGTCCTCCCATTTCTGATCCTGGTGAGTTCTCACATCAAAATGGGGAATGTTTCTCAGTAGGGAATTTGAGGATTCCTCAATGTGGAGTAAAATTTTTAACATTCATAAGTCTGTGAAATTTTAAGGTTCACAAGCCTCCAGGCCAAATGTTCTATCCACTGAGTCATATGGTTATCAAAAGAATAATCTAATTCCTTTCAAGACAAACCCATACAATCTTGGTTTAGAATATACTCCCTTTAAATCTTAAGTCAAATTCCACTTTCTTTCAGGCTTTTCCTGATCTATAGCTGCCTGTATACTTCTCTCAAAATTATTTCCTATTTACTTCACATTTGTTTTCAATATATGCTTATATGTTCATGTTCTCTCCCTATATGGAATGTGAAGGGAAGCTCCTTGGGAGTAAGTATTGTTGTATATTGTCTTCTTTGTATCACCAAAAACTAGAAAAGTTACTGGTCTATGAGAATTAAAAAAATATTCAAAGATCAATAAAATGCTTCTACAACTCTCTTGAAATTCTTTCTATGATTGACTCTGTGTCACCAAATTTAATGGCCATTAAAACAACAACAAAACTTTATTTTTCTCAATGAATACAGAGAATTGTAGCAATAGGCTTAATTCTTTTTCTTTGATCATCTCTCCTCTTCTAGATTCCCTTGAACTTCATTCCTCTTATTTTCTCCTTACTTTTCTAACCACTCCTTTCAAATCACTTGACTATCTCTTTTCCTCTTCCTTTTCCTCATCTCCCCTGCAGTCCCCCCTCTCTCCCCCTATCTTTGGAATCAGTACCATATTTGTTCCATAAAAAGAATTTGTTAGAACTCCTTCTTTCCTTATTATGTCAAATAGTTTGTATAACATTGGGATTAGTTGTTCTTTGAATGTTTGATAAAATTCACTTGTGAATCCATCAGGCCTTAGGGATTTTTACTTAGGGAGTTCTTTGAGAGATTGTTCAATTTCTTTTTCTGACACAGGATTATTTAAGTATTTTATTTCTTCTTCTGTTAATATAGGTAACTTATACTTTTGTAAATATTCATCCATATCACCTAGATTGCCATATTTATTGCCATATATTTGGGCATAATAGTTTTTAATGATTGTCTTAATTTCCTCTTCATTAGAGGTAAGATCTCCCTTTTCATCTTTGATACTATTCATTTGGTTTTATTCTTTCCTTTTCTTTTATTAGATTGACCAGTACTTTGTCTATTTTATTTGTTTTTTTCAAAGTACCAGCTTCTAGTTTGATCTATTCATTCAAAACATCTTTTATTTTCAATTTTATTGATTTCTCCTTTAATGTTTAGTATTTCTAATTTAGTTTTTATCTGGGTATTTTTAATTTGTTCTCTTTCTTTTTAATTTGCATGCTCAATTCATTCACCTCTGACCTACCAAATTTGTTAATGTATATATTCATGTATATACATTTCCCCCTGAGTACTGCTTTGGCTTAATCCCATAGATTTTGAAAAGATGTCTCATCATTATCATTTTCTTCAAAGAAATTATTGATTGTTTCTATGATTTGTTCTTTAACTAGCCAGTTTTGGAGAATTATATTATTTAATTTCCAATTAATTTTTATTTACTTCTCTATGTACCCTTACTAATTATTATTTTTTATTGCATTATCATCTGAAAAGGTTGAATTTATTATTTCTGCTCTTTTGCACTTGTTTGCCATGTTTTTATAATCGAGTACATGATCAATCTTTTTGAATATACCATGTGCTGCTAAAAGGAAGGTATATTCCTTTTTGTCCCTCTTTATTTGTCTTCACATGTCTATAAACTCTAAATTTTCTAAGATTTCATTTGCATCTCTCACCTCTTTCTTATTTATTTTTTTATTTGATTTGATTAATCTAGTTCTGATAGAGGAAGGTTCAGGTCTCCCACTAGTATAGTTTTTCTTTCTATTGCATCTTTGAGTTCTACTTGTTTCTCCATTAGAAATGCTATTTGGTGCGTACATGTTGAGTACTGATATTTCCTCATGGTCTATATTGCCTTTTATCAGGATGTAATTACCTTCCCTATCCCTTTTAATCAGATTTATTTTTACTTTGGCTTTGTCAGATATCATGGTTGCAAGTCCTGCCTTCTTTCTCCCAGTTGAGGCCCAATAGGTTTTGTTCTAACCTTTTATTCTAATCTTGTGAGTGTCTACCTGCCTCATGTATGTTTCTTGTAGACAATACATGGAAAGATTTTGGTTTCTAATCCACTCTCCTATTTGTTTACATTATATGGGTGAGTTCATCCCATTCACATGCAATGTTATGATTGCCACTTGTGTATTCCCCAGCATTTTGATATCCTCTCCTAGTTCTGCCCTTTCTTCTTTTGCTATATCCTTTTAAACTAGTAGTTAGCTTTTAATCAGATCCCCTAATCCCCACCCTTAATATACTTCCCTTTCTGCCCACTTTTTTGGTCCCTTCTTATTTTTTAGGATCTATTAAGTTCCCTACCCCCCTCTTTTTTCCTCCCTTTTTGTACTCCCCACCTCCCTACCCCTCTTAGTTTTCCCTTCTCACTTTCCCTGTTAGGGTAAGATAGAATTCAATACCACAATGGATCTAGCTAGATGCTCTTCCCTCTCAGAATTGATTTCACTGAGAGTAAGGTTTAAGTATTACTCTCTTCATCTCCTTCTTATAAGACTATTCTTCCCCTCCCAATCCCATGTGTCTCTTTATGTGATAAAGATTATCCCATTTATCTTATTTCTTCAAGTATTTCTTGGTGCCATCTTCAATTCCACCCTCCCTTTTTCTTTTTTTTTTTTGCATATCATTTTATACCACTTATTACCCCAATCTCTTCCTGTGAATGATTCTTCTAATTACTATAATAGTGAATATAATTTTTGAGAGTCACAAATAACATTTCCCCATATATTAATATAAACAATTTGATCTTATTGAAGCCTTAAAGAAGAAAGTTGAATTGAAAAAACATTTTCCCCTTTTCCCTCTCTTTCTTATTTATCTTTTTATGTTTCTCTTGCTCTTTGTTTTTGGATATTAAACTGTCCACTTAGTTCTGGTCTTTTCTTCCAAATATTTGGAAATCTTCTATTTTGTTGAATGTCCATAATTTCACCTGGAAATATATAGTCAGTTTTGATGGATAGGTGATCCTTTGTTGAAGACCCAATTCTCTTGCCTTTCTGAATATCATATTCCAAGCCTTGAGGTCCTTTATTGAGGAAGTTGCCAGATTTTTTGTAATCCTGATTGGTGCTTCTTGATAAATATCTGAATTGTCTTTTTTTGGCTTCTTGTAAAATTTTCTCCTTAGCTTAGAAGATCTTGAATTTGGCAATTACATTCCTGGGAGTTGTATTTTGAGGATTTAGTGTAGAGGGTTTTCTATGAACTCTTTCAATGTCTATTTTGCCTCCTTGTTCATGAACATCAAGGCAGTTTTTTGGATAATTTCTTGTAGTATGATGTCAGCATTTCTGTTTATTTTTGACTTTTCAGGAAGACCAGTGATTCTCAAATTGTCTCTTTGTGAACAGTTTTCTTGATCCATCACCTTTTTGGTGAGATATTTTAGGTTTTCTTCTATTTTTCCAATCTTTTGACTTTGCTTTATTAATTCTTGCTCTTTTGCAAGGTCATTGACTTCCAATTGCCTAGTTCTGGTCTTTAAAGACTGGTTTTCCTTTTCAGTTTGGTGTATCCTGCTTTTCATGATTTACAGCTATTTCACCAATTGGGAGTTCTTGTCCTTTAAACTATTATTTTCTTTTTGAATGATTTCCCACTTTTCTTGCCAGGTTTCCATTTTTTTGATAATCTCCAATTTAAATTCTTCAAGAGGTTGTGGACAATTTCCATTTCTGGAAGGTTTTAGTGCATTTATTTGTATTTCCTCTTCTATTTCCTCTGTAGTCTGGGTTTTTCCCTCTATAAAAATTATCCAGGGTCAAACTCCTTTTCTTGTTTTTCTTGGTGTTGGGAAGTTGTTGTACCTGGGCACTGTTTGCCATCACTATGGTGGTTTTTCCTTCCCTTTCCAGTCAGAAATCTGTGTGAGATGGGCAGGCTGACTGTGTATGGAGCTAAGGAGCAAGGATTTTGCCTAAGGTCAGCTCTTGAATCACTGCATCTTTTACTGTTTGCTGCCCTTCTCTGTGCTATCTTCCTGCGGGCACTCTTGGTCTGTGCTCTTCAGCCTGCTGGTTTTTCAGGTCTAGCTGTGTCAGGGGTAGGTCTTTGGTGGTCTTAGTAAGCTGCATAGGACCAAGAGGTGTCCCACTCTCACCCAATTCTAGAACTCACTGGCTCTGACGCTGACTCTTTAGGTGGGCTGGGGGAGGGTAGATTATTTCATGTTTTGGTGGAAGCTTTTTCACCTGCTTATACTGTGGAAATGCCCCAATCCCATTTACTTTCTATGCTGCGCCATACTGTAGAGTGCCTTTGTTCATATGAGTTTGGTTTTTTTGGACTTTTGAGGTAGTCTATACTGGTAGGTGCTGAGGAGAGGAAGAGTCCTGTGTCTAGACTGCCACCATGTTTACCCAGAAGTCCTAGCATTGGCCTTTTCATCAGGAATGTTTGAAAGTCCTTTATTTCATTGAATACTCATTTTCCCTCACTAAATGGTAAGCCCAGTTTTGTTGAGAAAGTGATTTTTGGTAAAAGTATTGGCTCCTGGACTCAAGATGGTGGCATAGAGGCAGTGAAATTTCAAACCTCTGAAAAATCTTCCTCACTGATTAAAAACAAAATTATTCTAGGAGGCTAAAAACCAAATTTACAAACAGGACAGAGCTAAGGAACCCTCCTGCTGGACTCAACTTAAATGGTACACCCCCCATAATCCAGAATTCTAGAACACTTGGGTTTAGAGGGGAGGAAGAAGGAAGGTCCAGGGACCCCTCCTCACCTAAGTACTGAGCCTCCAGCAGTGGCTGGAACCTCTGGGAGGGCAAGGGCGCTATTCTGGAAAGAGTACCTTGCTGGCACAGATGTGCTAGGCTCAGTGCATTGAATGCAGGCAGAAGGGAGGCACAAACACTCCATATTGCCCCACCTTCCTGAGGTTTTGGCTGAAGGGCACATCCAGTTATGTAAGATAAACTTCCCTTGCTTAATCTTATCAATAGGGCAGATAAGAAACCATTAGGGGGAAGGGAAGCTCAGGCTCCAACACCCCTACCCCACTGACTCCACTGAGAAATCCAAGGGTGAAGGCTGCAATTATTTCAGAATACCTTAATAACATGGTGGGAAGTCCAGCTCCTTTTCAGTTTCTGCTGACAGCTGGGGAAAATGACCTGACCAATCAGCAGAACAGAGAAGAAGGCCCTTCAGGACATAACAGCCCAAATGCACATATTCAGCACATAATGAGAGGAGCAAGACTACATACAAATAGGGGGAGAAAGAAGGGGGAAATATGAGAAAACAACAGAAAAAGGAAAAAAAGAAATTAGAATTGACAGCTTCTATCCAGGCAAAGAATAAAGAACAAATGAAACAGAGGAGGGTCAAGGAACAGAGGCACTTGAACTAAAATGAGAAAATAGTGCCTTGAAAGCCAAAATTAACCATCTTGAAAATGAGGCAAAGGAGATGAAAGATGACTTCCAAAGAAAATCAGACCAGAAGGATGACCAAAAAGTCAGGGATGAAATTCAGTCTTTAAAAACCAGAATACAACAAATAGAAGCAAGTGATATCACAAATCTGCAGGAAACAAACATAAAACATAAAACAAAATCAAAAGAATGAAAAGAATTGAAGAAAATATGAAACACTTCATCCTCAAAACAGAAGATTTAGAAAATCATTCTAGGAGAGACAACTTAAGAATCATTGGTCTACAAGAGGACCATGATAAAATAAAAAGCCTGGACATCATTCTACAGGAAATTATCCAAGGAAACTTCCCCCATATTCTAGAACAAGACAGGAAAGCGGAGTTTGAAAGAATTCACAGATCACCTCCTCTACTTAATCCCCTACTGGCAACACCCAGGAATGTTATAGCGAAATTCAAGAACTATTAGGCCAAGGAAAAAATATACAAAGCTGCTAAGAAGAATTCATTTAGATACCATTGAATGAACTACAGTTAAGATAATATGGGTTCTTCCTGAATCTACACTAAAGTACTGAAAGACATGGAATATGACATTCTGGAAAGCAAAGAAACTAGGTCTAGAGCCAAGAATCAACTTCCCAGCAAAACTGACTATATTCTTACAGGGTAAAGTATGGTCATTTTATAAAACAGAAGACTTCCAAGAATGCACAAAGAAAAGACAAGACCTGAACAGAAAATTTGATTCCCAAACACAGAACTAAAGAGAATCATCAAAAGGTAATTAAAAAAAAAGGGAGGACTTCCGGTCAAGATGGCAGCTTAGAGAAAGCTAAAGTTCAGAGCTCCAGAAACCCTTCTTTCCGATGTCAAACTGAATGCTCCTAGGGCACCAAAATTCAAAACAAACAACAGAATAGATCCCGGGAACACTCCTCCTGGACCTGGATCAAAAGGTACGCCCCCCCCCCAAAGTCAGAACCCGAGATCACTATGATCTAAGGGGTAGGCAAAAGGAAGGTACCAGGACCCATCCTCCCCAACCCAGAGCACTGAATCCGAGGCAGCAGCAGGAACCTCAGGGCAGGCAAAAGGGCCTAGGGAGCCGGCTATTCTGAAGGCCACACCCTGAAAACAACCTGACCCAGTCGCGGGGGCACCCAGACAGCAGGGAAACAGAGACAGGTGGAGCCTGTAGCCTCCTGATCAGATCCTTCCATCTGAGTCTCAGCAAAGGTCCCTGCCTCAGGCCATACTCAGTCTGAGGTTAATCCTATCACCCGCCCTCAGAGCTCCTGGAAGCCACTGGCCCTCCCTCTCAGAGTGCAGGGTCATCTGAAACAACAGTAACCCTCTAAGCTGGCAAAAGGTCCTCAGAGCTGGAGGCCTCATCCTGAAAACAACTTGACCTAGTCTTGGGGGCACCCAGACAGCAGGGAAACAGAGAGAGATGGGAGGAGCCTGTAGCCCCCTGACCAGATCCTTCAATCTGAGTCTCACCGAAGGTCCCTGCCTCAGGGCATACTCAGTCTGAGGTTAATCCTATCACCAGCCCTTGGAGCTCCTGGAAGCCACGGCCCCTCCCCCTCAGAGTGCAGGCTCCTCTGGCCAGCAAAGGAATTGAAATACATCTGAGAGTGTCAAGCCAGGCTCAGAGCATAGAAGTAAGGCAATAAAGAAACATCGGGAGGGAACTGAAGAGGGTAGTAACACCAAAACACCGAAACACCAGCAATTCCAGGCTTCCTGGGGAAGACAGTCAATTTGCCTGGGGCTAAAGCCAATGAACACCAGAGAAATAATAGAAGAGCCAGCCCCCCTCATTCAGATAGAGATGGCAAACAGCACAGAAGCAAAAAAGCCCCAAAACAACAAGAAAAACAAGAAGGGGGCAACTTTGGACACATTTTATGGAGCAAAAATACAAAATACAGAGGAGTTAGAAGAGGAAACACTAGCAAATGTGCCAAAAAGTTCCAAAGGAAATGGAAACTCTCCAAAACTTTTAAAGAATTTGAATCGAAAATGATCAAAAGGAAACCTTCTGGCAGGAAAAGTGAGAATTAATGCAAAAGAATTTCACACAACTACAAAACCGGTTTGACCAAACTGAAAAGGAAAACCAGGCTTTAAAGGTCAGAATTAGGCGACTGGAAGACAACGAGCAGGTAAAAGAGCAAGAATCAATAAAGCAAAGCCAAAAGATGAAGAAATTAGAAGAGAACATAAAATATCTCACAGACAAGGTGACAGACTTGGAAAATAGAGGAAGAAAAGATAATTTAAGAATAATTGGACTTCCAGAAAAGCCAGAAATAAACAGCAAACTCAACATCGTAATACAAGATATAATCAAAGAAAATTGCCCAGAGATTCTAGAACAAGGGAGAAATACAGCCACTGAAAGAGCTCACAGAACACCCTCTGCACTAAATCCCCAAAAGACAATTCCCAGGAATGTAATTGCCAAATTCCAAAGCTTTCAAGCAAAAGAAAAAATCCTACAAGAAGCCAGAAAAAGACAATTTAGATATAAAGGAATGCCAATGAGGGTCACACAAGACCTTATAAGTTCCACTCTGAATGATCATAAGTCATGGAACATGATCTTCAGAAAGGCAAGAGAGCTGGCTCTTCAACCAAGAATTATCTATCCAGCAAAACTGATTATATACTTCCAAGGGAAAGTATGGGCATTCAACAAAATAGAAGATTTCCAACTTTTTGCAAATAAAAGACCAGAGCTGTGTGGAAAGTTCGATATCAAAAAACAAAGAGCATGGAATACATGAAAAGGTAAATATGATGGAAAGGGAAAAGGAGAAAATTGTTACCTATTCATTTACTCAAACTCTCTTCTATAAGGACTACATTTATATCAATCTATATATATATATATATATATTAATGTATGGAAAATGTAATGTGCAAATAGGGAGAAAAGAAAAATCAAATAGAATAATCTTTCTCACACAAAGATTCACATGGGAAGGGGAGGGGAAGAAAACTCCTATAAGAAGGAGAGGAAGAGAGTTTTTACTTAAACCTTACTCTCAGGGAAATCAACTCTGAGAGGGGAAAAACATCCAGATCCATTGGGATCTTGAATTCTATCTTACCCAACAAGGGTAGGGAGAAGGGAAAACCAAGGGGGGGAGGGGGAGAGGGAAAACAAAAAGGGAGGGAAAGAGAGGGGGGAGGGGGAGGGAACAAAAATGGAGGGACTAAAAAGGAAAACATCAAGGGAGGGGACAAGGGGGACTGATTTAAAGTAAATCACTGGATTAAAAGGTTAGAGCTAAAGAAGAAAGGTTAGAATTAGGGAAGGATATTAAAATGCCAGAGAATTCATTAATCACAATCATACCTTTGAACATTAATGGGATGAGCTCACCCATAAAACGTAGACAAATCACAGAATGGGTTAGAATCCAAAATCCTACCATATGTTGTCTTCAAGAAACACACATGAAGCAGATAGACACCCACAAGGTCTGAATTAAAGGATGGAGTAAGACCTTCTGGGACTCAACTGATAGAAAGAAGGCAGGAGTTGTAATCATGATATCTGATAAAGCCAATGAAAAAATAGACCCAATTAAAAGGGATAGGGAAGGTAATTATATTTTTTTTAAAAGGGACTTTAGATAATGAGGAAATATCACTAATCAACATGTATGCACCAAATGATATAGCACCCAAATTTCTAATGTAGAAATTGTGAGAATTGAAGGAAGAAATAGACAGTAAATCCATATTAGTGGGAGATTTGAACAAACCATTATCAAATTTAGATAAATCAAATCAAAAAATAAATAAGAAAGAGGTAAAAGAAGTGAACGAAATCTTAGAAAAATTAGAGTTAATAGACATATGAAGAAAAATAAATAGGGACAAAAAGGAATACACCTTCTTCTCAGCACCACATGGCACATTCACAAAGATTGATCATACACTAGGTCACAGAAACATGACATACAAATGCAGAAAATCAGAAACAATAAATGCAGCTTTTTCAGATCACAAGGCAATAAAAATAATGATCAGTAAAGGTACATGGAAAACCAAATAAAAAATTAATTGGAAATTAATATGATACTCCAAAATCGTTTAGTTAGAGAAGAAATCGCAGAAACAATTAATAATTTCATCAAGGAAAATGACAACAGTGAGACATCCTTTCAAACCTTTTGGGATGCAGCCAAAACAGTAATCAGAAGTAAATTCATATCCCTGAGTGCATATATTAACAAACTAGGGAGAGCAGAAATTAATCAATTGGAAATACAAATAAAAAAACTCACAAGCAATCCAATTAAAAACCATCAGCAGAAAACCAAACTAGAAATCCTAAAAATTAAGGGAGAAATTAATAAAATAGAAAGTGATAGAACTATTGATTTAATAAATAAGACTAGAAACTGGTACTTTGAAAAAACAAACAAAATTGAAAAAGTACTGGTTAATCTAATTAAAAAAAGGAAAGAAGAAAAGCAAATTAACAGCATCAAAGATGAAAAGCGGAGCATCACCTCCAATGAAGAGGAAATCAAGGCAATCATTAAAAATTACTTTGCCCAATTATATGGCAATAAATACAGCAATCTAGGCAATATGGATGAATATATACAAAAATACAAACAGCCTAGCCTAACAGAAGAAGAAATAGAATTCTTAAGTAATCCCATATCAGAAAATGAAATCCAACAGGCCATCAAAGAACTCCCTAAGAAAAAAAGCCCAGGGCCCAACGGATTCACAAGTGAATTCTATCAAACATTCAGAGAACAGTTAATCCCAATACTATACAAACTATTTGACATAATAAGCAAAGAGGGAATTCTACCAAATTCCTTTTATGACACAAAAATGGTACTGATTCCAAAACCAGGCAGATCAAAAACAGAGAAAGAAAACTACAGACCAATCTCACTAATGAATATAGATGCAAAAATCTTAAATAAGATACTAGCAAAAAGAATCCAGCAAGTGATCAGAAGGGTCATCCTCCATGATCAAGTAGGATTTATACCAGGGATGCAGGGCTGGTTCAATATTAGGAAAACCATCCACATAATTGACCACATCAACAAGCAAACCAACAGAAATCACATCATTATTTCAATAGACTCAGAAAAGGCCTTTGATAAAATACAACACCCATTCCTATTAAAACCACTAGAAAGAATAAGAATAGGAGGGTCATTCCTAAAAATAATAAACAGTATATATCTAAAACCATCAGCCAATATCATCTGCAATGGGGATAAACTAAATGCATTCCCAATAAGATCAGGAGTGAAACAAGGATGCCCATTATCACCTCTACTATTTGACATTGTACTAGAAACACTAGCAGTAGCAATTAGAGAAGAAAAAGAAATTGAAGGCATCAAAATAGGCAAGGAGGAGACTAAGCTATTGCTCTTTGCAGATGACATGATGGTCTACTTAAAGAATCCTAGAGATTCAAACAAAAAGCTAATCGAAATAATCAACAACTTTAGCAAAGTTGCAGGATACAAAATAAACCCGCATAAGTCATCAGCATTTCTATACAACTCCAACATAGTTAGGCAGCAAAAACTAGAAAGAGAAATGCCATTCAAAATCACCTTAGACAAAATAAAATACCTATTAATCTATCTCCCGAGACAAACACAGGAACTATATGAACACAACTACAAAACACTCTCCACCTAAGTAAAATTAGAGTTGAGCAATTGGAAAAACATTAACTGCTCATGGGTAGGATGAGCCAATATAGTAAAAATGACCATCCTACCTAAACTTATCTATCTATTTATTGCCATACCCATAGAACTTCCAAAAAATTTCTTTACTGATTTAGAAAAAAACATAACAAAGTTCATTTGGAATAACAAAGGATCAAGGATATCCAGGGAAATAATGAAAAAAAAATTCAAAGGAAGGGGGCCTTGCAGTCCCAGATCTCAAACTATATTACAAAGCAGCAGTCATCAAAACACTTTGGTATGGCTAAGAGATAGAAAGGAGGATCAGTGGAATAGACTTGAGGCAAGTGTCCTCAGCAAGACAATATATGATATACCCAAAGATCCCAGCTTTTGGGTCTAAAATCCACTATTAGATAAAAACTGCTAGGAAAACTGGAAGACAGTGTGGGAGAGATTAGGATTAGATCAACCCCTCACACCCTACACCAAGATAAATTCAAAATGGGTGACTGACATGAACATAAAGAAGGAAACTATAAGTAAATTAGGGAAACACAGAATAGTATACATCTCAGACCTTTGGGAAGGGAAAGACTTTAAAACCAAGGAAGACATAGAAAGTGTCACAAAATGTAAAATGAATAATTTCAACTACATCAAATTAAAAAGCTTTGTACAAACAAAACCAATATGACTAAAATCAGAAGGAAAGCAACAAATTGGGAAGAAATCTTCATAAAAACCTCTGACAAAGGTTTAATTACTCAAATTTAAAAAGAGCTAAATCAATTCTACAAAAAATCAAGCCATTATCCAATTGAGAAATGGGCAAGGGACATGAATAGGCAGTTCTCAGCCAAAGAAATAAAAACTATTAATAAGCACATGAGAAAGTGTTTTCATTCTCTTATAGTCAGAGAGATGCAAATTAAAACAACTCTGAGGTATCACCTCATACCTAGCAGATTGGCTAACGTGACAGCTATGGAAAGTAATGAATGCTGGGGGGGATGCGTGTAAAGAATAAAATTTAAGGCTTTTGGGAGAAGGTTATAATATAGTAATGGTTACAAATGTGGCTACAAGATTTATATAATATTAACAATGGCCGCCAAGGAATTTACTTATGAAATTCCTAAAATGAAACACTCAAGTCAGAATGAGGTTTATGGAGGTTTAATCACACTGGGAGTAGGGAAAAGGTTAGGGAGAGAAGGAGAGAAGAGAAAAGGGAAAGAGGCTACTCAACCTCTGACCAAGGCAGAGGGAGTTTAGGCCTAAAGGCCCAGGTGGAAAGAACCAGTCCTTAACTCACGTGACCGATCTGAAGGAAAGCTGTCTGCGGGCGTCCTCTCTCTCCAAGCTCCTAACACCAACTCCCCCTAGCTCTCTCCACAGGAAGTTCCGCCAATCTCAGAGGCTGTTCCCTACCTCTCTTCCTGTGTCTCACAAATCCAATGGTTGGCTCTAGCTTGGCTTAGGACAGCCCAGGTGGGCAGTTAGTTATTTCTGATTAGTCATTGACTAGCGCATGCCCGTGTAGGTGGGTGTGCACAATTTTTGGGTGCTAGACCAAGATGGAGACTTTTAAAATTCACAATCCCCCCTGATGATGATTGGGAGACTAGTCTCCCCAATTGATCACTAAACATAAGCATACTGCACCCCAAAAATTTCTAACTATAAGTGTATACAAAAATTTTTTCCACCAAGAGGACAATTATAATAGTTGTAAATATGGGGAAATAGAGGAGAGAGAAGGACAGCAAACCAATGTTTTGCTGGGCGCATTGACAAAAGCCAATTAGGGGGCAGTCCCCTTTGGCATGAGAGTGTACATTCAAAGAATGTTCAATCAACCACACCCCAAGGTTCATTCTGGATCTTCCTGTAGTGAAAAGGTTTAGATATCTTTCTGCAAACAGTTCATTCTCTGGATTCAGTTAGTTAGCAAGCTTCTTCTCTGGAGATTTCTCTCTCGGACAAAATTTAAATCTTGGAATTGATGAAATACAATCCCCCCTGAAGAAAGTGTTGAAAAAACACTGAGTCCAGCTGAGGATTCAAGTTTTAGTTGTGGGGGTGTGTGAGTTAATTCAAAAGAAAAACAAAACAAAATGAAAATAAAATAAAAATTCAAAATCAGAAGAAGAAAAAAAGGGAAAAAATTAAGGGAAAAAATATAAACCCTTTATAGATGCATATCTATATTAAAGAAGAATTCAAAATTAGTATCAAAATTCAAAAAAAATCTATGTATACAAATTTTGAGAAAGCAATAAAAAAATTTTTTTTTTCACAGACCCCTGTATTAGGGTCCAGTTAAGTAATTTCTAATCCCACAAGTCTGTAGGACAGAATGCAGCATATTTTACTTCCCCATTTGCAGCCAAGGCTACAGGAAGTTGCCATACTATAGGAGAGAAAAAAGAGGACCAGATTTTTATTTTATATCTAGGGAAGTGTTATCCCCTTGTCTGATTTTTACCTTCGTTCTCAGGGATGGATGGAGCCAGGATGGTAGCCAACCTTAGGTACTTGTCTGTAGGTATTTTCACGAAGAGTGTGGATACAGGGAAGGCCTACATCTTAACGTCTGTCAAGTGTCGCAACCCCGAGTCTCACACTAGGTTCAAGTCCTTAGTATTGGCTTAGAAATGCATTAATCCTTCCTGGATTGGTCTTTGATTTTTAGACCTGTGAGCTCTTTTGGCATTATCCAGGTTATCTCTGTGCTCCTTTTTTGGTCTCGTTCCAAGAATCAGACACAAACACTAATCATAGTCCCACAACAATTATCAATAAATGGCAGGTTCCCATAGTCTAAAGCTGTTTAGGTGCGTATTAGTAATAACAGCAAGTATATATATTTAAACTAATATTGTAGAATAAAATTAATATTGATCATATGTACTTAAAGTACATAGAAATGAGAAAAAGGGAAAAAAATAAAATAATGTAAAAATAATAATAATAATAAAATAAGGAAAAGAGAAAAAAAGGAAAAAAGGAAAAAAATTAAATTTAGGAATTCAATGTGTCAAAAGCAGAATAAAAACAGTTCCACTTGTCAATGTATAGTTATCTCCAATGCATGTATAGGATAGAGTCAATCAGTCTCAACAGAAGATGCTCTCTTTACATGAGAACAGTGAATCCAAGAGTCCTTTTCTCCAACCTTTATAGATGTTGGAGTAGTTAACAATATTTGGAATGGTCCTTCCCATGAAGGTTCAGTTGCTCCAGTACGCTTGAAATTCTTAATATACACGTTGTCTCCTGGGTTCAGGTCGTGAAGGGAGAAGTCTAGTGGTCCAGCTTGTACTGCAGCTCCGGATTCATGTAGCTCACGCAGTTTGTGCTGTAATTCCTGTATATAGGAAGCAATAGTAGTATCTCCCCCTAATAGCGATGTATAAGCCGGGGAGAAAGGCTTAGCCTGTATAGGCGGATGTCCAAAAAGCATCTCAAATGGTGAAATATGTAAGTCTCCTCTAGGCCTGCTTCTAAGATAAAATAGGGCCAAAGGGAGAATTTCAGGCCATTTTAAATGGGTCTCAGTGCATAATTTTCCAATCATAGTTTTAAGTTCTTTGTTCATCCTCTCAACTTGGCCTGAACTCTGGGGATGATATGGAACATGGAATTTGGGAGTTATCCCCAAGCAAGAATATATCTGGTTTAAGACCGAATCGGTAAAATGACTCCCTCTATCGGAGTCAACACGTGCTGGTAGGCCAAAGCGAGGAATAATTTCTTTTAAAAGCACCTTAGCAACAAAAGCTGTTGTGGCTCGGGCTGTAGGAAATGCTTCTGGCCATCTGGTCAGTTGGTCTACTATGACCAAACAAAATTTATATTGTCCAGCCTTTGGCATCGTTATAAAATCTATCTGCAGGTGCTCAAAAGGTGTGTAAGCCAGAGGACGTCCACCAAAGGCTTTACCACGAAAGGCATGTTGGTTATATGCCTGGCAGGTAGGGCAGGATGAACACACTTTAGAGGCTATGGTAGTTATGCCAGGGGCTATCCATACTCTCTTGACAGAGTCCACGATGCCCTGGGTACCAAAATGACCATTTTTATGAATAGATTGGCAAATTTGGTTATAGAAACTTCTAGGGAGCAGGGGTTTTCCTTCAGATGACACCCATACTCCATTAATTTGTTTTGCTTTAAATTTTTGTTTCCATTTTTCCACTTCCTTTTCATTATAGGAGAGTGATAAATTTAAATTATCAGTGGTTGTTAATGTTAAAATTAATCCAGGTCCTTCTATGGCTGCTAGTTTTGCAGCAGCATCTGCTCGGTCATTTCCTCTAGAGACAGGGTCTGAGCCACCTGTATGGGCAGAGCAATGAACTACAGCTAGGGCTTTAGGCAGTTTGAGAGCAGAAAGAACTTCATTAATAATTTCTGCATTAGCTATGGATTTTCCAGCTGAGGTTAAAAATCCTCTCTGGAGCCATAGCATTCCGACTGAGTGACAAATGCCAAAAGCATATCTAGAATCCGTATAAATTGTTGCCTTTTTATCCTTGGCAATTATACAGGCATGTTTCAGAGCTATGAGCTCTGCTCCTTGAGCGCTAATGTTAGAAGGTAGTGAAGCTGACCATTCAGTGGCAAATTCTGAGACTACGGCAGCTCCAGTGTAACGTATGCCATCCCTCATAAAAGAGGAACCATCGGTAAATAAAATCAGATCTGCATTGTCTAAGGGAGTGTCCAAGAGATTATCTCGAGGCTTTTCTGCCATGGACACTAATGTTTCACAGTTATGTAGTGGTTCTCCTGAAGTAGGTAAATCTGGAAGCAAGGTGGCAGGGTTAAGAGTTGAACAGCGTTTCAAGGTAATATTTTCACTATTTAATAAGGTTATTTCATACCTTGTAATTCTCTGATCCGAGAATGCCTGTGTTCTATGTTTTACCAATAATGCTTCAATCTCATGTGGGCACATTATTGTTAATGGACATCCCAATACTAAATCAACGGTTTTTGTTACTAGTAAGGCTGTAGCAGCTACTCCTCTAAGGCATGGTGGTGCTCCTGCTGCTACTGGGTCTAGTTGGGCAGAATAATAGGCAATTGGGCGCTGAGAAGGTCCCAAAGTCTGAGTTAAAACGCCTGAGGCTACTCCTCTTCGCTCATGTACATATAAAGTAAATGGCTTGTTGTAATTTGGGATGCCTAGAGCAGGGGCAGATAAGATAGCCTTTTTTAGCTCTGATAGAGCTGACAGGTGTTCAGGCTCTAATTTGAGGGGTTCAGGGACTACATCCCTTGTTAGTGCTATAAGAGGTTTAGTAATTTCCCCATAACAAGGAATCCATTGTCTGCAAAACCCTGTTGCTCCCAGAATTGCTCTTAACTGTTTTTTAGTAGTAGGAGCACTCAATTTTTGAATATTCTCAATTCGCTTGGGAGAAATAGAGCGGGCACCAGCTGTCAGAATGAACCCCAAATATTCTACTTTGGGGAGACACCACTGAACTTTGTCCTTCGAGATCTTATGACCTCTTTTGTGCAATTCCAAAAGAAGGTGTTTGCTATCTTCTTGACATGTTTTTGCATCTGTTGAAGCCAAGAGTAGATCATCTACATATTTGATTAATTTGCTATTTTTAAATGTTATATTGTCTGTGTCTTGGCTCAAAATTTGCTCAAATAAGCTCGGACTTTCGACATAACCCTGTGGCAGCCGACACCAGGTATATTGTGAGCCCTTCCAGGTGAAAGCAAAAATATGTCTGGAGTTTTCATGTATTGGTATGGAAAAAAAGGCTGAACACAAGTCTACTACTGTAAAGTATGTAGCTGTGCTAGGAATAGATGAAATAATAGTATGTATGTTAGAAACTACGGAGTGTCTCTTTATAACGTGATTATTTACTGCCCTTAGATCCTGTATAAATCTATAGATGTGCTTGCCATCGGGCCCTTTTTTTGGTTTTTTAATTGGTAGGATGGGCGTGTTGTATTCAGATTTGCAAGGGATTATTATTCCCTGTTCTATTAATGAGTTAATAACTGGTGTAATACCCTCAATTGCCTCCTTTGAGAGGGGATACTGAGGGATAGAAGGAGGTGGGCTAGATTTAGTTTTTATCTGCACAGGAACAGCAGATTTAAGCAAGCCTACATCAGAAGATGTGGCCCAAAGAGACTCAGGTATATCTTTAGGTATTTCAAAAATGGAAGGCTCTTTTGCGTCCTGGTTTTCCGAGAGAAGTACAGGGAGTAATTTTAAAGATTCCTCTGGTACTTCTAATGATAATGAGCCATCTGGGGAGCAGGTTATTGTGGCTCTGAGTTTGCATAGAAGGTCCCTCCCCAGCAAATTTAAAGGGGAGTCAGGCATCAAAAGGAAAGAGTGTTGTACCTCTAGGGGTCCTACAGACACCATTCTAGGAGGAAGTCTTTTAACTCTTTGGGTTATTCCTGATACTCCCATTACATTCTCTGAGCCAATAGAATAACATTGTAAATCAGGTTTTCTCTTCAATACAGACCAGGAAGCTCCGGTGTCTAATAGACAATCATAATAGGTGTTACCCACCTTTAAGGTAACATGGGGTTCATTAGTATGGGGAGGGCAGTGGATAGGGACAACGGGTAGTAGGACATCAGGGTCCGGGAAATCAAAGGTTGTATCCTCTGATTCCTGTGCCCTAGCCCCCCTCGGGCACCATCATTGTGTTTGGGATATTCCTTGGGCACCCCCCTGAAGGGCACCTCTCTGAGAGTCATTAGTACCTCGAGTAATTTTTGGACGAGCGCCATTTCTCATATATTGTTGAGTATTATCATTAAAATTTTCTTCAATTTGAGCATTGTCATTAATTTCCCAATTCCTATTTCTATAATTCTGGTTTCTAAAGTTCTTATTTCTATATTCATTATAGTTATTATTTCTAAAACTATTATTAAACTGTGTATTCCTTCCAAACATCTTAAGAAAGGTTCTACATTCCATCATTTTGTGGCCCTTCTTCTCACAGAAGTGGCAAGTAATGGATTGATAATTGGATTTCTGGAGAGGGGCAATTGTCGTTGGTTCATTACCCTGCCCACTTTCTAATTTAGTTATCCTATCTATTAAATATCTCATTTTTTTCTTCATTTCCTCCATGTCATCATCATTTTCTTTCTCCTTTTCTTCGTTTCCCTTTAAAACATATATAGCTGTTTTTCGCAATTCTTCAAGGTCCATATCTGACCATCTTGGGCATTGTGTTTTGAAATAATTTTTAATTGCTTTGCAAGAATTGTTTACAAAGATTCTTCTAGCTTGTCTTATACTACTCTCTTTAGTTAAGTCCCAATCTAAGTATCTGTCCCCAAACTCGATAATTCTGTCCATAAATCTGGAGGGTGTTTCATTTTCCTTTTGCTTAATTTTTTCCAGTTCCATCCACTTATCTGTACTGTCCGCACATTCCTTCATGGACGTGAGGATGGCCTCTCTACAACGGTATAGTTGTAGATAATCCTCAGGATTGTTATAGTCCCATTCGGGATCCTGAGATGGCCAATGTGCTGCATTACGCCCCCTGGTTTTGTTGACATGAGCAATTATTTTATTTTTTTCACGTTCACTTAAAAAAGCCTGGAGTAAGCTCTCAACGTCCTTGTAAGACGGATTATACTGAAAAAATATGTCTCCCATCTTTTTTGTTACTAGAAAAGGATCTTGTTCATATGTGGGAATATTTCGTGTAAATTCATTTATTTCTTGGGGAGTAAACGGTATCCTATGTCTTAAAGTCACCACATCCCCATTTCGTCCTATTTCAGGTACTTCTCTTAGAGGAAACAGGCCTCTAGTTGGATTTTGCACCTGTGGGTCAGTTTGGCAAGGACAGGTTTTTCTAGGGGGACAAGATCTCTCTTGCATTGGAATTTGGTTTTCTGTAGGAGAAGGAACATGAGAATCTGGGATTGCCGGGGAAGGGTTTTGGGGATTAAATTCAGACAAGATTTGCACTACACGAGAGAAGCAGTCTGTTAACTTGGCTATAGGAAAGGTATTTTCCATCTCTATTTCAGGGAAGGAAATTTCCTCATTCAAAGGTTCAGAAACAGGTCTATTTCTGGTAGAGTGGTTGTTTGTCAATTGATCCTGTAAGAAACTTTTTAGATCTTCTAATTGGGCTTGCATTTTATCCTCAATTTTTCCTATTTTATCTTCCATATTTCCCATTTTATCCTCAATATTTCCTATTTTATTCTCAATATTTCCTATTTTATCCTCAATTTTTTCTATTTTATTCTCAATATTTCCTATTTTATCCTCAATTTTTTCTATTGTATCCTCAATTTTTTCTATTTTATCCTCAACATTTTCTATTTTATCCTCAATATTTTCTATTTTATCCTCATTTTGCTTTATTTCCTCCTCATTTTGTTTTATTTTCTCCTCATTTTGTTTTATTTTATCCTCAATTTTTTTTATTTTTTCATCTCTAAATATAGTATTGAGGAGTACAAAAATGACAGTACCTATTAATATAAAAATTTGGAGGTATCCTTCATTCCTCAATGCCCCTACTTCTTCAGCTGCCTTATAATTGTCAAAGGATATAGTACTCATTTTTATATGTATATTTTGTAATTTCACAAAGCAAGTGGGGAGCAGGGCAAAGCAACAAACTTTCCACAGGCTTTTTCTTTTTACAGTAGGTGGCTCTGAGTCTACAACCCTATACAGGCTAAGGGTCTATTGTATTGTAAATTCTCCTTCTTTACAAAGTGTATGTGGGTGGGTCCCAGCAATCTTCTTTGGCCCTCAGGCTAAAGCCCCTATGACCATGTGCTATCTTCCTTGAGCAAAGCCCACTTAAATTTTTAAGACTAGAAAGGCCAGGAAACAGAAAAAAAAATGGGTTTTAAGTTAGCTCCCTAGCTGTATTCAGCTGTTTTTTGCGGGCTAGGAGCTCCTAAGAGCTCCTTCTCCTGAGGTTCCTTCTTGCTTAGTTGATTAGGTAAGCCTGGCCTGCCTCTCTCTACTGAGCCACCTCCTTAAAGTAAAAGGAGATGGAAATGAGAGACAAAGAGGAGAAGGAAAAAAAAAAATCCTGTTGACCCCAATTTAACTTAAGGGGTAAAGGGAAAAGAGAAAAGGTGTTTTATACTCACCTGTTCTGGCAGCTGTGTCTTTAAGCCAAGGTATTTGGTAACAGGACTGAGGGAGTGAGCAATAAGTGGGTTGAAAAGGCAAGAAAATTCAGGAAATTTATTGAGGTTCTAGAAACCTTCCAAGCACTAAGGCAGGGCCAAGAGCCAGAGGGGGTAGCCGGGGTGGGATTTCTCCCAGGTGATAGTAAGGAGATCAGAAGACTGATAAGGTTCTTTTTTCCCGTAGTGGTTAGCCAAAACTGTAATGAATAAAATTTAAGGCTTTTGGGAGAAGGTTATAATATAGTAATGGTTACAAATGTGGCTACAAGATTTATATAATATTAACAATGGCCGCCAAGGAATTTACTTATGAAATTCCTAAAATGAAACACTCAAGTCAGAATGAGGTTTATGGAGGTTTAATCACACTGGGAGTAGGGAAAAGGTTAGGGAGAGAAGGAGAGAAGAGAAAAGGGAAAGAGGCTACTCAACCTCTGACCAAGGCAGAGGGAGTTTAGGCCTAAAGGCCCAGGTGGAAAGAACCAGTCCTTAACTCACGTGACCGATCTGAAGGAAAGCTGTCTGCGGGCGTCCTCTCTCTCCAAGCTCCTAACACCAACTCCCCCTAGCTCTCTCCACAGGAAGTTCCGCCAATCTCAGAGGCTGTTCCCTACCTCTCTTCCTGTGTCTCACAAATCCAATGGTTGGCTCTAGCTTGGCTTAGGACAGCCCAGGTGGGCAGTTAGTTATTTCTGATTAGTCATTGACTAGCGCATGCCCGTGTAGGTGGGTGTGCACAATTTTTGGGTGCTAGACCAAGATGGAGACTTTTAAAATTCACATGCGGCAAAGTAGGGACACTAATTCACTGTTGGTGGGGTTGTGAATGGATTCAACCATTCTGGAGGGCAATAAAAGACTGCCTGCTCTATGATCCAGCCATTAGCACTGCTGGGCTTGTACCCCAAAGAGATAATAAGGAAAAATTTGTACAAGAATATTCATAGCAGTGTTCTTTGTGGTGGCCAAAAATTGGCAAATGAGGGGATGCCCTTCAATTGGGGAATGGCTAAACAAATTGTGGTATATGTTGGTGATGGAATACTATTGTGCTAAAAGGAATAATAAAGTGGAGGAATTCCACGGAGACTGGAACAACCTCCAGAAAGTGATGCAGAGTGAAAGGAGCAAAACCAGGAAAACATTGTACACAGAGACTGATACACTGTGGTACAATCGAAGGTAATGGACTCCTCCACTAGGGACAATGCAATGTCTCTGAACAATCTGCAGGGATCTAAAAAACACTATCCACAAGCAGAGGATAAACTGTGTGAGTAAAAACACTGATGAAAAGCAACTGCTTGACTACAGGGGCTGAGAGGAAATGACTGAGGAGAGACTCTAAATGAACACTCTAGTGCAAATACCAACAACATGGAAATGGGTTCGAACCAAAAACACATGTGAAACCCAGTGGAATTGTGTGGCGGCTATGGGAGAAGTGGTGGGAGGGGGGTGGAGGGAGGAAAAGATAATGATCATTGTTTCCAACGAATAATGTTTGTAAATAAACAAATAAAATAATGTTTAAAAAGTAAAAAAAAAAAACAAAGAAAAAGGAGAAAAAAGAAAAACAAACAAACCCATTTTTAAGGGACTCAATAAGTTAAAATGATATGTATCTCTACAAGAAAAGAGGATATTGGTAATTCTTAAAATTGTTATTATCACCTGAGTAGCTAGAAGAATTATACTTAGAGGGGAACAGTGAAAAACTGTATAGGATAAAATGACAAGACATAAATATATACATATATATGTATAATACATATTTATGTGTGTATATATAATACATATTTACGTGTGTGTGTTAATTCTATAGAACAAAATAGAAGTAGAAGAGTAACAAATGGACTGGAGGGAGGGAAAAATACAAGAGAGGGAGAGAATGAGGGTGGTAGTTTAAAAAGTTCATAAAGAAAATAAGAAGGGAATAAGAAGAGAAGGGGTAGAAAGGAAAGTAAAATAAGGGTGGGATTTAGGGGGTCTGATTAAAAGCAAAACACTGATGTAGAAGGAAATAATGACAGAAGAAAGAGCAGGACTAGGAGTTGAAATCAAAATGTTGGGAAATACACAGCTGGTAATCATAACTCTGAATGTGAATGGAATGAACAAACCCATAAAATACAAGCAAATAGTAGAGTGGATTAGTAACCAAATCCTACCAAATGTAGTCTACAAGAAACATACATGAGGAAGGTATACATGCCTAGGGTCAAAGTAAGAGGATGGAGACAAATCTATTGGGCATCAACCTAGAAAAAAAGGCAGGAGTCACAATCATGATATCTGACAAAGACAGAGTAAAATAGATCTAGTCAAAAGAGACAGAGAAGGTAATTAAATCCTGATAAAAGGCATTATTGTCAATGAGGAAATATCAGTACTCAACATGTATGCACCAAATGGTATAGCATGCAAATTCGTAAAGGAGAAACTAGTGAAGCTCAAAGATGAAATAGATGGAAAAACTATACTAGTGGGAGACCTGAAACTTCCTCTATCAGAACTAGATAAATCAAATAAAAAATAAATAAATAAGAGGTAAGAAAAGTTAATTAAATCTTAGAAAAAATAGATTGAGTAGATATGTGGAGAAAAATAGATAGGGAAAAAAAGAAATACACCTTCTTTTCAGCAACACATGATACATTCACAAAGACTGACCATGTATTAGGGCATAAAAACATTGCAGACAAGAACAAAAGAACAGAAATAATAAATGCAACATCATCAAATCACAATGCAATCAATGAAAATAATATTTAGTAAGGGTACATGGAGAGGCAAAAGAAAAATTACTTGGACTTTAATTAATATGATTCTCCAAAAAGCCTTTGATAAAATACAACACCCATTCCTATTAAAAACACTAGAAAGCATAGGAATAGAAGGTTCTTTCCTAAAAATAATAAACAGTATATATCTAAAACCATCATCAAACCTTATCTGCAATGTGGATAAATTGCAAGCCTTCCCAGTAAAATCTGGAGTGAAAAAAATGATGCCCATTATTACCTCTATTATTTTTAACATTGTACTAAAACACTATCAGTAACAATTAGAAAAGAAAAAAGAAATTGAAGGTATTAAAATAGGCACGGAGTTGACCAAGCTATCATCACTCTTTGCAGATGATATGATGTTCTACTTCAAGAATACTAGAGAATCAACTAAAAAGCTCATGGAAATAATCCACAACTTTAGCAAAGTTGCAGGTTACAAAATAAACACATATAAGTCATCAGCATTTCTATATATCTCCAAAATGTCTCAGCAGCAAGAATTAGAAAGAGAAATTCCTTTTAAAACCACCCTAGACTATAAAAAATACTTAGGAAACTATTTGCCAAGAAAAACATTGGAAGCATCTTAATAAAACTACAAAGCACTCTCTACACAATTAAAACTAGACCTAAACAATTGGAAAAACATTAACTGCTCATGTGTAGGATGAGCTAACATAATAAAAATTACCATCCTAATCAAACTTATTTATTTAGTGCCATACCCATTGAACTACCAAAAAACATTTTTACCGAATTAGAAAAATATAACAAAGTTCATTTGGAAGAATAAAAGATCAAGGATATCCATAGAAATAATGAAAAAAATTGTAAAGGAAGGTGTGCTTGTAGTACCAGATCTCAAACTATACTATACACCAGTTGTCATCAAAACAATATGGTACTGGCTAAAAGACAGAAAAGAGGATCAATGGAATAGACTTGGGGTAAGTGACCTCAGCAAGACAGTCTATGATAAACCCAAAGATCCCAACTTTTGGGACAAAAATCCACTATTTCATAAAAACTGCGCGGAAAATTGGAAGACAGTGTGGGAAAGATTAGGTTTAGATCAACACTTCACACCCTACACCAAGATAAATTCAAAATGGGTGAATGACTTGAATATAAAGAAGGAAACTATAAGAAAATTAGGCAAACACAGAATAATATACATATCAGACCTTTGGGAAGGGAAATATTTTAAAACCAAGCAAGACTTAGAAAGAGTCACAAAAAGCAAAAAAAAAAATATTTGGACTACATCAAATTAAAAAGGTTTTGTACAAACAAAACCAATGTAACCAAAATCAGAAGCAAAGCAACAAATTGCGAAATAATCTTCATAAAAACCTCTGACAAAGGTTTAATTACTCAAATTTAAAAAGAGCTAAATCAATTCTACAAAAAATCAAGCCATTATCCAATTGAGAAATGGGCAAGGGACATGAATAGGCAGTTCTCAGCCAAAGAAATAAAAACTATTAATAAGCACATGAGAAAGTGTTCTCAATCTCTTATAATCAGAGAGATGCAAATTAAAACAACTCTGAGGTATCACCTCATACCTAGCAGATTGGCTAACGTGACAGCTATGGAAAGTAATGAATGCTGGGGGGGATGCGGCAAAGTAGGGACACTAATTCACTGTTGGTGGGGTTGTGAACGGATTCAACCATTCTGGAGGGCAATAAAAGACTGCCTGCTCTATGATCCAGCCATTAGCACTGCTGGGCTTGTACCCCAAAGAGATAATAAGGAAAAATTTGTACAAGAATATTCATAGCAGTGTTCTTTGTGGTGGCCAAAAATTGGCAAATGAGGGGATGCCCTTCAATTGGGGAATGGCTAAACAAATTGTGGTATATGTTGGTGATGGAATACTATTGTGCTAAAAGGAATAATAAAGTGGAGGAATTCCATGGAGACTGGAACAACCTCCAGAAAGTGATGCAGAGTGAAAGGAGCAAAACCAGGAAAACATTGTACACAGAGACTGATACACTGTGGTACAATCGAAGGTAATGGACTCCTCCACTAGGGACAATGCAATGTCTCTGAACAATCTGCAGGGATCTAAAAAACACTATCCACAAGCAGAGGATAAACTGTGTGAGTAAAAACACTGATGAAAAGCAACTGCTTGACTACAGGGGCTGAGAGGAAATGACTGAGGAGAGACTCTAAATGAACACTCTAGTGCAAATACCAACAACATGGAAATGGGTTCGAACCAAAAACACATGTGAAACCCAGTGGAATTGTGTGGCGGCTATGGGAGAAGTGGTGGGAGGGGGGTGGAGGGAGGAAAAGATAATGATCATTGTTTCCAACGAATAATGTTTGTAAATAAACAAATAAAATAATGTTTAAAAAGTAAAAAAAAAAAACAAAGAAAAAGGAGAAAAAAGAAAAACAAACAAACCCATTTTTAAGGGACTCAATAAGTTAAAATGATATGTATCTCTACAAGAAAAGAGGATATTGGTAATTCTTAAAATTGTTATTATCACCTGAGTAGCTAGAAGAATTATACTTAGAGGGGAACAGTGAAAAACTGTATAGGATAAAATGACAAGACATAAATATATACATATATATGTATAATACATATTTATGTGTGTATATATAATACATATTTACGTGTGTGTGTTAATTCTATAGAACAAAATAGAAGTAGAAGAGTAACAAATGGACTGGAGGGAGGGAAAAATACAAGAGAGGGAGAGAATGAGGGTGGTAGTTTAAAAAGTTCATAAAGAAAATAAGAAGGGAATAAGAAGAGAAGGGGTAGAAAGGAAAGTAAAATAAGGGTGGGATTTAGGGGGTCTGATTAAAAGCAAAACACTGATGTAGAAGGAAATAATGACAGAAGAAAGAGCAGGACTAGGAGTTGAAATCAAAATGTTGGGAAATACACAGCTGGTAATCATAACTCTGAATGTGAATGGAATGAACAAACCCATAAAATACAAGCAAATAGTAGAGTGGATTAGTAACCAAATCCTACCAAATGTAGTCTACAAGAAACATACATGAGGAAGGTATACATGCCTAGGGTCAAAGTAAGAGGATGGAGACAAATCTATTGGGCATCAACCTAGAAAAAAAGGCAGGAGTCACAATCATGATATCTGACAAAGACAGAGTAAAATAGATCTAGTCAAAAGAGACAGAGAAGGTAATTAAATCCTGATAAAAGGCATTATTGTCAATGAGGAAATATCAGTACTCAACATGTATGCACCAAATGGTATAGCATGCAAATTCGTAAAGGAGAAACTAGTGAAGCTCAAAGATGAAATAGATGGAAAAACTATACTAGTGGGAGACCTGAAACTTCCTCTATCAGAACTAGATAAATCAAATAAAAAATAAATAAATAAGAGGTAAGAAAAGTTAATTAAATCTTAGAAAAAATAGATTGAGTAGATATGTGGAGAAAAATAGATAGGGAAAAAAAGAAATACACCTTCTTTTCAGCAACACATGATACATTCACAAAGACTGACCATGTATTAGGGCATAAAAACATTGCAGACAAGAACAAAAGAACAGAAATAATAAATGCAACATCATCAAATCACAATGCAATCAATGAAAATAATATTTAGTAAGGGTACATGGAGAGGCAAAAGAAAAATTACTTGGACTTTAATTAATATGATTCTCCAAAAAGCCTTTGATAAAATACAACACCCATTCCTATTAAAAACACTAGAAAGCATAGGAATAGAAGGTTCTTTCCTAAAAATAATAAACAGTATATATCTAAAACCATCATCAAACCTTATCTGCAATGTGGATAAATTGCAAGCCTTCCCAGTAAAATCTGGAGTGAAAAAATGATGCCCATTATTACCTCTATTATTTTTAACATTGTACTAAAACACTATCAGTAACAATTAGAAAAGAAAAAAGAAATTGAAGGTATTAAAATAGGCACGGAGTTGACCAAGCTATCATCACTCTTTGCAGATGATATGATGTTCTACTTCAAGAATACTAGAGAATCAACTAAAAAGCTCATGGAAATAATCCACAACTTTAGCAAAGTTGCAGGTTACAAAATAAACACATATAAGTCATCAGCATTTCTATATATCTCCAAAATGTCTCAGCAGCAAGAATTAGAAAGAGAAATTCCTTTTAAAACCACCCTAGACTATAAAAAATACTTAGGAAACTATTTGCCAAGAAAAACATTGGAAGCATCTTAATAAAACTACAAAGCACTCTCTACACAATTAAAACTAGACCTAAACAATTGGAAAAACATTAACTGCTCATGTGTAGGATGAGCTAACATAATAAAAATTACCATCCTAATCAAACTTATTTATTTAGTGCCATACCCATTGAACTACCAAAAAACATTTTTACCGAATTAGAAAAATATAACAAAGTTCATTTGGAAGAATAAAAGATCAAGGATATCCATAGAAATAATGAAAAAAATTGTAAAGGAAGGTGTGCTTGTAGTACCAGATCTCAAACTATACTATACACCAGTTGTCATCAAAACAATATGGTACTGGCTAAAAGACAGAAAAGAGGATCAATGGAATAGACTTGGGGTAAGTGACCTCAGCAAGACAGTCTATGATAAACCCAAAGATCCCAACTTTTGGGACAAAAATCCACTATTTCATAAAAACTGCGCGGAAAATTGGAAGACAGTGTGGGAAAGATTAGGTTTAGATCAACACTTCACACCCTACACCAAGATAAATTCAAAATGGGTGAATGACTTGAATATAAAGAAGGAAACTATAAGAAAATTAGGCAAACACAGAATAATATACATATCAGACCTTTGGGAAGGGAAATATTTTAAAACCAAGCAAGACTTAGAAAGAGTCACAAAAAGCAAAAAAAAAAATATTTGGACTACATCAAATTAAAAAGGTTTTGTACAAACAAAACCAATGTAACCAAAATCAGAAGCAAAGCAACAAATTGCGAAATAATCTTCATAAAAACCTCTGACAAAGGTTTAATTACTCAAATTTAAAAAGAGCTAAATCAATTCTACAAAAAATCAAGCCATTATCCAATTGAGAAATGGGCAAGGGACATGAATAGGCAGTTCTCAGCCAAAGAAATAAAAACTATTAATAAGCACATGAGAAAGTGTTCTCAATCTCTTATAATCAGAGAGATGCAAATTAAAACAACTCTGAGATATCACCTCACCCCTAGCAGATTGGCTAACGTGACAGCTATGGAAAGTAATGAATGCTGGGGGGGATGCGGCAAAGTAGGGACACTAATTCACTGTTGGTGGGGTTGTGAACGGATTCAACCATTCTGGAGGACAATAAAAGACTGCCTGCCCTATGATCCAGCCATAGCACTGCTGGGCTTGTACCCCAAAGAGATAATAAGGAAAAAGACTTGTACAAGAATATTCATAGCAGTGTTCTTTGTGGTGGCCAAAAATTGGAAAATGATGGGATACCCTTCAATTGGGGAATGGCTGAACAAATTGTGGTATATGTTGGTGATGGAATACTATTGTGCTCAAAGGAATAATAAAGTGGATGAATTCCATGGAGACTGGAACATCCTCCAGGAAGTAATGCAGAGCGAAAGGAGCAGAACCAGGAAAACATTGTACACAGAGACTGAAACACTGTGGTACAATCGAGCGTAATGGACTTCTCCATTAGTGTCAGTGCAATGTCCCTGAACTATCTGCAGGAATCTAGGAGAAAAAAACACTATCCACAAGCAGAAGACGAACTGTGGAAGTAAAAACACCCAGGAAAACCAACTGCTAGACTACAGGGGTTATGGGGATGTGATTGAGGAGAGACTCTAAATGAACACTCTAGTGCAAATACCAACAACATGGAAATGGGTTCGAATCAAGAACACTTGTGATACCCAGTTGAATCGCGTGTCGTCTATGGGATATGTGGGGGGTGGAGGGGAGAAAATGATCTTTGTCTTCAATGAATAATGCTCAGAAATGTCCAAATAAAATAATGTTTTTAAAAAGTGATTACATCAAATTAAAAAGTTTTTGTACAAACAAAACCAATGCAACCAATATAAGAAGGGAAGCAACAAATTGGGGAAAATCTTAATAACAAAAACCTCTGAAAAAGGTCTAATTACTCAGATTTATAAAGAGCTAAATCAATTGTACAAAAAATTAAACCATTCTCTAGTTGATAAATGGGTAAGAGACATGAATAGGCAGTTTTCAGTTAAAGAAATCAAAACTATTAGTAAGTACATGAAAAAGTGTTCTCAATCTCTTATAATTAGAGAGATGCAAATCAAAACAGTTCTGAGGTATCACCTCACACCTAGCATATTGGCTAACATGACAGCAATGGAAAGTATTGAATGCTGGAGGGGATGTGGCAAAAGTTGGGATATTAACGCACTGCTGTTGGAGTTGTGAACTGATCCAACCATTCTGGAGGGCAATTTAGAACTATAGCCCAAGAGTGCTAAAAGAATGTCTGTCCTTTGATCTGGCCATAGTACTTCTGTGTTTGTGTCCTAAAGAGATAATAAGGAAAATGAATTGTTCAAAAATATTTATAACCACATTCTTAGAGGTGTCAAAAACTGGAAAATGAGGGGATGTCCTTTGATTGGAAAATAGATGAACAAATTGTGGTATCTGTTGGTGACAGAATACTACTGTGCTCAAAGAAATAATAAACTTGAGGAATTCCATGGGAACAGGAAACACCTCCAGGAATTGATGCAGAGTGAGAGGAGCAGAACCAGGAGAACATTATACACAGAGACTGATACACTGTGGTAGAATTGAATGTAATGGACTTCTCCATTAATGGTAATGCAGTGATTCTGAACAGAGGGATCTATGAGAAAGAACACTATCCACATTCAGAGGAAAAGCTGTGAAGTAGAAACAAAGAAGAAAAACAAATGTTTGATTACATGGGTCAATGGGGATATGATTGGGGATATTCACTCAAAATGATCATCCTAGTGCAAACATCAACAACATAAAAATAGGTTCTGATCAAGGACACATGTAAAACTCAGTGAAATTGAGCATCGGCTATGTGAAGGGGTGGGTGGAGGGGAAGGAAAGAATATGATTCTTGTACCCAAGGAATAATGTTGTAAATTCACTAATTAAATAATATTTTTTAAAAATTCCTGGCACTTTCTTCCTATGAAATATAATATTTTAGGTCCTCCAATCCTTTAGAAGTTTCTAAGTCTGACATTATCCTAACTATGGCTCCACAATATTGAATTGTTTCTTTTGAGTTTATTGTAATATTTTCTTTTTGACCTGGGAGTTTCAGAATTTGTGTATAATATTCCTGGGAGTTTCCCATTTGGAATCTCATTCAGGATTGGTGATTGGTGGATTCTTTCAATTTCTATTTGTTCTCTGGTTCTAGAACATCAGGGCAGTTTTCCTTGATAATTTCTTAAAATATGATGTCTAAGCTCTTTTTTTTGATCATGATTTTTAGGTAGTCTAATAACTTAAATTATCTTTCCTCGATTTATTTTATAGGTAAGTTGTTTCCCCCTGAGATATTTCATATTTTCTTCTGCTTTATCATTCTTCTGACTTTGATTCTTTCTTGATGTTGCGTGAAGTCATTAGCTTCCACTATCCAAATTTTATTTTCTAAGGCATGGTTCTCTTGAGTTAGCTTTCATTTCTCCTTTTCCACTTGGCTAATTCAATTTTGTAAAGAGTTTTCTTTCCTCAGTGTATTTGTGTGCCTCTTTTGCCATATGACCTAGTCTATGTCTCAAGAAATTTTTCTCTTCAGTGCATTTTTTAATATCTTTTTTCCATTTTGCAAATTCTGCTTTTTTAGTAATTCTTCTCCTCTATGGATTTTTGTGCCTCTTACCATTTGGCTTATTTTGTTTTTTAAGGTATTAATTTTTCTTGTATCATTCTCTTTTCTTTTCCCAGTCTTTCTTCTACCTCTCTCATTCCATTTTTAAGGTCCTTTTCAAGAACCTCCATTAATTCTTTTTTGGGCTGGAGAGCAATTGTATTTTTCTTGGAAGCTTTGAATGTGGCAGTAATCACTTTGTTGTCCTCTGATGAGTTTGGGTCTATAACTGTCACCAAAATGACTTTTTATGTTGTTTCTTTCTTTTTTACCATTTGCTCATCTTCCTGCCTTTTTCCTTTCTCTTAGTTTAAAAAAAACCTGTAAAAGTGTAACTGTGGTGAACTGCCTTTAGAACTGGCACTTATGATCTCTCTGCTTTCAGTTCTTCCAAGAAGGTATGATGTAAAGAGAGGTGTGTTTAATACTGTTCCAGCCTATGCTCTGATCTGTGAGTAACCACACACAGTCTCTTACCCCTTGGAACATAATACCCTGCTCCCTTTTGCCTACAAATGTTAATGAATGCTGTTAATGGTGCTACTCTTCACCCTGATACTATGCCCCAGGACAGCAACCTGATTTGTATGGGCAATGTAATAAGAGTCTTGCACTCAGAGTCAGCAAAGGACCATTGTAATCTCCTATCCCCTTTACCTTCTGTACTTTAGAGTTCTGGAAGCATTGACTGCTGATTACAGTTCTGCTCAAGGCCAATTATCTTGGTTGGGGTTGCTTTGGAGCTCTGAGCTCTACCTCTAGCCCTGTGCACTAGATCCCTTCAGCCATCTGAGTAGTTTTGAGCTGAAAAATTAATTCCCCTTGTATTTTTGTGGGTGATGCTGCTCCAGAAGAATTCATTTTGGTGTTTTTATATCATTGCCTTTTTGGAAAGCATTTTTTAAGTGATCCAATGAATCCCTATTACCTTTCCCACTATTTTGGCTCTGTCTTGTCTTTGTTTTCTTTCTCCTTAAAGTAAATAACCATCTAAAAGGTATCTATTTCTCTACAGTCTGTCCTTCAATTAGCAAGTGAAATGGACTCTAAAAAAGGAAAAAAAATTCAATATTCTATAGACTCTTAAGAACCATTACCCTATTAGGTAAATGTAACTTAACCATATAAGAGAATTTGGTTTTTTTACTCACTTCTGCTTTTGGTTGGGGTTCACCTTGGACCACAGTACAATAACTATGTATGCTGCTATTGAATAAAGCAGTTTACCTTACTGGGTACCATATATTTATTAAAATGAAATTTTTCCATGCTGATATAGGTCTGACACTTCCTGAGTTCTTTCCCCCGTTGCTTGCTGAGTTTTGCAAGTAATATCTTCTGACATTCTATTTAAAAATGATGTCTTTTTATCTCCATCCTACTCTTCTGAACCTTAACCCTCCCCCCATGAGTGCACAATCACAAGCACAATTCTTCCATAAATAGGAAAACAAACTCATTAGAAACATAAAACATAAAACTCCCTACCCAGCATAAATCCAGTGTCATTTAAAGTGACACAAAATTGCTTAGTTTTTATTTGTATTTTTTAACAACAAATAAATCTTTAAAAATATCTGAGTAGGTGGAAAAGTAGATAAATAACATGAATGAACATAAAATGTGAAGAGATTTGCAAGTAAGGCTTCTGGGAATACTTGAAATAATTACCTGAAAATGTATGGCAGCTAGTATCCAACCTCTCATAGGAGTCACATTTTCTTTTTAAGCAATCAAAAGGTGATAGAAATCTTCTACTTTTTATAAAAATGGGTGTTTAAAAACTGAAATAGGTAAACATGAATTCTTCCCCACACAAAAGTATGATATACATGTATAAGTACATATGTACACAAATGTGTATATGGATGTCTGAATATCTGTGTATTCATATATTTCCACTATTTTTATCAAATCTATGTTAGTTCAGGTACTCAATTTCTCAACTGGCATATATTAGTCAACTTACATGTACCTCACACTGTAAAAGTCCTAGAGTGAAAGTGAATGAAATAATTCAAAGACAATATAGGACATGGGCTCTTTTCCTCCTAATCTTTTAGACTATCAGAAGAAAAGGACTATACCTCTTATGGTTTTTTTCTCAGGGTCAAAAAGATACAGACTATACACTTTTATTTTTTTATTGTTATTTTTTAGTCAATTTAGAATGTTATTCCTTGGTTTTAAGAATCATATTCTTTCCCTTCCTTCACACCCCCCAACCTTCCCACAGCTGACATACAATTCCACTGAGTATTACATGTGTCCTTGATCAAAACCCATGTCTATGTTGTTGGTGTTTGCATTAAGATGTTCATTTAGAGCCTATATCCCCAGCCACAACCCCTCGACCCATGTATTCAAGCAGTTCTTTTTTTCTAGGTCTCTACTCCCACAGTTTTCCCTCTGAATGTGGATAGTGTTCTTTCTTATAAATCCCTCCAAGTTTTTCAGGATCACTGCATTGCCACTAATGGAGAAGTCCATTACATTCGATTGTACCACAGTGTATCAGTCTCTGTGTATAACATTCTCCTGTTTCTGCTCCTCTCATTCTGCATCAATTCTTAGAGGTCATTCCAGTGTTGATTATTTCCACTAGCTTTTTAATTGATTCTCTAGGATTCTTTAAGTAGACCATCATATCATCTGCAAAGAGTGACAGCTTGGTCTTCTCATTGCCAATTTAATACCTTCAATTTCTTTTTCTTCTCAAATTGCTATTGATAGTGTTTCTAGTACAATGTCAAATAGTAGAGATGATAATGGGCATCCTTGTTTCACTACTGAACTTATTGGGAAGGCTTCAAGTTTATCCTCATTGCCAATGATGTTTGCTGATGGTATTAGATATATACTGTTTATTTTTAGGAAAGGCTATCTATTCCTATGCTTTCTAGTGTTTTCAATAGGCATGAGTATTGTGTTTTGTCAAAGGCTTTTTCTGCACCTATTGAGATACTCATATGATTTTGGGCCGTGTCAAGATAGTGGCATAGAGGCAGTGAAAGTTCAGACTTCTGAAAACCCTTCCCTACCGATTAATATCTAAATACCCCTAGGGGACTGAAAATCAAACCTAACAACAGGACAGAGCCAATGAACCCTCCTGCTGGACTCAACTTAAAAGATACACTCCCCAAAACCCTGAATTAGAGAACATTCAGGTTTAAGGGGAAGGAAGAAGGAAGGTCCCAGGACCCCTCCTCCACATAGAACACTGAGCCTTCAGTGGTAGCTGGAACCTCTGGGTGGGCAAGGGTGCTGGTATGGAGGGAGTACCTTGTGGGCAAAGCTGTGCCAGGCTCAGAGCATCGAACACAGGTGGTGTGGAAGCAGTTGGAGAAGAAGCCCAGAGTAGGCAGCCTAATTGCAGCAGTGGAAATGGTCCATATTGCCCCCTCCCCTTTCCTGAGGTTATGGACTCAGGACAAATCCAGCTCTGCAACTCAGCTAGGCTTAATCCCATCAAAGCATTCAGATGGCAGAGAATCTCAACCTCCAACACCCCTCACCCACAGACTGCACTGATTTGCTGACTAAGCTCTAAGGGTGATGGCTGACAGAAAAGCCCAAAACTAGAGATCCAACACAAAACGAGAGGAGCAAAAGCGCAGGCAACTACAGGAAGTAAAGAAGGGGTATATATGAGTAAACAACAGAAAAAGGAAAAAAATTATAATTGACAACTTCTATCCAGGTAATGAACAAAGAATAAATGGAATAGAGAAGGATGAAGGAACAGCGAGCAAAAACAAAAAAACAAAAACAAAAAAAAACAAAAAGCTCAGCGAATTGAATACAGTCTTTGGAAGAACGCAAAATAAAATCCAAAACACAATTAAGAGAGGCTGAAGACAACTGGGAAAACAACTTAAAAAGCAAGATAAGTCATCTGGAAACAGAAAACTGTGTCTTGAAAGCCAAAATTAATCAGCTTGAAAATGAGGCAAAGGATATCAAAGATCAGGAGAAGGATGACCAAAAAGCCAGGGTTGAAATCTAGTCTTTAAAAACCAGAATACAACATTTAGAAGCAAGCAGGAGGACACTATAAAACAAAATCAAAATTATGAAAAAATTGAGGAAAATATGAAGCACCTCATTCACAAAACAGAAGATTTAGAAAATCATTCTAGGAGAGAACTTAAGAATTATTTGTCTACCAGAGAACCAAGACAAAAGAAAAAGCCTGGACATCATATTACAGGAAATTATCCAAGAAAACTGCCCTGATATTCTAGAACAGAATATTCTAGAAGAGGGGAGATTGAAAGAATCCATAGATCACCTCCTGTACTTAATCCCCAAATGACAATACCCAGAAATGTTATAGCAAAATTCAAGAACTATCAGACCAAGGAAAAATATTACAAGATGCCAAGAAGAAGTCATTCAGATACCATGGAACTACAGTGATGATAACACAGGATCTGGCTTTATCTACAATGAAAAACTGAAAGGCATGGAACATGATATTCTGGAAAGCAAAGGATCTAGGTCTACAACCAAGAATCAACTACCCAGCAAAACTAACAATATTCTGACAGGGGAAATTATGGTCATTTAACAAAATAGAAGAATTCCAAACATTTGTAAAGAAAAGGCCAGACATGAAGAGAAAATTTGATGCTCAAGCACAGAACTCAAGAGAATCATCAAAAGGTAATTAAGAAAGCAGGAAAAAAGAAAAACAAAACAAAACAAACAAAAAAAACACAAATACTTTTTTAAGAGACCCAATAAGTTAAAATGATATGTATCCCTATAAGAAAAGAGGTCATTGGTAACTCTTAAAAACTTATTAAAACCTAGGTAGCCAGAAGAATTATACTTAGAGGGAACAGTGACCAACTGTACAGGATGAAATGCAAAGACCTAAATATGTATTTAGATATGTGTATGCATAAATATATATATATATGTATATATATATAAACACAATTAGAGGTAAAAACGAGGTTAATACTAAAAGAAATGGTAAAAGAAACAAAATGAAGTAAATTTATATGTCATGAAGAAGCACATGGTGGGAGGCAGGGAGAACATCAATGCACTGGAAGGGGAAAGAGGTTGGAGATAGGAAATATGCAATTCTTATGTGCATTGAAATTGACTCAAAGAGGAAAGAATAATCAAATACATTGGGGCAGGGAATTGATTTTTGTCCTATACTGAAATAGAAGGGTAACAAACGGAATGGTGGGGAGGGAAGCAGTGAAAGGAAGGGAGAGGTTGAGGGGGATGTTTAAAACGATTGTAAAGAAAATAAGAATGGAATAAGAAGGGAGGGGGTTAGAAAGGGAAGTAAAATCAGGGTTTCCACTTTTATTAAAACATTTAACATTTATTAAAATGAGGGGTAGTCAGATGCTACAAAGAGGGAAATTTAATTAAATGCAAAACAAAGTTAATTAACATTTGTTATGGGTTCTTTCAAGAGTAATCTAATACTACTGTAGTTATATGCTACTCATAATTGTAAACTGTAAAACTCAATTAGAGGTTAGAGCAGTGATGGTAAACCTATGCCATTGATGCCAAAGATGGCTTGTAGAATACTCTTTGTGGGCACCCGGATTACCAAATAGAAGAAAGATTTGGCAGAATTACTCTTTCCACCACACCTGATGACATTTTTTCACAACTCACTCTGCCCAGCAGCCCACTTCCCACCCCCAATGTGGGGAGGGCATACTTGGCACTCTGTGAAGGGAGTGAGGAGAATGGCACATTTCCCAATTAATGGGCATCCCATCAATTCCCAGTTCTTTGCTACCACAAAGAAAGCTACTATAAATATTTTAGAACATATATGTTCTTTTCTTTTGCCTTGATCATTCTAGGAAATAAATTTAATAGCCATATTAATGGGTCAAAGATATATACAGTTTTCCTCTATTTTTTAAGGAGAACCAGTAGACCAGTAGCTTTGTTAGTTACCATTATGTAATGTAATATTTTTTCCTTCTACTTATTTTTTCATTATTTTTTACAGATGAATTTCATTATTAATTTCTCAGGTTTCATAGGTATCTTGTGTTAGTGTGATTGTCAAGGCACTGTTAAAATAAACTTAAATAATATTCTCATTTTTGTTGTATTAATTTGGTTTATCATGAGTAATTAAGATTCCTCTAATTATTTTGATCTAGCTTTATTTTTAGTTGTATTTACATATTTTGGAATCTGCTGTTATAGGTAAATGTTGATATTTTAAAAAAATTTTATGCTGATTTAAAAAGAAATTTCTCTTTCTGTCGCTTCCTGCTGTGTGTGTGTGTGTGTGTGTGTGTGTGTGTGTGTGTGTGTTAATATACAAATTCTTGCTCTTCCTCAATTTTAGGTTAAACAATTATGGGAGAGAATTAGATTATAGTGCTTCCACCTTGTCTACTCTCTTTTCTAGTCCTGCCAACTTGTTTTTCTAAATATTCTAATAGATCCATAAAGACATCTAGATGAAGATTCTCCAATGAAGCAGACAATGCATTTTTGTCTGCCTATCCTTTTTTGACTTTTGTCCATTCCATTCCTCATATATCCAATAGAGCATGCTCACTCATTTTGCTGAGGTTTCTGTAACTCTTGAGAAATAGCCTGGCTACCAATGGAGCATATGGCCCATCAGTGATCCCTCACTCTTATTACAAGACAAGTATACTTCCTTTTCCAGAAATGTATCACTGATGATATACTTTACACTGCTTCTCCTATGTAATTACTCATTTTTAATGTATCTTGGCATAGTCACAACCACACTGAGGTTCTCCATTGTTATTGATGAGATAGTTTCAATTGTGTAGAAATTTTATTTAATGATTTATAATGGCATGCATCTATCAAAGATGTGTTCATCCCTTATATACAGTATTACTTAAAGAATATTGATAATAAAAAGATGGACTTAAAAAAAAGCATTGCAGGAAATTAAAAGAACTAAGAAAAAAACGTGTATAGTATTTGGTCATTTATTCTTCCTAAAGAGCCATCAATGTAATAATGTTCAAAGTAACGATTATTCATATTTTAAATAAATTTTATTTAAAATTTTTGTTTTTACATCATCTAAATTTTTCCTATTATTCCTTGCCTACCACCTATATCCATTTTTTCTTCCACTGTAAAATATCATCCTTGTGTGTCTCTTTTAAATGACACAAAATTTCTCCCTTCTCCTTTTTCCTTCCCTATTCTTGCATTCTTCTTTCCTATCCCTTAACGTTTTTGAAATAATTCCAACAAAATAGAATAAAACCTGTGCTCTGTATGTAAACTTTCAAAGGTCCTAATAATGATAAAATTTTCAGAAGTTACCTATATCATCTTTGCATTATTAGGAATAACATTATTGATTAAGTAACAAGTTTTGATAAGCTGAGTAGAAATCAGAATGGAAAGCAGGAGATTCCATCAGAATCTTCAGGTGGAGGTTTTTGTAAATGCCATTCTGAACTCAAGATTCTGAGCAGCAGTTCTCTGAGCTATCTTTGGATTGAGCCTGGTTCAAGATGGAGCTGTTTCAAAGACTCTCTGAGACTTTTCCTCCAAAACCTTTGGAAATACTTGCAATAACAGCTTTTGAAGACAAAAGTCACTTCATGATCAGTGTTAAATCTAACAGAAGAAAAAGATATTTTCTGTCTTTTAATCCAGATTGGGACCAAGTCTAAGGCCAAGCCTCAGTCAGAGCAACTCTGACTGGCTAACACTGAACTTATGATTTTGGAGACCTACTTTAAGGAAGATAAATATATTATCAACAATCTAATAGAAATAGGCTATGTAGATAAGGAAATTTGGGTTTTTAGCTAGGAATAGGAAGCAATATAGTAGCTGGTTTTCAAGGAGAAGGCAGACTTTGGTCTAGTTTGGGAGCAGGTAAAAGCTTAGTACTCCTTAGTCTTTAGGATTTCCTGTTTATTAATCACCTTCTTAACACATGTCTTAATAAATTAGGATTTTTTTTCATCTGTCTTCTGCATGATCCATTGCATTGGCCTACAACCAAGGCCCAATACTGTTAACTTGACCCTAGTATGTAGGGTATCTGATTAACAACAACAATCAGATACTGAGTTTATTATTATCCCTAACAGTTTTTGGTGAGTTAACAGGGAACTAAAGAACCTAAAACCTTGTTTTAGGGCTTCCATTCAAAGACAGTTGAGCCTCCATTGGGAAATTCAAAGGGAGCAGTTTTTTTCCCCTGAATTCCAGTGGATTGAACATTAGGTGCTGCCAAAAGTCAACAGCCAAAAGGCCAACCCAGTCACCCAGCTCGCTTGCAAACAGTTTGCAAGACTACTCCATAATAAGAAATGGGGTTGTTTTCTTTTGAAATGGCTTTTCTGCCTCACTTATTTTTATCAACCATACCTTTGTACTTCCAAGGGGTATTCTTCTACGTATTTCTGATGTCAATATTATCCATGACAGAAGTGATATCTTACATGCCCTTTGAGATATTGATACTATCCATGGGTATGATGTTAAAAGTTCTAGGGAATATCTTTAGATATTGGAAAATAATTTTTAAGGAGAAAATACAAAATACTGAATGGAAATGGAGAGTTATCTGCTTAGAAAACAAACTTCACAGAATTGAAACACAATATGAAGAGTGGGCTAAAGCACATGGGGCTACCAAACTAGATAGAGAAACTGAGCCATTGGAAAGCAATACAGCATACATGTTCCTACTAAAGGAGGTCCCAATAATTACTCCAGACAATGGGATCTTCAATGTAAGGTGTCATAATACATTTACCCAGACTGATTTAGATTCTTTCAAAGCCTCTACACTGAGTTACAATGAAGAACCAATGGCAGTTGTCAAACAATTCAAAAAGATACTGAAATTGTATTATTCAACATATTTAGACTTTAACATCCTTATAGATGAGTTGCTAACAAAGAGGGAAAAACAGAAAATAATTAAGGATACCAACAAGAACCCCAGAGTAACTAACTAACCCCTTCAAGATTCTAGTGGGAAAATAATTTAATTTAGGGGTACAGTGATTTTGGCACAGCTAGAAAAGCAATAATACAGACCCTGAAAGACAATTTCAACAGGCTAGGGACTTGGTCTAAATTTGAGAGACTGAGGCATGAAGTGGGAGAGACCCCATCTGTTTTCCTGGACAAAGTGATAGACTCAGGGAAGAAATGGGTTGGCCTGGACATATATGGGGATAAAGATGTGAACCATATCCAAAGACAATTTTTCAAGAATTCATGACCTGCAGTCAGAATTTTTTAGGAGCAGCTGCCCAAAATGGGATTTAATGGAACTTGATGAAATTAGGCATATGGCTTTGTATATTTATCAGAATGACAAAGATGGGAAATCTAAAGACAAAAATGACATCATAGGTAATTTGATGAAAGAAATAAAAGATCTAAAGCAAAAGTTAAAATCCATTGAAGGGCAGGATAAGGCAATAGCTTCAATGAGAACATATAGACCACCTAGGACAAATTACAATAATTGTAGAAATTATAGACTAACCCTTGCTGTTATTTGTATAATAGACCTGGTCACCTGATGAGAGAATGCCACTCTAGGGGACAAGATTTTAAGCAGAGTTTCAGGGGAAACAAAAGCAACCACTTTAATAGATTTAATGGGTTCAGACAGAATGGCTATGGGAATTATGGCTTTAATAACAGATTCAGTAATGGGTTTAATAATGCATATGAATATGGGAGACCTAATTACCCTAACCATTATGACAATGGCTGTCTCCATGGATCAGCGCAAGTATCAGACTTAGCAACAATGCAAGACTATATTAAGGCTGGTACATGTCCAAATACTCCCAAGTAGCTGGTGGGAACCCCCAAAAGATGGAAATACAGAAGGGACAGGCTGCATTATGAAGGTGTGCAGAGGGTACTACAGTTCAAGATATAGTGCAAGAATATGAAAGAGAAACAGATATAAATAATGATGTAGAGAATTTAGTTAATGGGCAGAGTGATGTAATGGAGTAAAATGAAGCATTAGTGAGTGGACAGGAACAAGAGCTGAATTTTCCTGATCCTAGTGTTTTCTCAACTGTAATCCCAGTCCATTCTCTTGAAAATATCATAGAACCCCCATGTTACCCTGAAGGTGGGGGTGTCAGTATTATGATTGCCTATTTGACACTGGCTCTGTGAAATCTGTGTTGTAAACTCCCCCCAGAAGAGTGTGAAGCAGTGGGAACAATGGAAGTTGTGGGTGTGACAGGGAAACTCCAAGTTGTAAAGAAACTAAAACCAAGAATGTTATCCCTAGGACCTCTTAGTGTGGAACATTCCTTTTTGCTTATGTTGAACTCCACAATGAATTTAGTGGGGAGAGACCTTTTATGTAAACTGAGGGCAACTATAGTGTGTTCTCCTACTATAGATATTTCACTAAAGCTAACTGAGTAATCCCTAAATCTTTTACTGGAATTGTTTCTAGATAAAATAGATTCAGAGGGGGGAGGAAATTATGTCTATATAATACCAGAAGATATCCCTGAAGATTTATGGGCTGCCAGTTTCACAGATGTTGGCTTACTAAAATCAATGGTCCTGTTAATGTTGTAACTAAAGGAGGTCCACCACCATGTATTCCTCAATACCAATTGAGTAAAGAAGCTATTGAAAGGATAAGCCTGATTATAGAGTCTCTTACAACAAGAAATAATAATACCCTGTATTTCTGGGTATAATACACCCATTTTACCTGTAAAAAAAAGCCCATGTTAGATGCAAATGGCAAAGTGGTCTATTGATTTGTGCAAGATCTGAGGATAGTCAATGACCATGTAAAAAACCACCCTGTTGTATCAAGTTCTGCAACGATAATTTCTGCAATCCCTGCTAATGCAAAATGGTTCACAGTGCTGGATCTATGCTATCTCAATACACAAGGAATCATGATATATATTTGCATTCACATGGAGAGGAGTCAAGATGATGTAATGCCATTTGTCCCAGGGATTCTGTGAAAACCCCTCCCTCTTTGCCCAAATTTTAACTAAAGACCTTGCAAATATACATTTTAAAGACAGCAGGCTGATATATTTTGTAGATCATCTGCTTCTCACATCACCATCAGCCAAAGAGTGTCAACATGATAGTAAACTTCTTTTGGTTGAATTATATAAGAGAGGACAAAAGATATCAAAATCCAAAGTGCAGTGGTATTTACCTTCTGTAGAATACCTGGGATTTATGCTATCTCAGGAGTCCAAGAGCATTTCCCAAAATAGGGTAGCAGATATTCAGAAGATCAGTGTCCCTAATACCAAACACCAACTAAGGGCAATCTTCAGTACCACTGGATTTTGTAGGCAATAGAACCCTTAGTATGGAGAAATTACTAAATTACAGATGTTTTAAAAATGGGATGCTGAGACAGAATCTCTGAAGCCAAAACCAGAACATCTAAAGGCCATTGTAAAGTTAAAGTAAGCAATTTTATTGGCTCCTTGTATAGAAAGGATTTACAAGCCAAGCCAAGCATGCAAAACAAAGTAAAGGACTTCATCTGTCAATCAAAAAGGAACATTCCAAATATAATGTTCCCAGGAAATGCAGTTGGAGGCAAACCAGCCTTAAGAGGGAAGAAGCTGGGAACAGGTCCCCTGTTAGCTTCTGTCCTAGGCTGAAGGACCCCTGGGGAGTCTTCTGGAGCTAGGCTTAGAGGAAATTATCTTTTGTTGGTGGCTGAGACTTGAGTTTGAAGGAAGAAGAAAGAAGATTAAACAGCTGTCCTCCCATCTCTCTGATAGACTTTTGTATCATAGCTGTGACAGGACTGACATTTCCCAAAATTCTCCTAACCCTCCTTATAGATCAGGGATAACCCTAACCCTCTCACCTCATATTCCATACTTGTCCTATTTTCCCAATAAACCCCCTTACTTGAGGAAAGAAGAGTAAAGAATATTCTCTGAAATCTCATAGTTCCTCTGAGTTACTTAGAACGTGGCTGACTAAGACCGGGGAAGGGGAAAGGGAGGCAGGAGGGAGAGGATGGAAAACAGGTGGTATTTGAGGGAGGAGGATAGGCAAAATATTAATCTATTAGCCATTTAAGGAATTGATAGACACTCTCAAGTATCAATAGGCACCCACTGATAATATCATTGGAATTAGTATCTCCATTACAACTAGGCACCTTGAGGTTTCCCCTGGTATGTCTCTAGTCAGCCAGAGTATCTTATTTATTACACCCTGCTCTAGGTATCCTTGACTACTCTAAACCACTCTCGCTTTATGTACACAAGCATAAGGGGTTAGCATCAGGTGTGTTAACACAGAATTTAGGATCAAATAAACGTCCTATAGCTTATTATTCTGGTCAACTAGATCCCATCACTGCATAGAACTGAACCATGCTTAAGGGGAGTATTAGCAACAGTATTGCTAGTTACCAAAGCTGCAGATTTAGTGTTGGACTGCCCATTGACAGTTTTTGCCCATACAAAGTTGAGACACTCTTGCTGAAGTACAGAATACAGACCTTTTCAAATCAGTGCCTAAGAAGGTATGATATAGTGTTACTAGGGAGTGAACACATAACACTTAAGAGATGTAACACCTTGAACCCAGACACATTGTTGCCCAAATTGCCAACAAAGGGAGACCCATTGCATGATTTTAAGATTGTGGTACAAATGGCAGAAAGACCTTGAGAAAATCTTTCAGACACACTCCTAGACAATCCTGACCTGATCTTATTCACTGATGGTTCATCTTTTATGCAGAACCAGATAAGATTTATAGGAGCTGCTGTAGGTAGAAAATTTGAAACTCTGTGGTTTGCCTCACTACCTCACAACCTGAGTGATCAGGAAGTAGAATTAATTGCCCTGAAAAGAGCATATGAGATTGCAAAAGACCAGAAAGCAAATATTTGTATGAATTCCAAATACACATTTGGGATGTCATACACTTGGTTCCCTATGGCTTAAGAGAGGTTTTTTTTTTTAATATCTAGTGGAAAAAATGATTGCAGAGGCAGAAATTATCCAAGAGTTATTGCTAGCTCTGCAACTACCAAAAGAGTTGGCAGTAATTCACTGCAAAGCGAATTTGCAAGGGAAGGATTTCATAGCCAAAGGAAATCAAAGGATTGACATAACAGAAAGACATGCAGCATAACAGAGTCCTGCTTTGATAAGGAATTTCTCTGTCATTGATTAGGTAGATCTGGAAAAAAGCTTACACAGACAAAGAGATTCAGAAATGGAAGCAGAATTTCAAAGCTAGAAAAGAGAATGGGGCCTGGATAGTGTCAGGGGAAAACCAATTCTTCCAAGAGCATTTTACTCTCATATATGTCAGGCAATGCATAATAAGGGTCATTTTGGAACACAATCAATAATAGATACTATGAAAAGAACTTGGGTCTCCTGCTATAACCACTGTTCCCAATAAAGTGTGCTCAGTTTGTTCTGTTTGTCAACAACATAACCAAAGAATATTTAAACAGAAAGTGTTTGGGAACCATCTATTATCACACATACCTTTTGAATATCTGCAAATGGATTATAAAAATATGCCCATGGCAGGGAATTTCAATATTTGCCTAGTGATAGTAGACCAGCTAACTCTCGGTCACCGAGAGACTACCACTAACTCAGTGGTCTGAAGTTTTTCCATCTAGTAAGAACACAGCAAGTTCTGTAGCAAAGAAACTATTGAGAGACATAATTCCTAAATTTGGATTGCCACAACAGATAGATTTGGACAGAGGGAGTCATATTACCAACACCATTTTAAAACAGATCTATGAGAATCTGGGAATCATGCCAAAGTCCCATGTCCTATATCACCCACAAAGCTCAGGACAGGTTGAAAGAATGAACCAAGAAGTAAAATCAATGATTGAGAATATGTGCACAGAGACCCATTTGAAATGGCCAGAAATTTTACCATTAGTTCTATTCTATCTGATGAGTCAACCAAGAGGGGACTTGCTCATCTCACCATATGAAATGCTCTTTGGCTATTCACCAATGCAGGCAAAAACCTTCAAAACAGCTTATGTATCTATGCTTGGGGAGATCTAGAATTTTCTGAATACATAAAAAACTACAACACAGGGTCAGAGAACTGCAAGAAATGGGTGTCTTAGTTCAGGGAGGACCATTAGACATGATACTCCATAATATACAACTGGGAGACTTGGTATGCATCAAAAATTTTAACATACTAGTTCAACACAGTCAGCTTAGATAGGGCATTATCACATACTTATGACAATACCTTCAGCTATCAGAATACAAGAGAAAGATTCATGGGTACATTGCTCACATATAAAAAGGCAGCAAGGGGAAGATTTGACATCAGACAACATGGCTTCAGGCAATATGATGGCAGATGAAGAGGTTATTCTACAGGAATGAGTAGGGATTATTAGGAATAATATTGTTGATTAAGTAATAAGTTTTGATAAGTTGAGTGGGAGTCAGAATGGAAAGCAGGAGATTCTATCAGAATCCTCAGGTGGAGGTTTTTTCAACTGCCACTCTGAGCTCTGGAGATTCTGAGCATCAGTTCTCTGAGCTGTCTTTGGACTGAGCCTGGTTCAAGATGGAGCTATTTCAAATCCTCTCTGAGACTTTTCCTCTAAAACCTTTGGAAATACTTGCAATAACAGCTTTTGAAGAAAAAAGTCACTTTGTGATCAGTGTTAAATCTAACAGAAGAAAAAATCTGTTCTCTGTCTTTTAACCCAGATTGGGGCCAAGCCTGAGTCAGGGCAACTCTGGCTACACTGAATTTATCATTTTGGAGACCTACTTTAAGGAAGATAAATATATTATTTATAAGCTAGTAGAAATAGGTTATTTAGATAAGGAAATTTGAGTTTTTAGGTAGAAATAGGAAGCAATATAGTAGCCTGGTTTTCAAGGAGAAGGCAGACCATGAGGTCTAGTTTTGGAGTGGGTGAAAACTTAGGACCCCTTAGGCTCCAAGATTTTCTGTTTATCACCTTCTTAAAACATTATAAATATTAATGAATTAGGAATGATTTTTTAAAATCTGTTTCCTGCATTATTCATTGCATTGGCCTACAACCAAGGCCCACTACTGTTGCATTGGCCCTTGTATCTAGGGTGTCTGATTAATAACAATTAGATATTAAGTTTATATTGTCCCTAACTGCATATAGGAATAAAACAGTTTAATATTTTTGAGTCACTTATGCTTACTCTCATGTTATCTTTACATATTTCTCTTGGGCCTTCTGTTTATATGTCAGACTTTCTATTCAGATCCTGACTTTTTCTGAGGAGGAATTAAAAAATCCTCTATTTCATCAAATATCCATTTATTCCCTGAATATTTTTACTCAATTTTAATAAGTAGAGTATTCTTGTTCATAATTCCAGCTCATTTTCCTTTGTATTATATTCCAAAGTCTTCACTTGTTTATTGTGAAAGCCAATAGATCTTGTGTGATCCTAACAGTGGCTCCATATTTGTAGTGACTGCTTGAAGTATTTTCTCTGACCTGGGAGTTCTGGAATTGGTTTTAATATCCTTGTGAGTTGTCATTTTGTGGTATCTTTCAGAAAGTGATCAGATTCTTTCAATTTCTCTCATCATATGGTTATAGGTTATTATGAAATTTCTCTTTAATCATTTTTTGAAATATGAATAAAAATTTTTGAAGGCTATAGTTTTTAGATAGTCTAATAATAATTGTTAAATTATCTCACATTTTCTATTTTGCAGATCATTTGTTTTTTCTCATTAAATACTTCATACTTTATTTTTTCATTCTTTTGATTTAACTGTTATTAATGTTTTTTGAAGTCATTTATTTTCATTTTCCCAATTCTAATTTTCAAGGAATTATTTTCTTCAGTGAGCTTTTTTGTCTTTTTTTTCCATTTGGCCAATTCTATTTTTAAGTGGTTATTTAATTGAGTGAATGCTTTTACATCTTTTTCTCATTTTTGTTGCTTCCTTTACCAAGTGGTTTACTTTTTTCAAGATACTCTTGCATCACCGACTTCTTTTCCCAATTTTTCCTATACCTCTCTTATTTGATTTTTTAAACTCTTTTTGAGTTCTTTAAAGAATTCTTATTAAACCTGACACCAATTCATGTTTTAATTCTGGGCTTTGCATCTAGCTATTTTGACATTTTAGTCATTTTCTGAGTTTGTGTATTGATTTTCCTTGTCCCCATAATAATATGATGATGATCAATTTCATTTTTTGTTGTTGTTCATTCACTTTCCAGCATATGTGTTTTACTTTGAATTATATTAAAGTTGGTTTCTATTCACCTCTGGTGGGGTATCACTCTTCTAAATCTCACACTTTTTTCTGTTGCTATTTTCAGGGAAAATTCTGTGTGTTTGGATGTTTTTGTTGTATTTAAGGTATCTGATCCTTGGAGAATTTGACTATTGTTCTCCTGGTCTTCAAAAACTGCTACTGATGCTGGTATGGCCATTGTTGGTACCACCACATGTGTGAGCTGTGAACAAGGCCCCACTTGGGTATCAGACATTTCTCCTGCCAACTTCAGTTTTCTTATGCTAAAAATATATCTCAGCCCAAATTTTATTAGTTCGGCCACTCCAAAATTAGATTTGAAAAGTTATTTTGAAGTTGTTAGGAGGGGAAAGTTAGGAAAGTTCAGCTAGGTAGCTGCTTCTCATCTGCCTTCTTGCCTTCTATAAACAAATAATTTTGAAAGATTAGAAATTGTCAATAAAATAAGTCCAGAGCACATATGATGTGAAGAATGCTGTCCACTAGTTCATAACAGAGATGTGATGTGCTAATATGTTAGGTGTGATCATCTGATTATTTTGCTTTGCATAAGATTAATCCTATATATTCCATAAATAAAACTAGTCCATATAAAACATGATTTTTAAAATAAACTTGAATAAGAATTTCAGTCCTATTACAAAATTAATTTGTTTATTTAGAATGATTTCTTAGATAACTTGTTTTAGTTTACTTCATAGCATTTTGTGTAAATTTTTATATGATATTCATTAAAGATATTCCTAAAGAATAATCTAATTATTTTGGTTATTCTCTGATTTGAGGATTAAGTTTATATTTGTTTTTAAATTGAGTGTACTCAAATGCTTTCTTTCTCAATTTTAAAAATAATTTGATAGTGTTGGTATTACTTTTTTCCTGAAACTTTCATTAAATTCTCCTGCTAATTAATTAATAGTAGGAGAGATCCTTCTGCTTTATCCCCTCATGTTGGTTTCATTATGTCTAATTCTCTTTTATGAAATTTGATTAATTTAATTTTTTCTAATTGCTTGGGTATGTTATATTTGTGAAGATGTTCTTGATATTTGTTAGCATATACCTGCACAGTGGGCTATGATAATTTTAATGTCTTTCTTTGATATGATTTCATCTTGTTCATTAACAAGTTTATTAAGTATACTTTCTGTTCTCTGTTGAAGATTAAAGGTTATCATTATTTTTTCCCAAGGGGCCATTTTATTCTTAAAAAATCATTTTCATAGTCTTTTTTCTATTTCATTTAATTCTCCTCTAATTTTTAATAGTTCTTCATTTGTGTTTTTATTGTTTACAGTTTCTTAAGCCATCTCTTTTCTATTTTTTGAGTTATTGTTAGTTACAATTGTTTCCCACCTATCTCCTACCACTATCCAATTGATTACTTGAGCTATATTCTAGAAATTTTTGCACTTTTTGTTCTGATAATGATTATCGTATTGATATTATATTTTCCAAATAATTATGAATTCTTTTAGTGAGTTGTCCTTTTTTCCAATGCGTTATTTAGAATCTCCATTACAGTTTATATTTCTTTTATTTCTGAATCAGTTATTATTTTTTATTATGTTACATTATGCTTAAACATTGATTTTTATAATTCCTGCATTTAAATTTTATTTATATTATATATGGATAAATACATAGCCAATTTTTGAAAAATGTTCCATGTGATATTGAATACATATTCATACAAATTTAAGTTGAGTATGTATAGAAATATAGATACATATGTGCATAACACATATAATATTTGTAAAAATTCCATGTGATATTAAGTTGACAGATATCTATCTACTATCATATATCTATCTCTTTAATATATCCATGTCTATCTCATTTAGGAGATTCTACAGTATTTTCATTACTATTTTGTTCAATTGTCTATTTCTCCTTTCTTTGTCTTTGCCTTAGATTTGTCCAAAACTTAGAGGGCTTTAAATAATAGTTTGTGTAATTTTGTTTTCTCATTCTTTCTGTACCTGTCTTTAATTTTGTTTAATTTACCCCATTTACATTCAAAGGTACGATAATTTGGTTTGTCTTTTTTTACCATTTGTAGCGTGTGTTTATGGGTGTGTGTGCGCGCGCATGTGTGTGTGTGTGTATGCACACATATATTTAGAATTTTATGTTCTGTGAAGATATTTTTATTGCTTCCCTTCTTCTACATTGTTATGAATTTAAGAAATACATAATGTAGCATACTAGGCATATTAGCATCTTGAAAGTATCATTGATGTTTTGATATTGTATCTTATGTGTTCATATACCAGACTCATGGTCATGTTACTTATTGATTATTGTATTTCCAAATCTTCATTCCAAATGACAAAAGAATTCCTGAGAAGGACATTGTTTGCCACAGGGTCCTAGCTCCCACCTTGTTAGACCACATTCCTTACCAAGTTCAATGTTTGATTCTGTGATTGTCAATTAAGACAATGCTAAAGCCTATGCCATGTCACATGTTCATTAGCTACCTCCCACTCCACATTCCTAAATTCCTAAATTCTCCAATAAAAGTTTGAGGGTACATGGCATAGAGCCCTCTCTCAATACCATCAGAGAGGCATGGACAATGGAGCCCATATTTTTAAACTCTTTGTCTCTAAGCATTTATTCCTCTCTCTCTCTCTCTCTCCTCTTTCCATTTTTCCTCAGTCTCCTTCTCAGGTGTCCACCCACAAGAATATTAACATATAACTGAAGGAGGTTACACATAAGAACTTCTTTATGCAAAATAGAAGGAAAATGTGAAACTGCAATTTCTTTTTTTTGAATAGTGTACTTCCTTTTAAATATGTAAAGGAAATGAGTTAATTATAAAATATATCGTTCAATTTATAACTTTCAGAGCTATCATTCTTGTCTGTGTTTCCTTCTGATTCCTTTTAAAAAAATAAATTGCTTCAAAATACATTTTTTTACATTGCCAAAATTTCCCATGTAGTGTCTGGCAGGTAGACTAAGTAATATCCATTAATACAAATACCAGGAAATAATTAATTCTTGTTGGCTTCACATGATTAAGACAATAGCCTAGAGCAGTGAGGCATTAAATGGTTTGTCTAGTCATATAGTCACTATTACTTAGAGGCAAACTTGAATTTGAATTTCTCCAATTCTTAAATCAAATCTCTGCCATATTTGTTATTTTCCTCATTAACCCTTAAAAAAACTTTTCAGAGGCTTCTTTTATTCTTTTTGTTTGATATTTATGACAATATTTTCAAAAATTCCCTAAATTCAATACACCATCTTTCATGGTGGTAATTGTGGGACTAGTACTCATGTAGGAAATTTGCATTAATTCAGACCCAGTAATATCCATGAATAGGATATAACAACAAAAAATGTATTTTTCTATATATATATGTATATATATATATATATAATATACATAAGGAGAAAATTTTTTGAACTTGGAACTCATCAATTTCTGGATGGAAAAGTGGCCTCAAATGTTCCAGTGTATTAATTGTGGTATGAGGTACTAAGTAGGACTCAGAGATTGGTTTATGAAGTATTGCAAAAAACAAAGGCCCAGAAAATACCAAGTCAATAGATGGGAGAGCCAAGTCCCCAAAGTAGGCACCATAGAGTGTTGGAGTCCAAGGCAGAGGCTGTGAGATGCCAGGATTTGAAAGGTCATGTAAAGATCAGCTCAGAATAAATTCCAGTAGAAACAAGTTCAGATGTCATGAGGATTTTTTTCTCTGTTCATATTCTAATGGGGAAGACAACATGAAAATACCTACGTACAAGATAAAATTACAATAAATGGAAGGTAATCTGAAGGGTAAAGCTTTAGCATCTTTTGGGGTTTGGGAAGGGTTGAGATTTGAACTATGTGCTTAAAGAAGCTAATGGAATTCAGAGGCAAAAGTGAGAAAAGGTAGAAGAGAATACCATTCCAGATATAAGGAATAGTCAGTCCAAAGGCAAGACTATTATGATATGGGAGCACGGGAGGAACCAGAATATAAAATGTTCTAAATTCCAAATAGAAGAGTTTATGTTTGATAATGCAGGCACTAGAGAACCACTGGAACTCACTGAGTAAGGTGTGCCATTGTCTGACATTATGATGTGGAAAAAAACTGACAACTGAGTGGAGAATTTATTGGAGTTGAGGAAGTATTGAGATAGAAAGATATATTAAAAAGACAACAACAACAACTCATGTAATAGTCTAAGCAGAAGATGAGGGCCTGGAATGGAGCAATGGATAGAAGAGGAAGGGACATATATTCTTATATTCTGAATGTAGCAAGAAGCAGATTGGATGTATGGGGTGAGGGAATAGGTGGTAATCACAAGGATGATAATGAATTTGGCAGTCTTGATTGAGAGGCTAAATCTAAGTAGGAATAGATACCCTAATTAGGAATAGATAATTTTTGAAAAGGGAAAGTTTGGAGGCTGTTGAATTTAGGGAAAGATGATTCAAGATATTATTAGTATTAAAATAGATTTGGAAAACTCCAGAGTGAAGAGATTGCCAGATCACATTGCCTTAAGCCCAGCTTGGAACTTTGGGGAAAGGTCCCTGGCAGGGAATCTTGAGAAGAGGTTGATTGTTTTTCCCATTGACACTCCCTCCTGGCTGAGTATCTTGGCTTAGAGAAAGTGGAAAACTCAGCTCTCAGGGTAAATCTGGAAACCTGAGTGGCAGCTTGGAGAAAGGAAAAGTTGGAGAGTTGGGAATAGCTGAAGAAGACCAACTGAAAAGAAGAAAGTAAAAGACTGTTTTTTTTTTTTCCTCTGTGGCTGCAGAGTGGCCAGGCCCAGGAACCTGACTAGGCCAAAGCCTGACTAGGCCAAAGCCTGACTAGACCCAGAAAGAACTGAAAGTTGGAAAAGTGAGCTGTCAGAATCAAGGAGATAGTAACTTAATATATTTAAAGAATAATAACTAGCATAGAGTATTTAGCATAGATTTGGGGGGTTAGTAATAGATTTAAGGAATTCAGTGAAGGTCTGGGACACCCGGTAGAAGAAATCCTGTGAGAGGACCTAGTTTGGGAATTGGGATGTTATACCCCCTTAGAGTTAGGGATTCTCTCCTCAACCCTTCCTACTTATGTATCTCTCATTTAGGCTATCATTTAACTTATTAAATAGAGATTTTGTTTTTCCTTCAGTCTCCATAGTGTTACTGTCAGCCATTTTTACTAGGCCATGGCCTCAGTTACTCCATTTGTAAAGTAAATATGTTAGACCAGATAATATCTGGTTTTTTTTTTCAATTCTAATATTTCACATTTTTTATCTGTTCATTCAGTGAATGGGAAATAAATCCATTTGTTTCCCCTTAAATTGGTGTGGATTTTTCAGTCGATCACAGTTATTTCACTGATATGAAATAGCATTTTAAGGATGGGCAGAGTACACTAAGAACTACCCTGATCCAGTGCCATTCAGTATTATAATAATGCTGTGAGTTATTCAGCTTTGATATAAGCTGAGTATCTAACATAGTTTATGCCTTGGAGTGGGACTTCTGTAAATTTCTTTCCACATGCAATGACCTCAGAACATACTGAATTTAGCTCTGCTGCCCATGCTTTGATGGTTTTTTATTACTGAAGACCAATAGCATCTTAATTATACAATTATAAATCTGACAAGTGCAAATAATAAATAATGGTAGAAAATGAAACCATTTACCAAAGGCATAAATAGACAAAGATGTGTGCCTCAGGACAAGAAAACAAAAGCCATTAATGAATATTCTGTACAAAGCAAATCATAATATGCAGTAGGTATGCAAAGAGCTCCCATTCTTTATCTTTGACACTGGAGTGTAGCAAAGAGAATTCTAGATAAGCATTCTGCTGCTGCTTATTATAACCTTGGGAAACTTCTCAGGGCATGGTTTCTCAATCTGAAAAATAGTTGTTTCCTCCTCACCAATGTTTCTAGGTATTTCTCTGTGGACTAAATAAATGCCTACCAAGAATCTCTGTCTAAGCCTTACAAATAATTTTCAAAAACTATTCATTCCATAAAACACATAATGATCCAACCTAAATTTCTCAGTTCTACCCTCTTCTCTTTGTAACCACATTTTTTTTCTATCTATATATAAGCTCAAAAAATGCTGTATTCCTCCTGTAGCATTAACCTAAGTTCTCTTTCAGGGATTTCCCATGAAAACTAAGAATAGAGAAATAAATTAACTTTAGGCCTATGGCTGATTTCTCAGACCCAAATATTTTTTTAAATTTATGTTTATGATAATACCCATCTATTTACATTACTATCAACTATGTCTATTCTCAGCTATTTGCACTATTTTATAATACATATTTTTCTTCAATAAGATTTGTTAATCCAGTTTTAAGTTGGTTTGAACAAAGAAACAAAGACATTCACCGTTATGGACTTTACATATCTTATGTGGGAAATGACTGTTTTGACAATACTGACTTTTCCTAAGCCATTGTGGTCCAGTTTTCATTTATGCTTTTAGGTTCTAATATGTTTGAAAATTTAGGCATGTGGGTCAATGATTAATTGATGGTTATCCTGATGTCTTTAACTCATATATTAAAAGTGTGATCATAGTATGCTGATAAAATTAAAGGTTGAAGACTACTCCCCTGACTACTGAATGAAAATCTAGGCAAGTTTTCCATCTTTTGAGGTCATCAACTGATATTTTCTAAAATCCCTTAACTTTTAGTAGTGTGAATAAGTTGATCTGTACCTTTAGTGATTTCTTTCATTATTGCCAAGTGGAATTATCACTTGGGAATCAACTCTAGATTCTTGAGTTGTTATTTACTCAATAACATTCAGGATGGGGTATTTCTAATCCTTTGCAATGCCAGTGCAGCCCCTCATTGGTTGGCCAGGGAAGAAATGAAAAAGAAGCCAGGTGGCAGTGCTAAATTAAGGTGGATTACATTAAAAAAAAAAAACAAAGAAAGATATCATTGAAACAGAGAGAGTCTGAATGGATATGTACATATGTGGGGTTCCTTTTGTTGATTCTGTCACCAAGTAGGCAACAATTTCTTCTTTGAGATGTTGGATTTAAATGGTTGAGCATTGATTATCTCTGCCCTGTTGATCAGAACAACTAGAGATTGTTTAGCATGTGGAGCCAATGTGCACAGGTAGCCAATATTTCTATAGCCATCTGAGCCAGATTGAACATTTCAACATCACCTGACAAAATGAATATACTCCTTCTCTGCATGTTAGTTTCCTATTTTCCAAGCAAGTGTTCCCATTGTGTTGGGAAACAGGAAGTTAGAAATAAGCAAGTGGTTTTTTTTGGATGTTTCTCATTGTTATTTGGGAGCCATCGAGCTGTAAGTAAAGAGTAGTGGGGTTCAGGATTTTCTGCATTTTTGCTAGTGTTTCATGTACTGCTGACTGTTATTCTTTAACCAATTAAATTGATTCATATGTTACAATATAAGGAATAGATGAGTATTTTTTGGGGGTAGGGAAATGATTGATTTCTAAAAAAAAAGGAAATTAGGAAATTTAGGAATTATTAAATTATAAAAAATTAGGAAAAATAAGTTGTAGACAAAAACAAAAGAGTCTAACCTTATTCCTTCCTCTAGGATCCTAGAAAGAAATGATTATCTGAAGCTAATAGTTCTAAGTAGGCAATGATTTCATGACAATAAATCATTCAAGATATTTAAACTCCAAAAGTGAGAGAATGACATTGACATCTGTAAAGAAATCATTGTGAAAAAACAGTAGGTAGTAGCAATAGTAGCCATAATGTGTAACCTAGAGTACTATAGAATAGTATTGGTGAATGATGTTGAGTTCACATGCCTAAACTGCAAATTCAAACTGCCTGCAATCAGTTCAAACCCCCTACAATCTCCTACCTCCATTGCTGCAGAGAGAGGAGGGAGAAAATGATAAGACTTAACCACATATCCATTGATGAAAATCTAATAATTTTTCCCACTTTAAAAAATAATTTCTGTTTACATGTAAAAACTTTTAACATTAAAAAAAATGAGTTTCAACTTTTCTCCTTTCCCTATGGAATTTCTCCACTTTATTATTCCTTTGAGCACAATAGTATTCCATCACCAACATATACCACAATTTGTTCAGCCATTCCCCAATTGAAGGGCATCCCCTCATTTTCCAATTTTTGGCCACCACAAAGAGCGCAGCTATGAATATTCTTGTACAAGTCTTTTTCCTTATTATCTCTTTGAGGTAAAGACCCAACAGTGCTATGGCTGGATCAAAGGGCAGACAGTCTTTTATCCCTCTTTGGGCATAGTTCCAAATTGCCCTCTACAATGGTTGGATCAACTCACAACTCCACCAGCAATGAATTAATGTCCCTATTTTGCCACATCCCCTCCATCATTCATTACTTCTCTTTGCTGTCATGTTAGCCAATCAGCTAGGTATGAGGTGATACCTCAGAGTTGTTTTGATTTGCATTTCTCTGATTATAAGAGATTTAGAGCACTTTTTCATGTGCTTATTAATAGTTTTTATTTCTTTAACTTAAAATTGCCTATTTATGTCCCTTGCCCATTTTTCAATTGGAGAATGGCTTGATTTTTTGTACAACTGGTTTAGCTCTCTATAAATTTGAGTAATTAGACCTTTGACAGAGGTTTTTGTTATGAAGCTTGTTTCCCAATTTTTTGTTTCCCTTCTAATTTTGAATGTGTTAGTTTTGTTTGTACAAAATCTTTTTAATTTGATGTAATCAAAATTATTGATTTTACATTTTGTGATTTTTTTCTAGCTCTTGCTTGGTTTTAAAGTCTTTCCTTTCCCAAAGATCTGACAAGTATACAATTCTATATTTGCCTAATTTGCTTATAGTTTCCTTCTTTATATTCAGGCCATTCACCCATTCTGAGTTTATCTTGGTGTAGGATTTGAGATGCTGATCCAAACCTAATCTCTCCCATACTGTCTTCCAATTTTCACAGTAGTTTTTATTAAAAAGTGGGTTTTGTTCCCCAAAACTGGGATCTTTGGATTTATCATAGACTGTCTTGCTGAGGTCATTTACCTCAAGTCTATTCCACTGATCCTCCTTTCTGTTTCTTAGCCAGTACCAAATTGTTTTAATACACTGCTTTATAGTATAGTTTGAGATCTGGGACTGCAAGTCCTCCTTACTTTGCATTTTTTTTCATGATTTCCCTGGATATCTTTGATCTTTTGTTCTTCCAAATGAACTTTGTTGTGTTTTTTTTCCCTAATTCCATAAAGAAGTTTTTTGGTAGTTCAATGGGTATGGCACTGAATAAGTAAATTAATTTGGGTTGGATTGTCATTTTTATTATGTTAACTCATCCTACCCATTAGCAATCAATGTTTCTCCAATTGTTTAGATCTAGTTTTAATTGTGTGGAGAGTGTTTTGTAGTTGTGTTCATATAGTTCCTGTGTTTGTCTCAGCAGATAGATTCCTAAGTATTTTATATTGTCTCGGGTGACTTTAAATGGAATTTCTCTTTCTAACTTACCAATCTTCTTGAAAAAAAAACCAAGGAATATTTTAATGGACCCAGGCTAGTTACCACTGAATATTGTATATTAAACAATGTATTCAATGAAATTCAAGTAGCAGACTGAATTTGTGCTTTGGAAGATGGGAGGGGAAAAAAAGGAGTGAAACACGTTAAGAGTTTAAAGGTTAAAAGTTAAAAGGTATCTTCTCTGGGTATAGCTAGTCACAGTTCTGAATAACAGAATTAAAACTGTCTGAGCTTAAATGCATTAAAATAATTGTGATAATTTCTCTCCAGGAAAGAGAAAAAAGAATAGTTTTGATCCAGCAGAGCACCAACATACAGTAGTATCTCATAGGAGGATCACCAATGTGAAATAAGGAAATATGGAGAAACCAGAAAGAATAGGGGGAAACTAGACCTTCTATAGGTGACACCAGAATTTTGTGGCTCATCAGAGAAAGCATCTCACTGCTTTATTAAGAAAGTCTTCTGGCAGATAATATCAACAGTAATCCAGATGTTACTTGTAGTTCTTTCATCTCTAGTTCTATAAACTTCCACAAGAAAATAGACTAAAGTAATACATAATAATAAATATTTTTCCTCATCAGCATCTCTTCCCTTCTCTCTATTCTCACTGTCACTTCTCTAGTAATGACTCCCACTACTACCTGCTTGAATAACTGAAGTTGTTTTCTTTCCTCCATCAGTTTTTCCCCTAGAATCATTCTTCCCTTCATTTTCATAATTATTATATCTTTTCTCCTCTCATAACTTTTCAGTACATTGATACTTTCCCTCAAAAGAAATAAAATTTGTGCCTGGGCTTTATAGGCTCCCCACATATTGCTTCTTTGTTTTGGAAAACTAGACCTGAAACTTTTGTGGATCAAAGGTGCATAAACTCAAGGTGCAGCTAAAACTAACAAGACTGATTTTGGGGAAACCACAAGAAAACTAAACTTGTGAGTTTACTGTCAAAACTAATTTGTATCCTTCAAACCATCCACGGTCTTCTATTCTGTTGCATTTAGAGTATACTTGTCCCTAATTGTTTCAATGAACTCAGAAACACTTGAAAATACAGTAGGACAAAAATCTTAATGTTTTTTCCCTTGCTGAATAAAAGGAAAAGAAGCACCTTTTATCATCTTCCTCTATATTCTTCACAGCCTTGTACTTATTTTTCAATCATCTTAGAGAATTGGCCTTCTACCACCTAATATTACTCCTTCCTTTCTTCCTTCCTTCCTCCCTCCTTTTCTCCTTCCTTCAAGGACAGGCACTGCCTTACACTTCTTTATTGCCTCTCCAGTGCTTAGAACAGTGCCAGACACACAGTATATATTTAATGAATTTTCTTTGATTGAACATATGGATAAGCACAGGAACTCTGTGGATGGCAACACTATTTCTCCCTACCTTTCCAGAAACACTATTCCTATTTCCAGTTCAGCCATCACACCTGAAAAAAAGTAAAGCACAACCCTTAAAATGAATAAAAAAAGTTTATTAGGGATAGGGAAATGATAAATACAGTCCTAAATCTATCTAGCTATAGCTCTTCCCCTCCAATCTATGCCTCAACCCCTATGGGGTTCACTCTTCTGATCTTCTCAAGCCTTTCTTATGTCTTCCTGCTCTTATCTAAGACTCCCAAAGCTATCTGACTATAACCTAACCCACTTACCATGAATTAACAAAAAGAGGAAGAGGGAAGTACTAACAGGTGTATTTGAACCCTTAACTAAAGCCTGGGGTTGGCTTCACTATATAACCCAAAGTCCCAGGTAACAATCCCCTTTGGATTACCTTGGCCAAATGGATTTCAGGCAGATGGTTTTAGTACCTCAGGAAAAATAGTCCATTCCAAGCAGATTCTCAAACCAAGGAATCACTAATCTCTCCACAAGATTAGGACTGTCAAGGGAAAATCTGCCAGAGCAAAACCTCCTTCCAGCTCAGTCAAAAAGCAGGTAGGAGAGTGAATGAAAGTTAATGCCAGTACAAACTCCCACAATCCTTCTCTTCTCAGAATCCTTTCCCAGGGATATATCCAAATTATCCTCTTTTCCTCTTAAATCTAATCCATGAAATTTATTCTATCTCTTACTTACATTCCTACACACCTACCATCTAAGGAGGAACCTTCTGTGAAGAAGAGGCAGAGGCCAGTTATCTCTACCAATTGACCTCTCATTGAATGTCAATAGTGATGGAATTCAGTCTGTCTGAAGCATAGAGAAAAGATCCAGAATGTATAGGGAGGATCGGGCCACTAATACTACTTTGACCATCATTGCTCTTCACACCCTGACAGAAATAACTTAGAACCCTGCTGAACCCAGGAGCTTTGCTTACCTTCAGTGCCTTCATTCATCATCTTGAGAAGTAACCCTTGTGCATATGTAGCTTAGCAACTATTCTGGCAGCTGCTATAGTCAAATCAATTAAAGACCTTTAAAAAAAGTTCTTGTCACCAAAATCTTTTCCACATTTAAAAGATTCAACATTATACACTGATATAATTTTTATTAGTTAAAATAACATTAAAGAAGAAATATTTCCATCTGCTTTACCCCTACATATTAAACACCATAGGACTTTTTCATCTGACTTGTAGTTGAAAACTTCACTATGTATTCATTATATCTCTTCCATTAGTATGTGAGTTCTTTGAGAGCCAGGGTTGTTTTGGTTTTATTTTGTTTGTTTCTATTTTTATCCTGAGTGATTAGCACAGTGCTTTGTATACAGTAAGAGCTTTGTACATGTTTTATTCATTCATTCCAACATTTATAAGGGACTAGCAAGTAAAGGGTACAGTATATATTAAGCACTGGCTATCTAAACCTGCTCATGCTTTATAAAGATATAATGGTTCTATATTTATTACTCTTTGCCTAGGTCTTCTTTACTATTTTTCCTTGTTATTATTCATCTTATTTTGTTCTGAATAAGAAAGAATGTGTTTCATAATAAAATGATATGCAGGAAATTAACTTCTTTTTGTGCAATTCAAACTTCATTTCAAATTTTTGTCTAGAGATTTTATAATTGTCAATGCCATCTGTTATTATCTACTATATTGATGATTTGCATCAAACCTGGGCAATTTATGGTTAAAATTAGCATTTACATTCTATTTGCGGTTTAGATAATTACCCTAAGCAAGCAACAACATTAGTTGACACTGTCTAGTGAGGGCATAAACTCAGAAACAGCTTTAAGAACAGTAACATCAATATGGCAACAAACTAATTGCTACATACTAAACTTCATAGATTTTTATATTGTTAGAGAGGAGAGAGTCCTTTGGGTCCAAACCTTTCTTTATATAAAGAATCTAGAACTCAGAGAGAAAATATGACTTTTCCAAAGTGATCCAGTTAAAGGCAAAACCTGGATTTTAATCTAGATTTCTTCACTCTTACCTCAACATCCCTAGTAATAGATGAGAAAACTGAAACTCTGGGTCCAATGATGTTCCCAGTGTCAACAAACCAGTATCAGATATGGGATAGGAGGATAGGTTTCTGCTGTTCTAAATTAGGTGTTCTTTCTGTGACCACTATTTGTTTCTTTTAGGAGATAGCTAGGCAGATAGAGAACAATGCATAAAAAACTAGGCAAGGAAGATTTGATTTTAAATCTGATCTCAGACATTTACTAGTTGTATGATCCTGGGCAAGTCATTTAACTTCTGTTTGTCTTTTTCTTGTCTGTGAAAGAGGGATAAGTATAGCACATATCTCCTAAGGTTGTTGTGAGGATTAAATGTGATAATAATCATAGAGCACTTAGCAGAGTACCTAGCACATAGTAAATGCTATATGGCTATTATTTACTATTATAGAAGCTTTCTAATTCCTCCACATTGAGAAAATTACTTTATTTTGCTATCTATGTGCTCCCTCATCTTGCAATACAATGTGTCTTGGGCTGGGAAGTCATATTTTTTAGAATTACATTGTGAAGATTAAATTTAACTCTCTCCTGATTGTGAAAATGAAATTAACTCTCCCCTGATTATGAAAATTAAATTAATACCCCTGCTCATTTTTATATTTAATCACCAAAAGTGTAAATACCCTACATTTAGAAGGAATATTTATCATATTGCAAGCTGCAATAACCCTGAGGAAAGGCACTAATACTAAAGAAGTATGCAACATACCTGCTGATTCATCCTTTTTCATGTTTGAATAGCGCTGTGTTTTTCCTCACATTGAGTAAAAATCTGAATTCATTTAACTTCTCTCTAGACATACAAGTTTCACTCTTTAAGGATATGCAGAACAACATCTTTTCTACACAATAACCAATACATTATTTGGAAAACCTAATTCATGTCCACAAATGTTCCCTATCTTTGCTGCTCTTTTTTGCCTTAAAATGTCCTTCCTTCCTTAAATAGCATGGTATTTAGTATTAGTGCCTTTCCTCAGGGTTATTGCAGCTTGCAATATGATAAATATTCCTTCTAAATATGATACTTCAAACTAATTAATGCATTACAAATGTGACCTACACATAGAAGAAGCTATTAGAATCCTCACTTCCCTCATTATGGACAATAAAATAAGAATAAGTGATGAACTTTTAATTTTACTGATATAGGGAATTCTCAGGTGGTAAAACTAGAATACCACAAATAACTTGTTCTGAGTCCCACAGTCACTGTTTGTCAGAAGCATGAGTTGAAACTAAGTCTTCTTGGTTTGAGGCTGGCCCTTTATAATATGCTGTTTTAAATAATAGTTTTATTAATTTCTTTTTACCTGCTATAGCAGATTATTGGTTTACTGAAATAGTAGGCAATGGATAACCTATGTTGTCAGATGAATTGCTATAACATTATTATATTCAACTTGAAAGAGAAGAAAGAGGCTAGAGATGTCTATTTTACTTCCCTCTGATCCACAATACAACCCCTTTCCTTGCAGAGGCTCTGCTATACATATGGGACTCTCTACATTCTATTTCCCTTACATAATTATTTTTACATATCTACCCTTCTCCCATCTTTTGCAAGAATTGTCTCTTTTTAAATTAGTTCTCTTAATAGTTATATATTATTTTAGACATCTTTATCTTTACTTACTCATTGGAATAATTTGTGATTATGCTGTTAGGCTTCTGGCTTTCCCAGACTTAAATCTCTTATGACATGTCTTGTCTTTTAGAGTCTCAAATTGTATGCTCCTTTCGTATATATGAAATATGAAATCTATATAAGTTCTTCTAAAGTATAGATAATACTTCAGGTTATGCTCCAAATTTCCCTATGGCAGGGTTAGTATTTCCCAAAGTTTCTATTATTTGTACTTCAGAAGCCAGTTATTTCTCATATCTGATGCCCAATACCTGAAAAGGATAAAAGATATTTCTTTTTTTTAAGCCCTTACCTTCCATCTTAGAGTCAATACTGTGTATTGGCTCCAAGGCAAAAAAGTGCTAAGGGCTAGGAAATGGGGGTCAAGTGACTTGCCCAGGGTCACACAGCTGGGAAGTGTCTGAGGCTAGGACCTCCCATCTCTAGGCCTGACTCTCAACACACTGAGCCACCCAGCTGCCTCTGATAGAGGATATTTCTATAGAATTTTATAGTTAAAAAATACTTTACATACATTAGTTTGTAGGTGTATAAGAATCTGGTGTATGCTACCTATTCTTCTTGTGGTTTCTTTATCCTTCCATGAGCATAAATTATCCATAGGGAAATCAATAATTTGAACTTCACTCTACTTTTAATACCTAGAGATTTTCAATAAATTCCTAAGTAAAATATCATGTAAAATATCTGGCATGGAATGGTAAAATTGTTTCCCAGAATTGAGTTTGTAGTATATGTGGCTCCTCATTGGAATTATTCTGGAAAAGGGAGGGAGGGGAGGGAATAAGCATTTATTAATCACTTATTATGTGCTGAGAACTAAACTAAGTACTTTACAAATACTTGCTAATTTGATCCTTTCAACAAAAAGTAGGAGGTAGATTCTACTGAGATTCAATTTTATAGCTGAACTGAGGCAGATAGAAATTAAGTGGCTTCCCAGGTTTACAAAGTTAAATGTACAAGACCGCATTTGAATGAAGCTTGATCCAGCTTTCCATCCATTGTATCATTTAGTCACCTTTCATCCAGTTAAGTTCATTTTTCAATTAGCAAACATATTTATTACTCATAGAATTATTTACATAGGGTATGTGAATATCTTGAGTTTAGGCTATTTGGCTGTTAACCTACAAATACAGACCATATTGAAAAGGACATTAGAGGATATTTTGTTGTCCAAGAGAAAGGGTTCAGGGAAAAGGAGAGTGGTCTAAAATAGCTGGCTTTGGGTAAAATAATTTAAGGATTTGACCTGGAATGATGATATAATTAGTCTATTATGTCAGAATGATATTAGCAATATTTGGATGTCTTTCCCACCTAACCTTTTCCCCTTCCAAATTTCCCTATTACTACTGTCCAGGGCCCCACTGCCCTCCCAGGCCTCCAGCCTACAAATCTATATATTATACCTAAGTATAATTCTGAATATACACTTGCTTTAGTTCAGTGAATCATAGATTTATAGCACGAAGGAAACTATACTCCATCTAATCTAACCCTCTCGTTTCACAGATGAGAAAACTGAGGCCCTCATAGATTAAGTGACTTTCAAGGTCACATTGGTGGAATGGAGGTAAGATTAAAATGCAGAGAGTTTTTAACTTTACAGATCCATTTTATATTTAATTTCTAACATTATTCCCAGATGAGAAAACTGAGGCCCTCATAGATTAAGTGACTTTCAAGGTCACATTGGTGGAATGGAGGTAAGATTAAAATGCAGAGAGTTTTTAACTTTACAGATCCATTTTATATTTAATTTCTAACATTATTCCCCTCTAATAAAATGTAAACTTTTCTAGGTCAGAAACTATTACATTTCTGTTATTCTTTCTCTAGTAATAAATGCTTATTGAGTTGAATGGAAATTAATCTAGAATTTTATTAGTGAAGGTAAACTATTCAACTGAGGGCAAACTCTCCATGTCTATGGAGAAAGTTTAATGAGCCCAAAATATTTTCTTCCTGGTACATAAACTGTTGATAATATCCTTGAACACTAGATTAGCATTTAAGTCACAGGCATTCAATCCACCATGAGGTCTAAAATTGGTCTTTAACATTGGGTAAGATCTCCTAGTATTTGTGTTTCATTTACAGTGTCTTCATGAATAGGATCATTTATATCCAACACTGAGACATTGGAGTAAGAATTTAATGGAGGAGGTTAAGCTTGTATTTGCCAATTTGTAATATTAGATAGATTAATCAATCAATTAATCAATAATTTATTAATAATATGGAAATAGGTATTGAGTGATAATACATGTATAGCCCAGTGGAATTGCTTATCAGCTCATAGAGTGGGGGAGGGAAGAAAGAAGGGAGAGAACATAAATCTTATAACCATGGAAAAATATTTGTTTAAAAAATAAAATAAAATTATATTTTTAAAAAAGAATTTACTACATTATAGAAACTGTGGTAAGGACTTCCTATAGCAAGAATGAAAAAAAATCCCCCTGATCTCAAGAACCTCACATCCTGGGGGTGAAATAAAAATAAATATAGCTAGGCATACAGAAAACATATATGGAAGATATAAGTGGAGTGGAGGGAAGGGCATCTCAGAAGGGATGGTACTAGCTCTTTGGTGAATGTCTAAAGGTCTCTTGAAGAAGGTTGTGTTTGAGGTAGAGGTGAGAAGGAAAAGCATTCTAGGGAATCTAAAGGTACATATATGAAAGAAAGAAGATGGAGTAAAAGGAAATAAGAAAAAGAAAAGACTAGGAAGATAACAGAGTATATGGAAGAGGTATAATAATGTGGACATATATGTTGTTTTCAGTCTTGTCCCCTTCATAACCCTATTTGGGGTTTTCTTGGGAAAGTTACTAAAGTAGTTTGCCATTTCCTTATCTAGCTTTTTTAACAGATAGAAAAAATCGAGGCTAACATAGTTGTATCACTTGCCCAGGGTCACATAGCTAGTAAATGTCTGATGCCAGATTTTAAACTCAGGAAAATTAATCTTCCTTACTCCAGGAACAGTGATCTAACTACTGTGCTGTCTAGCTGCCCTGTATTGGGTATGGAGGACATATGTATCTATGCATATATGTATGCATTTACTGTGTAAAGGGGATATGTAAATATTTAAAGTATAAGAACATTAGAAGGATTAGAGGAAATACATTGTAAAGAACATTAAATGTCAAATGTCTATACTTGTTAAGGAGGCAATAAGGAGACATTAGAGTTCATTTCACAGAAGAGTAATGCAGTCAGATCATTAGGAAAATCATTTTGGCATTTGTGTGGAAGATGAACTTGAATTTGAAAAAAGTTAAGGTAAGAAATCGGTCAACTAGCATTTATTAAAGCAATGTTATCTATCAGGAACTGTACTAAATACTAGGAATACAAAAAAAAGGGGGGGAATGAAAAATTAAACAGTCCTTGATCTCAAGAATCTTAAAGTAAAATAGGTGAGAAAATATGCAAACAAACATGTAAAATCAAGTTATATATAGGATAAATTGGAGATGATCTACAGAGAGAAGACATTAGCATTAAGGGAGATGAGGAAACACTTCTTGTAGAAGGTGGAACATGGGGGAAATTTCTTTCCACAGTTAAGAGCTGATGGCTGTGTGACCTAGGTTGGTGGTTATGTGAATAGTGGGAAGAGCATGCTGAGAAGCAAGAAATGACAAAATGTGGTACAGTTTAGTGGAAAGAAAACTGTTCTCAAAGACAGGAAACCTTGTATTAAATATGTGCTGGATAAGGATGAGTTACCTGCATCCTCAATGGACGCCTCTCTTCTTCCTAGATTGGTTTATCATTACTACCTTTTGGGAAATGTGCAGAGGCATCTTCTAGGCCATGTGGAGCAAGGCAGAAATCCAAATGAAGGGGGATACACTGGCCTCACCCAAAAAGGAAAAAATGTATATCTATATGTATAACTTATAGTATATATGTAGTTTATAGTTTATAGTAGATATATATTTATAGTATAATTTATAGTATATGCATTAAATATATGAGCATGGGAAATTCATTTAACCTTTTGGTGCCCCTAGACAATTCTTTGAGACTTTAATTGGAAGAGTAAGTACCTATCAGTATTGATAGGCTCTGTACTAAAAAACAAAACTAAAAGAAATCCTCATCCTCAAATAAAAACAAACAAGAAGTGTATTTTTTAGATTATTTTGAGTCTGAATTAATACTTGGGGAAATATTTTAAACTGCCATTTTTCTTCATTTTTTTGTAAGCAGATTTTATCAATCATAAACTCAGATAAAGTTTTAGAGGACACCTTGGATAACATATAATCTGATTATTTTTTTTTACAAGTGAGGAAAATGGGACCTAACCTGGAGTCTCATTATCCAAGATAATAAGTAACAAGAAGAGGTTAGAATCCAAATTTTCCAATTCAAAATTGGGCATTCTTATATGCTATATAAGGACTAAATTTTTCAATCAGAAATGAAATATGTAGGAATTCTATAGACCAATGGAAGCCTTTTCTGAAAAGACACTGATATTTATGAGGATTAATTGCATGGTATAGAGTATATATAGCCTGTGTTAATTTTAAAGTAGAAAGAATCCAATCATGGGATGAGAGAGAGAGAAGAATCCTAAAATTGAACTTTTTAGGAACTGAGATTAATGGATCAAATTCAAGGAACTCATTACATGGCCCTTTAAAATTTGAAATGAACTGTGGCTTCAGTTAATTTCAGCATAATAGTTTAAAGATAAATTACTATTTATACATCTATCTGTCTGTCTGTCTATTTCTATCTATCTATCTTTTCTTTCAACCCCTTGATGAATAGCTCTTATTTGATTATTTTCTGGTCTCTTCTATGGACAAGTCTTCAATCAATATCAGCCTCACCTGGTATTTGTGAGCAACTGAAGGTTAAAACTTCCTGTACCTCACACCTTCTTAAGTCTGCCTAAACAAGGACATATGAACAAAAGAATGAGAGTTGAAGGTGTTAGAAGATACATTCTCCACACGGAAGAAAAACAACTGCTTGAATACATGGGTTGAAGGGATATGGTTGGGGGGGGGGGGTGTAGACTCTAACTGAACATCCTAGTGCAAACATCGACAACATGGAAATAGGTTCTGATCAAGGACACAAGTAATACCCAATGAAATTGTGCATCAGCGGTGGAAAGGGTTGGTGGAGGGGATGGGGGGAAATAATGTGATTATTGTAACCAAGGAATAATGTTCTAAATTGACTAAATAAATTAATTCAAATAGAAAAAATGCATTAAATAAAATGTATTTAATTAGAAAGGAAAAAAAAGAAGATGCATTCTCCAAAGTTAAAGGCCAGTTAAAGTTACCTTTGATTAGGTCCAAAGTTCAGAGATACAGGAAATGAGATAATGAAAAAGAAATGTCAAGAAAGATGAAAGAAGACCAGGAGACTGTAGTTTCACTAAGGTCAAGGGACAAGACTCTTAATAAGGAGATTTGTCAAATGTGTCTAAAGTTGCAGAAAGGTCAAGGTGAATGATGGTTGAGTATAGGTAACAAGATTGGACAATTATCACAAGAAGCCATTTCTTGGTTACCTTTGACAGAACAGTTTTAGGAAAGTGCTGAGGAATGTAGAGAGCTTTAAGTATAGGTCAGGTGAGGCAGATCATCTGATCAAAGATCAAAAACACTGAAAAGAGTGAAAGGACAATCATCACAAAATCTAATTCATATTACAATAGGACTTTTTCAAGCTTTAAAACATAAATTAAAATATCAAAAATTGAAAAAAATATGGTTTACTTTGAATAGAAGTATATACCTTATATTAAAAATAAAAATAATTGAATTCTGAAAATAAAATAAGCCATTTATTATACATAAACAAGTGTTCTTAACATTTTCCGTATTGTGGACTCCTTGGGTCATCTGTTCAGTCCTGTGTAATTCCCAAAGCAATGCTTTTGAAATCAGAATACACACAGGGTTACAATGAAAACAGATTATAATGAAACAGATATTTTTTCTTCCTTATCTAATTTCACAAATTTCTTGAAATCTAGCAATCTACATATAGTCTCCAGGTTAGAAATTCCTGATATACACTAAATTAATAATTTATAGGAAATATTTACTCTAATAATCATTATTATCATATTTATAACAATAGTATTTTATGGTGCTTACAATATGCCAGACCTTGTGCTAAACACTTCAAAAATATTATTTCATTAAATCATCACAACAACAATGGGGGTAGTATTATTATTTTCCCCTTTTTTCAATTAAGAGGTTTGAGGCAAATGGAGGCTAATGCCTTGTCCAAGGTCACTATGATGACAGAAGTTAATAAAGGTAGGCTGAGATTCAAAATTTCTAAGCTTTCCCAATTTATTAACTATATCCAAATCTGTTACCAAAGTGAGTTAAAATGGCAGCCTTAGTTTGGCCAAATGACCCCAAGTGAGGGCTAGCATGTCTTTTAAATAGAAAAGTCTTCTTTCTAATTGGGCTGTCACACTATCATTTGGACTGCTCATCAAAATTAAGACAATCCTATTTGATAGTAATTTTAATGAGGAGGTGGAATGAGTTACCTCAGCTCTTCCCCAATCAGAAAATGGGAATACCAAAGAGATAATAAGGGAAAAGACTTGTACAAGAATATTCATAGCTGTGTTCTTTGTGGTGGCAAAAAATTGGAAAATGAGGAGATGCCCTTTGATTGGGGAATGGCTGAAAAAATTGTGGTATATGTTGGTGATGGAATGTTAATGTGGCCAAAGGAATAATGAACTGGAGGCATTCCATGTGAACTGGAATGACCTCCAGGGATTGATGCAGAGTGAGAAGAGCAGAACCAAGAGAACATTGTACATAGAGACTGATACACTGTGCACAATCAAATGTAATGGACTTCTTTACTAGCAGCAATGCAATGATCCAAGACAATTCTGAGGGATTTATGAGAAAGAACACTATCCACATTCAGAGGAAGAACTGTGGGAGTAGAAACACAGAAGAAAAATGACTGCTTGAATACATGGGTCAAGGGGATGTGATTGGGGATGTGGACTCTAAATGATCACCCTACTACAAAATCAACAACATGGAAATATGTTTTGATCAAGGACACATGTAAAACCCAGTGGAATTGTGCATCGGCACAATGGGAGGAGGGTGGGGGAAAGAGAGGGAAAAAACATGATTCTTGTAACCAGGGGAAAATGTTCTGATTAATTAAATAAAATGAAAAAAAAAAACAGAAATAGTCCTTTTGATAATAGATTAGGCTGCAGACAGTGGAAGTAATCTGCAGCAACTTTAATGAGATTAGTTAGATTTTGGGTTGAATAAGTGATGGGTAAGAATATAAAGGAACTTGTATTTGAGTTAAATTGATGAATGAATTAAAAAGGCAGACTCACAGAGTGGGAGAATTTTAAATGTTTGCCAAATTGATTATCTGTTAAATATGGAATTAATATCAATTTAAAATTTTATAGTTACATAACTAAAAATGCCTCATGTTAGATTTGAACTCAGTTCTTTCTGACTCCATGCCCAGCACTGTGCCAATTAGCTACCTAATAACTTAATCACTGTATATGACTAGTTAGGAACCACAAATGAAAAATGAACCTATTAATGACTGAAATTTATACTATTACAAAGTTATTTCTTTGTGCTAAGCATAACTTTTCACCCTCAAGATATTGCTTTTAAAACAAACATTTTAAAACAAAAATTTGTCAGAGGAGTTACACTTTAACATCAATTGTAAGCTCACTATTCTTTGACTGAAATAACACAGGCGCCATTAGAACTAAAATTATTTGAGAAGAGCTTACAGATAGTGTAGACTCATTGGAATCACATTTTGCAGACCAGCTTTGACTTTTTATGTATTAAAAATTATAAATAATAATTTATTGATGTATGTATATTTAAATAACCAATCTGGGGAAATTCTGACATTTACCTCAGTCTATTTGTGAAACGTCAATTCTGCCACTTTGTTATTATATATATATATATGTCATATGATAGGATTAAAACTTTCCTCACTTAGTGTCATTGAATTCCCTACTCCTCTTCTATAACTTGATTGTCCTTAGCTTTTCTGAATGAGCTTTCTGACCTTGGGATAGAAAAGCTCCCAGTCACTTGCAGTCTGTGCCTTTTAGAATTTGGAGTAGGCTAAATCATGGGAGTCACCATACCCTGATGATGTACTGACCAAATTAATTTTGGATGGAGAGAAAGGGGGCTACATGTAGAAAAACTGAGTGGAGGTGTATCCTTGCTTTGCTTGAAAAAGTAAATCCTATTAGTTCAATGCTTTATCGTGCCTCATTTCTTCCCAAAATAACATCAGAACCAAAAGAGCTTTGAGGTTAAAGCTGAGCACACAGCAAGCAAGTAGAAAGGACCATGTTGGATATAGAAAATACACTGTTGGTCTTTGAGATTAAAAAAAAAATCCATGATAACAGTTTAAATGTATTTCTTCAAAGTTAGAACAAAGATAAGAGTTAAATAGTTATCCTAAGGATTTGTTCAATGTCAAAAGTCAGTTTAAATTGTTCAGAACATAGCCCTATTTTTGGCCTGAATTATATAGATGATTATTCAGTTATCCACATCTTTTTCCCAATGTAGGCCTAGAATAAGTGATTTACCCTAAACCACACTTAACTAGGCACTAAATTGAAATTTAATAGGATCATTATAGTATGTTAAACAGAGACTTTAATGATTTTTAAAAGACATTTACAAGGATATGGAGTTATCTATCCATTATATGGTAGTTAACCTTCAACAAATATGTTTTTAATAATTATATTATATTCTGTCAACATATTCAAATTTTATAACTATAAAATTACAATTCACATAATTTATTATTAAATGTCAGCTATTAAAATATATTTTGGGACCTTAAAAGTTTACCCATCAAAATATTGCTGTCTTTAGAATTAACTGGCAGTTATCATAGAGCAATTTCTTGCTAGGACAAATTCTTTAATGAGAATTATGAAAAAGTGATTTTATATTATCCAGTTTTATACCATCCTTGATCACACATCTGTTGAAATCATTGATTTTAAAATACTTTATTATTTGTATAGACATATGTACATATACATTTTAAATTAGCTATCTTTCATTTAAAAGATATACATGTATATGTCATTTATGTACTTACAGTTACCTTTCAATAAAAGACTATCCTGACTACTGACTACCTTCCAATTGAACAACAAAAAAGAATGATCCCTATCAACTACAAACATCTAAACAAATCCCCATTTTGCCCAAGCCTAATATTGCATGTGTAATAGCATATTTTGAAAGAACTTCTGAATTCACCATCTTAAATCCATTAATGTCAAACACTGAGCTGGAGAGACATTTACAAAATAGATGATCAGACCCAGCTACCTTAGTGAATAAAAAAAATGTTCATCCAAATTTGGATCCACTAATTTAACCCACTGAAACACACATACTTCAAATGATTCTGTAGTCAAATGTGTGACACACTTACTTGAAGTACAAGTATGTAGATCTAGTTATCTACTCATTTATATGCCTGCCACTCCTAAATTAGACTACCTTCTACTTTGAAAATATCATTGAAGAATAAAGTGGAAAGAAAAGACATTAAAACTTAAAAGAACCCCCCCCCCAATGGTTGTATATGCTACAAGTTGTGTTACAATAACAACTGTGGAAAATAATGACTAAAATATTCAATTCCTAGGCCCCAAAATTCTGTTATGTTTATGTCCCAAATATAGTTATGACAAAAGGAAATGCCTTATACACACCAATATATTAATAGCAGCATATTATGTACAACTTTGTATAGGGAATGACTAGAAAAATTGAGGTCCATGAATGTAATTGAATATTTTTTGTTCAGTAAAAATTATGAATGTGGTGAATAGCAACATAGAAAGTCATGTGATCAGATGAAAAGTAAAATAAACAAGCAAGAAAATGCACACAATTATTATAACAATGAAAACAGAAAAGCAGCAGCAAAATAATCTAAAAAGCATCTTGTGGAATTATAAACTCTAAACATGACTCTCAATGAAGAAGTATAAGCAGCTACTTTCCCCATTTTGTGGGGGAATAAAGAGGATTGGTGGGTGTGGCACACAGCATATAACATTCAAATTTTTCAATATTTTTGTTATTAAATTTCTCTGCCTCTTGCTCTCTATGTCTATCTCTCTGTCTCTATCTCTCTATGTCTGTCTCTTCATTACAAATGGTTGTTCCTTGTGATATACATTTGGAAACATAGGTATATATATATATACATACATATGTACATATAATATATAGCTTCATAGATATCTGTATATAGTATTTTCATAGATATATACTATATACACATCATCTAAAAGGGGGAAAAATGAGAAAGAACAACTGCTGAGGCCAGGGGAGTTAAGGCACTCTCTCAAACTCTTTCCACTTCTCTGCTCTAGATATATGCTTTTAGCCTGGATTTTGTCTTGGGAGAGCCTGTGTCCTCAAATGGAAGAGTCCAATTGTTTTGTTTGTTTGTTTTTTAGGTATATTTCTCTCTATGCCCTTGAACCCTAATCCAAGATAAAATTACTAGAAGTTAAGGTTTAACAAGTGTATATAGTTACCCCAAAAGGAATAGTGGGAAAAATGTACTCAGTGTAAAATGTAATTCAGATATAGGACAAATACTTCACTCACATAAAATAATTCTTTAACATGAGAGAATCACAAGTGTCCATTAATAAATGTATAAATAATTGAGCAACAATATAAAATAATTTCTATTGTTCTATTCCCACAGGAGAATGTGATTCAATACATTAAAATCTATAGCTGTAGTTTTCATTCATTTCAACTCTATTATTCAAACATTTCCTTTCAGGTCTATGCTCGTTTGCAAAACAGTCTAAAGGTTCGACTTATCTACCTACTAGTAGCCATCTTTTCTAAACATCTCTTTTGTAGAAAAAGTCTCATATTTCCAGTCAGTTCCAACTGAGGGAAGCAAAGTCTCTAGATCACCTAAGCTTAAAAGGTTCTCTCAGATGTGAGACACATCAACTTTAAGATCACTGTTTGGTCTACTTGCTAAGGAAGAAAATATAAAGCTAAAGAGGCAACCAGAGACACTAAGTTCTGATTTAGGTCATGCAAATATAACTACCATGCTACCATAATTAGGGAAGGAGACTGTAAGACATCATAGTTATAGTGAGGAGGGGTTAGAAAATCCTCTCACCCCGGTGGTAGAGATGTAGAAATAACCTTCCACAAATATGAACCCTACCTCCAGTGTGCCCCAACTGCATTCAGAGACACAAAACATTTTTAAAAATTAGAAATAATATCCAACCATTTGCCAGTCAATACTAAGCTTCTCTTTCAATTAATAAGAATATTTCTTCCATTTTAGAGGAGCTGGTCTACAGGGGGAAAGGTAGGTTTATTTTCAACTTTTTAAAATTTCCTTTTGACACAGCAATACTTTGTATTCCATCAGATAGGCTGGGGAGTGGAATGACTTCCATAAACCCCACATCACACACATATGTGTGTGTAACAATTCTAATCAATCTTCTCATGTGTTAATCCTTTAACAAAATGAAGGGAATTGGTTATACTGAAGTTATGGAGAACAATGACTTTTCTCACTATACTAACTTGTGGGAGAGATTGACAATACTAGTCAAATGCACCCAGTTAAAATCCAATACATATTGACCTTACACCAATTAAGCACCCAAGGTGTTGTTGTGAGTCAAGCAGAAAGGAGAGGTAAGGGGTCAGAATTCTCCAGGTTCACCTATTAACTGCTATAGTCCTTGGTATAGAAATATGCTTTAATACAGATTTTGTATGTGCCTAGATTCTTGAGATGATTGGTCCCTTAAGGTACGCACTAGGGCTCATAGCTTTAGGCTGCACATGGGGTGCTTAGCTGCTGCAGGGTAATGGGAAAAGGAGGAAAGTATTATATGATATGATATTCTCTTGAGCCTGAAAATAAAAATTGAGATGAGTGCCTGGTTTATTCCATCTTTCCTGAAAAAAAGTTTCTTCTGTTGTATTTCAAATTATTGGTGACAATTTGCTCTCATGCTCTGCATTGCAGATATCCAAAAATTCCTGCTTTGGTTATTTATCTAACTGTTATACTCTGATAAACAAGAATTTTTAGAATCCATCTGATTCTTGGGGAGATTTTACATGATGACAAAAATGCTTTGTAAACTTTAAAGTACTATAAAAATGTGAGTTATTGTTATTATTATTATTATCTATTTTATTATGGCAATTCAGCAAAAATTTCAAGCAATCGGGGTGTATTACATCGGATAAATAAAATATCCAAAAGTTATGTTGACTCTTGCTGTTGAGATTTTTTTTTTGCTTGTTGAGATATTACTTGTATAAAAGCTAACTTTCTTTCTTTTGCTTTTTAAAAAAGGCATTCTTTGTTTTAAAACTTTACCTAGAGGCTTATTTATTTGGAAAATATTAAGTTACATTTTGCCAAATCAGATATTAGTCAAATAAATGAGGAATAGTTTTAAAATACCCAAAGTTTGTAGAAACTATAGGAGCACATCAGATTTCTTACAAAATTACCCTCCAAAAACAATGATAAAACAGTTCAAAAATGAATTCTGGAGCAGCATAACCCACAAAGGGACAAGTTGAAGTAATTTTTTAGTCCAAAATAATTTAGAAAGGCAGCAAGAGTCATTTAGTGTACAAGGGTAGCCTGCCAGGAAAGGATCCAACAAAGCAACAGACCCTTGGCACAACTGAAGCAGCAGCTAAGACTTCTAGAGCTCTCAGCCAATGATGACGACAGGGTTTAATCAATAGCTCAGTAGGAGATTACAGGGGTCCCATGCTGGGTATAGGTATAAGACTCTTATCACATTACCATTACAGACAACCAGATTATAGTCCTAGAGCACAGTCTCAGGGTGAGGAGGAGTATCAGTATACGTCAAAACTTGCCTACAAAGAGGAGCATGGAACTCTGGTCACAGTTCCAAGTAGTAAAAAAAGTGTTTGGGGTTACAGATCACAACATAGTCCAGGAGAGAATTAATCATATCTCTCCTTATATCATATAACCTTGAAAGAAGTGAAAGCAGATAGATCTCCAGAGCCAGCTCTAAAGGCAACTGCACAAAGAACCTGAAATTTGAAATAATGCTCCCTTCACCATAGTTGCAGAGTCCAGCTTGTGAATTTTAAAAGTCTCCATCTTGGTCTAACACCCAAAAATGGTGCACACCCACACTACACGGGCATGCGCTAGTCAATGACAAATCAGAAATAATTAACTGCCCACCTGGGCTGTCCTAAGCCAAGCTAGAGCCAACCATTGGATTTGTGAGACACAGGAAGTGATGTAGGGAACAGCCTCTGAAATTCGCGGAACTTCCTGTGGAGAGAGCTAGGGGGAGTGGAGGTTAGGAGCTTGGAGAGAGAGGACGCCCGCAGACAGCTTTCCTTCAGATCGGTCATGTGAGTTAAGGACTGATTCTTTCCACCTGGGCCTTTAGGCCTAAAGCTCCCTCTGCCTTGGTCAGAGGTTGAGTAGCCCCTTTCCCTTTTCTCTTCTCTCCTTCTCTCCCTCTCCTTTTCCCTACTCCCGTTGTGATTAAACCTCCATAAACTCCATTCTGACTTGAGTGTTTCATTTTAGGAATTTCTTAAGTAAATTCCTTGGCGGCCATTGTTCAATATTACATAAATCCTGTAGCCATATTTTAGCCATTACAATATTATAACCCTCTCCCAGAGGCCTAAATTTCCCCATTACAAGCTTTAATAGTTTTTTTAAACTAAAAGAAAAGTAAAAGGCATTAAAATGTACAAACAACAAAAATAAACTCAATATAGAAAGTTATTATGGTGACAGGGTAGATGCAAATTCAGCAGAAGACATCAAAATCAGTACAGCTGCATCCAAAGTCTCCAAGAAAAACATGAATTTCTCTCAAGTCCAAAAAGAATGAATGGAGGAGTTCCAAAAGGATTTTTAAAATCAAATAAGAAAGGTAGGAGAAAAATTGGAAAAAATAAATAAGAGTGATACAGTAAAATCATGAAAAAAGAGTCAATAGCTTGGTAAAAAAACACAAAAAAAGAAGGCAAAAATTCTGAAGAAATTAATATCTTAAAAAGCAGAATAGGCCAATTGGTAAAAGAGGAACAAAAATCCAAATAAGGAAACTTCTTGAAAATGTAGCAGTCCAGCCCATAGACACTATGGGGAGACAAGGAATGTGAGTGAGCACATAGCCATCCTGTGCATGGCAATAAATTTTATTGCCAGCGTGGCTGAAGTTTAGGCGCGAAACCTGGCTTTCCTTTGTCTCACTCTCCCGGGGATAATAACCCCACCTTCACCTTGTCATAAGTTGCATTATCCAATGGGAATACCCCAGGTAACTCATCCATATGTATTGAGGTATCATATAACTGTTCAATATGTATTGAGCTGTCAAGACTATAAATAAACGAGCCCCAGTAAGCTCCCCCCACTTGAAGAGCATTCCCAGGTTTGGCAAGGAGCATCTTCTCCCCTGCCTGTCTCTCTCTCTCTTCTCTATCTTTCTCACTAAGGCCTGGTCTTTAGGCCAGGCCTGCCTTACTTCCTCTCTTTCTCCTAATGCTACCTAGCATTATCTACCTCCTTCAGTTTCTGATCTCCTTTCCATCTGAGCTAGCATTATCCTCTGACCAGTATGGTGTTAAATCGAGATCATTGGGTGGTTTTAGCCTGAATAGTCACACTCAGTGGTCGGAGCTTAGCTGTGGCTCATACAAATAATATTTGTCTACTGACTCGGTTATTCACATCTCTAAAGTAGGCTCGTTCACGCCCTTCGCGGGATCAATACTTCTACTCTATCTCTATCCTCTCTCTCTCTCACCCCTTGCAGCCTCTCGCAGGCCGGGAGGCTACAGAAAAGAATTGGCCAAATGGGAAAAAAGGCATAAAAATTCACTGAAGAAAAAAACTATTTACAAAGTAGAATTAGCCAACTGAAAAATGAAACACAAAATCTCACTGAAGAGAATCATTCCTTGAAAATTGAAATTGGGCAAGTGGAAGGTAATGACTCCAGGAGGCATCAAGAAACAATCAAACACAGTCAAAAGAATGAAAAAATAGAATAAAATATTAAATATTTCATGGGAAAAACAATTGATCTGGAAAATAAATCCAGGAGAGAGAATTTAAGAATTATTTGACTATCAGAAAGCCATAATAAAAAAAAGAGTTTAGGCATCATATTTCAAGAAATCATCAAGAAAAACTTCCCTGATATTCTAGAAAATAAAATAGATATTGAAAGAATCCATAAATCACCTCCTGAATGATATTCCAAAAGGTAAACTCCCTTGAATATTATAATCAAATTCCAAAACTCTGAGGTAAAGGAGAAAATATTACTATCAACTAAAAAGAAACAAATCAAATACTGTGGAACCACAGTTAGGATAACATAAGACTCAGAAGCTTCTAAATGATTAGAGGGCCTAGAATATAATATTTCAGAGGGCAAAGGAGCCAGCACTTTAACCAAAAATAACTTACCCAGCAAAATTGGGCTTAATCTTTAGTAGGAAAAAATAGGTATTCAATGAAATAAAGGATTTTTAAACATTCCTGATGAAAAGACCAGAGCTGAATGAAAATTAGATTGTAAAATATAAGAATCAAGGGAATAAAAAAAAGGTAAATAGGAAAGAGAATCAAAAGACATTGAATAAACTTAAATTGTGTGCATGACTCCATAGGGAGATGATTATTGTAATGCCAAAGATATTTGTCATTATTAGGGCATTTATTAGGAATATATAGAGATAGTGGGTGAGGGCATGAGTTGAATATGATGATATTATGTTAAAAAAATAAAATAAAGGCATGAGCAAGAAGAATGCATTAGGATAAAAGGAAAGGGAGAAATGAAATGGATTAAATTATTGCACATAAAAGAGGCATGAAAAAGTGTTCATGGTGGAGAAGAAGATGAGGGAGGTAAGGAGGAAAGTATGTGAACCAAATTCCCATTAGAACTGGTTCAATGCAGGAAGAACATACACAATCAATTGGGTATAGAAAAGTATGTTATCCTCCAGAAAAAAAGAAGAGGGAAAAGGGATAAAAGAAGGGATGGGGCTGCTAGAAAAAAAGGGCAAATTGGGGGAGGTGGAGGTCAGAAAGTAATGAGTGATAAATAGGATGAAGTGTGATAAACAGTATACATAATGCTTCAAAAAATTTTACAAGTCTTTTTAATAAAGGCCTCATTTCTCAAATGTATAGTGAAATGAGTTGAATATATAGGAATATAATTCTCCAATTGACAAATGGTCAAAGAACATGAACAGGCAGTTCTCAAATGAAGTAATTAAAGCTCACCATTGTCATGCAAAATGCTCTAAATCACTATTAATTAGAGAAATGGCAAATTAAAAACACTCGGAAGTATCACCTTACACCCTTCAAACTGGCTTTTATGAGAGAATAGGAAAATTACAAAACTTGGAGGGCATATGGGAAGGCTGGGAGAAGAATGTATTGTCAACGGAGTTGTGAACAGATTCAATCATTCATGAGAGCAACTATTCCCAAAGGGCTATAAAATAGTATATACCCTTTGACCCAGCAGTACTAATTCTAGGTTTGTATCCCCAAAAGATTAAAACACAAAAAAGAGAAAGATCTGTATGTACAAATATATTGAAAGCAACTCTTTTTATGAGGGCAAAGATTTGGAAGTTGAGGAGATACTCATCAACTGGGGAATGACTGTACATGAATGTATTGGAATACTTTTGTGCTTTAAGAAATGATAAGCCGCAGGATCTTAGAAAAACCTGGAAAGACTTAGTGAATCTTTCACAAAGTGAATCAGAGTGAACGAGGAGAACATAGTACAGTAACAGGAATACTTTACAATGAGCAACTATGAATAAAAGCTATTCTCAATAATAAAATTATCCAAAACTTTCCAAAAAAACTCATGATAAAAATGCCATCTTCTTCCAGAGAAAAAGAAATTAGTCTGAATCCAAACCAAAGCAAACTTTTTTCACTATCTCAAGTTTTTCTATTCGAGTTTCCTTCCACAATAGAATCAATATAGCATAACAATTTACTTGATTGCATATGTAAAAACTATATGACATTGATTACCATCTGAAGGGGAGTAGGGAATTGGGAGAGGAAGGAGAGAGAGAATTTGAGACTCAATAATCTTTGAAAAATGTTGGGGGCTTTTTAATGATAATTGGTGAAAATATATAATTTGATACCTAAAAAAATCAAGAGTTATAATTAGATCATTGATTTGCTCCTAAATTATATTCTTGGATTTATGTACAACTACATTTAAGTAAGCAGCCAGGTAGTACAGTAGATGGAGTACTAGATGTGAAGTCAAGAAGATTTTAGTTCAAATTTAGCTCCAAGTTTTACCTCTCTCTGCTTCAATTTTGTGAAGATAAAATTGGATGATGTTTTTAAAAGATTTTATAGTCTTAAAATGCTACATGAATAATATGATTATTATGCATGTAATAAATAGAATTAAGCTTGGAGATTTTATATTAGATTTATAAGTGCCCAAAGTGGCAGTGAGGGTGGCAGCTAACCACATGATCAGGCCAGTTAAGACCAACCAAGAAGTGTGCTTGAGTTCAGGAAGGAACCCGAGCTGAGGAGAGTGAGTTTCCACTTTTCCTGGCTCTTATATCTCCCATGATATTATACCTAATTGGCTTTTGATTGGACAGTCTGGGTCATGAGTTCTGAAGCACAGGCACATAATCATGCAATGTCACCTGGTCAGAGGTCTCTCAGGGGGGCTTCCAATCAGGAACTTGGAAACTGTACCATCACTGCTTCCTACCTTAATTCACATGTGCCAACTATGAGCTCTATTTTCATGCTAATTTTATACATGCAAAAAATAGAATTGTCCCCCTTCATTCTGCTATCTTTCAGCTTAAAACATTGTTGATTAATTATTCTAACATTTAATGTGTTAATTATTCTCACCAGTTCTGTGCCATTTTCAAATTTGATAAGCCTGCCTCCAATATTTCCCCTCAAGTTATTGGTAAAAATGTTGAGGAGTCTAAGTCAAAGGCTACATCCTTATGACACTCAACTAAAGATATCCCTCCAAGTCAATATTAAATCCTTATTCACTTGCCTTGGTCTAGTCATTCAATCAGATTTGATTCCATTTAACTCTGTTATCATTCTGTCAACCTCTTTCCACTTATCTACAATAATATGAGTTTTCTCAAGAGCTTATCTAAAATATAAATTTCCATTTTTGTATAGTAATCTCCTAATCTACATCTTTATAAATCTCTTTTCAAAAGGAAATAGAGTTAGTTTAGCATGACATAGTCACATTAAAGCCATTATGAACTTTTGCTGATCATTATTTTCCTTCCAAATGCCCAGAAACACTTTTTAATGATATGTTCTAGAATTTGCTCAGAAATTGAAGTCAAATTCAATGACATATAGTTCACAAATTTTACCCTCTTCTCATATTTGAAAATTGAGATAAGGCACAGCATGCAGCAAGATGGCAGAATAATTAATTTCTGATAACCTGAATAAATAAAAAATCTCAGGAAAAAATGAATTATTTACCAGATCTAGACTAAGGCTGAGCTTAACTTATAAAGCAAGAAGAAGCAACTAATAAATAAAAGTATATTAAAATAATATTGAAGATGGTAAATAATTAGAACCCTACTGTCCAATATACATGGCCAGCACATCAGCAGTTACTGCTTCAGAGCCTGTGAGAGCCTTTTCCCTCATCATTTATGCTAATCCAGTGCATTGAAATGACCTCTAATCAAATAAGACACAGCCATGTATCCTAATGGAAGAAGAATATAGTGTGAGGACATTCAGTCATTGCAGAGGTGAATAGAAGGAGGAAAAAAAAAAGATTGTTGTTATTGTTTTTTGGTACAACAGCTAGAGAAACTTATCTGGGGTTAGGACTCTCATCCTACAGTTGACACAGAGTAGGAGCTCTTTCAGATTCCTTCCCTATAGTAACAAATCCAGGAAGTAAAAACCTGAATCCTTAGCAAAAACAAAATCAATGGAATGTTATAACAGAGTTATGAATTTAGGGAAGATTCATTGAATCTTTGAATTCATTTTGAATTTGAATTTGAATTCATTGAATCAAGTATTCTTGATGAGGCTTTGATATTGAAGATATATAATGAATTAATATGTATATATAATACCATGAGTCATTCCCCAATGGATAAATTGTGAAATTATATTAATGCCTGTAACTCAATGGAAGAATTACAAGGCATTAACAGCTTTACTAAAGATTTCTTTACTCACTAATCTAAAGAGAAGAAACAAGAGAACTCTAAGATTTTGCTTTATAATAATTGTATTTGGGAAGCTGGAAAAAAGAAGAGAATAATAAATCTTGGATGGGGCTATTTAAAGATTAGCACACCGATACACTCTGGATGGAGATAAAAATTGGTTCCACATGGAATGAAAAGAGACTAAAATAATATCTTTTAATATGATATGGAATGATTCTGCAAAGTATGTGTTCAAGGAATTCAAGTAATAAAGATACCACATATATTATACTATTCTTTATAGCATTTTTGTGATATTAAAAATAGAAAAAGTAGGTTTCTAGTGATGGGGCATAGCTAAACAAATTGTGGCATGAAAATGTAATGGAATGTCACTGTGCTATTAGAAATAATTAAGAATTCAGAGAAACATGGGAATACTTACATGAATTGTTGCTGAATTAAGTTAGCAGAATCAGGTAACCATTATACACCCTGATTACAGAAATGTAACTGGAAAGCACAATAAAAACTAAAAAAAAAATTAATGACTATACTTGAAGAATGAAGAATGAAGGGAATGAATTTCCTTTCCTTTACTGCAGAAGTGGGGAACTTTTAATTTGGAAATTGCATTTTTGTCATTTGTTTTTTATTTAAATCTTTATTAATTCCTGTTTTATCTTTTAAAGTTCCAGAGAATATTCTCTTTTGCATAGAAACTAGAAACAATATAACAGGTAAGTTTTTTAGCTTCAGCATCTTCCTTTACTGTCTTAGTATGTAAAAGCAGGATATTTTTTCTCTTTGAATTCCTACCACCAAGCACAATTCCTGTCACATTGTAGGCCCTTGATAAAACAAAACAAAATAAAACAACACTTTGGCTGATTGACCAAAAACAATATTCTTGTGTCTTCATGGATTCTCTTTCCCACAGGTTAGGTAAAGCTTAGGAAAGTCTTCTTTTATTTTTAGTATTCATATAAGCTTCAGTTCATTAAGGGAATTAGTGCTTTTGACACTTCTTTACAGGGCCATGCTTCCCTTTTGTATTCATCTTCAATTACAGTCTTGTTCCTATCTTCTTTACATGTCTTTTAAAATCCATGACGATTGATGAGTTCTCTGCATAACTGTATTAGTTTCTTCAAATAGCTATCCTTTTTTTTAGTATTCATCAAAACTTTTAAAGTTTTCAGAATTTCATTCTAGATAGCTTTCTATATTGGACCAATTTCCCCCACAGAATATTAAGCCTTTGCATCCTACCTTTCACTTAGCTGAACCCTTTGTAATATATTCTTCCCAAATCTAGAATCTATATCCCATGCTGAATTTTCTCTCTTCAATATCATGAGCTCTATACTGAAGTTATCACTTGCTCTCAAAATTCCATTTATTTTAGCAACTATTTCTTTGCTGTATGTAATGTATATGTAATGTAATGTAATGTGTAATGTAATGTAATAATGTAATGTAATAAATGTAATGTAATAAAAATGTAATAATGTAATAATGTAATAAATGTAATAATGTAATAAATGTAATAAATGTAATGTAATAAAAAAGGTCAAAATATTGTATTAATATTTAAAATACTAATTCCACATTTTTAGAGGTCACAACGACATGTTACAAAGATACAAGTCAGATTTAAAGTCAGAGGTCTTGGTTCAAATCCTTATTTTTTTTTTACTTATCTCAATGGGCCACATTTTCCTTATGCATGAAATGAAGTGTTTCAAACACATGATCACTTAGAAATCTCTCAACATTGAATCTGTGATTCTATATTTGACTGAACTCTGCCCACTACAAAATGGAAGCCCATTTTAATTGGTAGTTTTTTTAAAGGCCAGCTTTCATCTGATTTTATATTTAATATCTAAATCCTATCAATTATAGTTTTAGAAGGAGGGTGAATTGCAACAGATTTTCACTGGTATAGAGAACCCCCTTTTAATTCAGTGAAGTGACTACTCTGAGATACTGAAAGGTTAAATTCACAACTGGTAGGTCAGAGGCTGGACTGAATCCAGTAATGTCTGACTGTGATATGAGCTTTTTTTTTTTTTTATCTACTACACCATGTCGTCTCTTGTCATGTCTACCTTCACAACATCTCTCCTACAAATTTCCATCTTTCCAACTATATGACTACTATCCTAATTCAGTGTCCTTTTATTACATCTTTCCTGTACTGTTGCAATAGACTTCTGATTGCTCCTCTTCCCCCCACTCCAGATCCTCTTCACACAGGTGCTAAGATTATTTTCTTAGATGTATGATTATGGCATTCTCTATATTCAATAAATGCCAGCCTCTCTCTCTCTCTCTCTCTCTCTCTCTCTCTCTCTCTCTCTCTCTCTCTCTCTCTCTCTCTCTCTCTCTCTCTCTCTCTCTCCCTCTCCCTCTCCCTCTCCCTCTCCCTCTCTCTCTCTCTCTCTCTCTCTCTCTCTCTCTCTCTCTCTCTCTCTCTCTCTCTCTCTCTCTCTCTCTCTCTCTCCCTCTCCCTCTCTCCCTCCCTCTCTCCCTCCTCTCTCTCTCTCTCTCTCTCTCTCTCTCTCTCTCTCTCTCTCTCTCTCTCTCTCTCTCTCTCTCTCTCTCTCTCTCTCTCCCTCTTCCTTCAGTATCACATGTAAAGATTTTTTGTTTGACATTTAAAGCTTTTCACAATCTGCCTACTACTTCATTATATTCTCCACACACTCTACAATCCACCTCTACTAGCTTGTGTTCCTCTCTCACTAAATTTCCCATCTCTATACCTTTCCATTTTCTTTCCTCCATGCCAGGAATGCTTACATCTGATTCCTGCCTTTCAGAATCTCTGACTTCTTTTAAGACTCAACTAAAATTCTACTTTCTACTGGATGCCTTTCCTTCTGCAGTACCTTCCCTATCTTCTTTCACCCCTCACATCCCCCTGCTAGACTCTTGACATCTAAGGTTCAAATCCCACCACTTTTCATGTATTTTGAATGAACCCAATTATTTTTAGATTTGTCTGTCTCACTAGCATGTGGGCTTCTTGTTTGTTAAAAGAGCTATACTTTTTTTAGAGGTTGTTGATTTTGACCTCAACTTTACTGGAAGACATCTTCCAAAAAGATTTTTAATCACACTAATAAAACAACAGTAACACTAATAATAGTAACAGCTGACATTTACGTAACACCTTCTAAAGTTTTATAAATTTTAATGAATCAGTCATTGAACTAATTTGCATTTATTGGCTGTGTGTTTACTAAGTGCCAGGAACTGTGCTAATCACTTGTCTCATCACCAGAGATGAGAATGAACTATTAGAATGGATGAACTAATTGAACTCCTGTAAGCATAGAGTATGTCAAAAATAGCAGAACCATCCTGATATACTCTGTGAGGCTAGAATGATCAATCAAGTCATGTTCCTGACAGTGTTACTAGAAGAAGACCACTGGTTCTCAGATGACAGTGTCTAGACTGATAATACTACATATAAATATTTTTAACAATTATGAAAATAATAACTATCATAAATAATGCATTTTTAAGTTTTTAAAGCTCTTTGCATCTGTGAGGGTAAAGAGTGCATTATGTGGAGCTAACGAGTCTGACTTTAAGAGTACAATAATTCTACAATTTTGTGCAATTCATTTAACCACCATGGTCTTCAATTCCCTCATCTCTTGGTGTCAGTGTTGGAATACATGACCTTTAATGTCTCTTCCACCTATAAAATCTATGTTCTTAAGATAACTGATTCTTGCAAGAAACCAATAACAATTGTACAAAAGGAATAACATCTATTTTATGGAAGAGGAAAACAGGATCCTTCAGATTATTTGACAATTAATATATAAGCTGAGTGTCAGGCAAGATATGACAATGATTTTGGAATGATTATGCAAGCACATCCAGTATTCCTTCCTTTTCAGTGGTTCAGCTTTTTTATAGTTTCAGCTAAAAAGTTTGGGTAAGTGGAGTGAGGGGAAATTTTTCCTCTTTTTACATTGAAGGTTTGTCTTTGGCAGCAGTGAGAGCTCATCAGTTTTTCTTCACTTGAATGTTTTTTTTTAATTTATTTTTTAAATTTTATTTTATGGGACATGTTGTGGGAGCACCAAGCTGAGGGGCAGGAGCAGGGAGAGAGTATAGCACTATACAATAAAGTGCTCTGAAGGTCTTAAAAGTTAAAAATGAGAACTGTCAATATAAGGCTGGGTACTATCCATTGTTTCAGGCATCCAGTGAGGGAAGGTCTTAGAACATATTCCCTGTGGATGGGGGGGGGGGACTACTTTACAGTACTATGTAATGATGTTTGATGTAATTTACTATTATGGTATATAATGGTGAGATGATAATATGTGCTTATCAATTTATCTTTATTCTATATATATATATGTATGTAGAAGTAAATCAAATTATCTATGAGGTCAGCAGGTTTTGCTTATATTTGCAATTTCAGCCATTTGTTGTAGGTTTCCAAGGAATGCAACTCCTGCAGATATAGAACTCAATTGTTTGGAAATACAATCCATCTCTAAGTCATATGCCCTTGGGCCTCACAATTTTTTTATTTTTCTGTAGTGCCTAAATTTTCTTTGGGATTTTCTTGGCAAAGATACTAGACTGTTTGTCATTTTCTTCTCCAGCTTATTTTAGAGATAAAGAAACTGAAGCAAACAGGGTTAAAGGACTTGTCCAGGGTCATACATTTAGTAAAAGTTTGTGGTCAAATTTGAACGCAGGAAGATGATTCCTGATTCCAGGTCCAATTCTCTCTCCACTGTGTTACCTAGTTTCCCCATAGTGTAAAATAATTACACCATTTAGTTCAGAAACATGACAAGTTTGAAAGAATGTATATGTCAATTATTCATTCTACTCCCTGGACTAATTTGAAGGGAATATGTAAACTCAGACATTTACAGGATTCTGATCTGTAGATTTCTATTCTGAATGAATAGGAGCCAATGAAGGATATCGACAGTTACTCAACTCTGTCTTATATTCAATTTGGGACACATGACAATTACTTTCTATGTGAGACAGCAGAGAAGGAAATAACAATAAATGCATACTACATGCCAGACACTATGCTGAGTGCTTTACAATTATTATCTCACTTGGTCCTTACAACAGCTCTGGGAGAAAAAGAAAATTGAAAGAATTGAGGGGATTAGGACAGCAAGTGGTTAATTGTGGGGACAGAGTGAACCATGCTTGGGACTTAATACTGGAGCAAGTTTAATTCCCCTTCTTTTCAGCTCTGTGTCGATTCCAAAATCTGTCTGGTAAAAAACTTTCATTATTTTGTAGGAAGTGGAAGAAAATCTTATTACATTGTATGAACCCTTCCCTTCATGGATAGAAAATGGCATCACATGTACTTTCTGGTTAGAGACCTTTAACCAAGGACTTAGATTATATTGACCAGAAACAGTCAGGTTTCAGACTGATATAAGGAATTTTATCATAATTGTATAATTCAAGCAAACCTTATGTCTTAAATGAAAATTGGCCCCATACCAATGAATCAATTATTGTTTTGATGTTCCATTGATTGCTCAGATATTTGGGGAGGAGTGGGACACCTCTTTTCCTGAATTCAGAGAATTATACATGTTCACTCTCCTCCCTCCAAACTTGGAAAGTCTTTAATCTTTCATCTAATTAGAAATTAGATTTCCTGTTGTTATGTGGTTTCCTTTTATTTAACTGGTCTTATTTGAATAATTGCTTTTAATGTATGAAATTCTTTCTCTCTCTGTATTCAGGGTACAGCCCTAGACTGAGGAAGGAGTTGGTCCACATTTGTTGAACAATTGGCACTCATTGCTTAATAAATCAACAAGCTCAGAAGATCAATCTTTGTTTCCCCATTCATTTCATCTTTTCCTTAGGAGTCAGGTGCTGATATTATCCCCATTTTATACTTGAGAAAACCGAGCCAGACAGAGGCTAAGTGATTTGCCCATGTCGAACAGATTCTAAATATCTGACATATTCAAACTGAAGTCTTCCTCAGTTAAGAGCCAGTCTGTACCACTTAGTTACCTGTATGAGATGATGGTATGAGATGATGGAAAAACAAAACAAAACATTGAATCTCTAGTAGTAGGGCTTGGATGAAATCTCATTTCCAACTACTTACTACCAGTGTAACCTTCAAACAATCATTTAATTTTCCTGGGCTTTGGTTTCCTAAATTGGAAAATAAACTGTAGGTTAAGTGACCTGTAAAGTCTCTTCCAACTGTAAAATCTGGTGAATTATCCATGGGGACAAGTTTGCTATAGCTTATGAGAATGCTAGTATCATTTTAACAGCTTGTTCCTCCTCCCAAAGCAGGTTTCATTTTCATAATCATATAGCTTGTTACCATGAATGGAAATGACACAAAGACCCTGGAAATCTGCTTTTTATTTAAAATATATGTGAGTGATACATATATATATATATATATATATATATGTGTGTGTGTGTGTGTGTACATATGTATCACAGGAGCACGGATTTTATATATACATATATTATACAATATATATCATTATATGTATATGCATTTATATAAAAATCACAGGAATTCTTTTTCTTTTATTTCTTAAATATTGTAAACTTTATGGCAGCCTAAAGTTCCTATATCACCACAGAAGTTAATATTCTCTAATGCTTCAACATAGGAGATCAAAAAATTTTTAAAAAGCAAATAAATGACTAAATCTACTCATTAGTATTACAGACTCCAATGTGAAAAATAACAATTGTAGAAAACTATCTCTTAAAATTATAAACCTCTTTATAATCATATGTTTTGTATTTACTTTTAAAATGATTCTTAAAAATACTGTTAATTTCAAAAGGTCAAAAAATATTGGTTATTTTTCAAGAGTGCGGAACTTACAATTAGTAAGATTTGGTTCAAAACCACCTCTGCCACTAAATTGTCTAATCTGACTATAGGCAAGTCTGTTTAATTTCCCAATTAATAAAATGGCTAATAATCTCTGTGTCACCAACAAAAGAGTACTGTTGCAAGGATCCAATGAGACAATAGATAGAACAGACTTTACAAATCATAAAGGATTATAGAAATACCAGTTTAAAAAAAAACATATGATTTAATTTTTATTGAATTCACTAATGAAAAAAATTCCTTCAGGATATATTATGTACAAACTACTTTCTACACTAAGTAATGGGTATTAAAAAAGAAAAACACCAGCAATTAAAACTGTCCAAATGTGCAAGAAATTCCCATACTAATAGGGGTAACAATATGTACACATGAGGAACTTCAGATACAATGGTTCCATGACCCTTAGACTAAAGCTACATCTGTTAATGTCATTTCCATCATTAAAACCATATCGGAGTATTTTCTAGTAGCAAAAAAAAAAAAATTCTATATTTTAGGTAGCATCATTGGCAGAGTCAGAGACCTATAGTAAGAAAGATCTGAGTTCAAATGTATCAGGAGAGACTAGTTGTGCAGCCCTTGGTAAGTAACTTAACCTTGTTTGTCTCAGTTTACTCATGTATGAGGCAGAGAAAGGAATGTAGTAAACCTTCTATTGTTTTTGCCAAGCAAACCCCAAATGAGGTCATGAAGAGTGAGGCACACTTGGAAAAAAACTAAAGAGAAAAAAAGCATAGAAATATCATTTTTGTTGTGCTGTTTGATGGAATTTACATAAAACTGGTCATGAGATAAGTTGTTATTTGCTTATTATTCTTTTATTTTCTTCAATTCTATTATTATTTGTTTCTAAAACCCGTCTATTCCACCTTAGAATCAATGCTGTTTTCTATATTTGATATTTACTCACTGTAGTGACTTTAAAACTAATTCATGGGTTGTTACTGATTTGCTACTTCCTCCCTGACCCTCATTTCCTGTATTTCCTAAGGCAGAAAAGCAGTAAGGGCTAAGCAATAGCAGTTATGTGACTTGTCCAGTTTCATACCACTAGGATGTGTCTGAGGTGAGATTTGAAATCAGGATCTCTCATCTCTGGACCTGGCTTTCTATTCTTCGAGGAACCTTGCTACTCCCTCTTTATTGTTATTTTTTATATTCTCTTCTTTTTAAATTTTGAGTCCCAAATCCTCTCTCTAACCCCCCTCCCTAGCCACTATGAATGCAAGAAAAATGACATAAATTGAATATACATGTGAAATCATGCAGATCATATCCTATTAGACATATTGGAAAACAAAAAAAAATTAAAGTGAGAAAATTATACTTTAATCTACACTTAGAATTTATCAGTTCTCTCTGGAGATAGATATTATTTTTTAATCCTGATTGCTTTAGAATTTTCTTAAGTCATCATAGTATTAGAGTATGCAAATCTTTCACAGTTGATCATCATTATAGCATTACTGTTATTATGCATAGTGTTCTCCCAATTCTTATTTCCCTTTACATTGGTTCCTATAGGTCTTAACTCTTTTTTTTCTGAAACTGTCATCATTCTTATAAGTTATACTCCATCACAATCATATGTCACAATTTGTTCAGCCATTCCCTAATTGATTAGTATCCCCTCAATATCCTATTCTATGCCACCACAAAAAGAGCTTATATAAAGCATTTTTGTATATATAGGTCCATTATTTCCTTTGATGGTTATACTGACCTATTAGTGATATTTCTGGGTCAAAATATATGCATAGTTTTATAGACCTTTGGGCATCGTTCCAAATTGTTCTCCAGAAAAGTTGGACCAGGTCACAATTATATCAACAGTTTATTAGTGTACCTATTTTTATTTATCCTTTCCAGCATTTGTCATTTTTGATAAATGTGAGGTGGTGACCTCAGAGCAGTTGTAATTTACATTTTTCTAATCAGTAGTGACTTAGAACATTTCTATGACTATAAACAGCTTTGATTTTTCTCTTTTAAAAACTGAAGGCTTTTGCACAGTTATCAATTGGACAATGGTTCTCATTTTTGCTGATAATTGTCATTCACAGTGGATCATTGTACATTATTGTTATTAGTGGTACAACACTCTTTTGGTTCTGCTCAGTTCATTTTGCATCACTTCATATAAGTATTTCCAGACTTTTTGTGACAATCTTATTTATCTTTTCCTATGACACACTAGTATTCCATTATAATCATATACCAGAACTTGTTCAGACATTCCACATTTGATGAACATCCCTTCATTTCCCAGTTCCTTGCCACCACCAAAAGAGCTGCTAAAAATATTTTTGTACAAGTAGATTCTTTACCTCTATTTTTTTATTTACTTTGCCATTTTGGTTTTTCCTCTCCTGCATATAATTCTTTTAAATTTAATGTTCTGCAAATTCTTGGACAAATTGTTAAAATAACTGCCTTTTTTGTATTTGAATACAGTATTAAGATAAAAATTCATCAGTTGTAGATTCCATGAAAGCATCCTTGGTTCAGTCTAGATGATGGGAGATGGTCATTAAATCAATAACATTTATTTAGCATATACTATGTTCCAGACATTTTGCTAAGCAGTAGAAATGTGACTTATCTTTTTATAACACAATTTTACTTTTTTTAGGTCTTTATATTTGAAAAGCTTTTCATCCAAAAATGTTTGGAGATTGTGATTATTTATTATTGTAGCATCTCCAAAATATATTATTCTTATTTTAAAAAACCCTTAATGTTATTTTTGAGCAAATTGGGACAAAATTTATGATTACAGTCTAGCTCTAGTACACTTAATTTGTTAACTTTGTAAGAATAATTTGAGGTCTACATTTGTTACTTTATGAAAGTTTGCAAATTTCTTATGTATAATGCAAGATGCTAAACTGCATCTTACTAGCTCTTTAAAGACAGCTAGATAGCATGATGCTGGCGCTGGAGTCAAAATGATCTGAGTTAAGAATTAATATTGGATGCTTCCTAGACATATGAACTTGAACAAGTCATTTACATTCTTTTTGCTGCAATTTTCCCAACTGTAATAATAGCACCTTCTTCCAATGTTATTTTGAGGCTCAAATGAGATCATATTTGAAATATGCTGGACACAAAGTAACCACTTAAATACTCATTTCCTTCCTTCCTGTTTAGTAGTTTCTAAGTTTTGGCAGTTTGTACATTTTCTATCATTTCTTTTCATAATCTATATTGTTAATAAAGCTGGACTCCTAAAGAATAACTCTTCTATAGTATCTATCTGGAGTTGATGCCCTGGTTCTGTATTGCCATCATAAACTTCTCTGTTTCCATAAATATAGAATCATCCCTTAGTCATTTGTTTGATGATTATTTTTTCTTGACATTATCATTTGAGTTCATGTGGATGTAATCATTTTGATTCTAGTCTTGGAGCACAGTTTTTTTTCATATGCTCTATCTGGAAGTAAACCACTTTTATTTGCATGTCTGTATGTTCTAAAAGTATTATTGCTAGTCTTAAACTATTTTACCTATTTATTTTATGTTTTTAGAATGTTTATAGTTTTCCTCCTTGTTTTTAAATAATAGCTACCTTTGCATAATGGTTCCTGTACTTTATTTTTATTGTATGGAGTTTTGTTAGAATATTTTCCCATATTGGCAGGATTTCATAGTTTCCAAAGTATGTATTTACTATATAGATCAGTTATGGCAAACCTATGACACATGTGTCAGCACTGACATGTGTTGCCATTTTCAATGACACGTGGCCACATATCAGGCCCAGGAGCCACTGGACACCTGCACCCTTGGCCATGCCCTGGTGCAGTGGAGGGGGGATGAGAGGAAGGATGCTCCACATGCTGGCCATGGGGGTGGGGGAATGCATGGGGCAGTTAAATATATCAAAACCAACAAAAGAAACAGATTGACAGATGAAGTTATTAGCACTTGCTTGGGCTTGAAGTGTACAAAATACCAACCTTCAATTGAAGATTTAGCCAATGAAATTCAGCAACAAAAAAGTCTCTAATAGGTTAGTTAAAGGACCCCCCCCCCCTCGCTTATCTTAGTTCACGGCACCCCACACAAGTTAAATAATATCAAGACCAACAAAAGAAACTGACTGACAGATGAATAAAGAAGTCACTAAGCAGGTGAGTTAAATAATTAGCTTTTGGTTTATTAAATACAGTTATGTATTACAAGTATACATTTTTGTTATTTAAATGATAAATATCACAAAATTATGGGTTTTTTCTCGAAGTGACATACCACTTGCATTATGCTGCATTTTTTGGTGAATTTTGACACACCAAGCTGGAAAGTTGCCCATCACTGATAATTGATTTAAATGTATTATTCAAATTTAAATGTAATTTCAAATTTCAAATAGATAGACATGTTTTTCTCCCTGATAGCTTTATTATCTTCATTATATCTTACCTGGAGGAGACTAAGGTAACTGAAAGTACATCCTTCATCTATTAGTTCTATTTGAACATTAGATACATTATTGGGCAGCTAAGTGGGATAGGGGATAGATCACTGGCCCTCGAATCAGTAAGACTGGAGGTTAAAACTGGCCTCAGACACCAAGTAACTGTGTGACCTTGGGAAAGTCACTTCACCTCTGTTTGCCTCAATTTCTTTAATTATAAAATGCCAATAATAATAGCACCCACCTCCAAATGTTGTAGTAAGGGTTAAATGAGATAATTGTAAAGCTTTTCATCCAGTGCTTCTCTCATAGTAGCAGGCACTATGTCAATATTAATTATATAATCACTATCTTCATTTGCTCTCTTTCTTAGTACCCTTGAAGAATTGTATGTTATTAAGTAAAGGTGACAGTTTTATGTTGTTTAAGAAAGATCACATGGGAAGGAACAGCTATAACTAAGATTTATTTTTTGGTCATGCCAACTAACTAGACATTATTTTCCCTATTTTTAAAATTAGGATATTTCTTTAACTTGGAATCCATATCCAACCATATTTTATTAGCAATATGATCATGTCATGTACAGGAAATAGCTAGTGAGACAGATTTAACTGGAAAAAAAGAGAGTGCATCAAGAGAAATAATAATAAATACCTTAACATGTTGAAGAAAAAGATACTGAGGGTTCTAGGATATCAGGCTGAGGAGTTAACATTTTATTGTTGAGAGACAAAAAACATCCTCTAGAGCAGTGGTTCTCAACCTTTCTAATGCCGTGACCCCGCAATACAGTTCCTCATGTTGCGGTGACCACAAACCAAAAAATTATTTTGGTGGCTACTTCAAACTGTAATTTTGCTACAGTTATGATTCGGAATGTAAATACCTGATATGCATTATGTATTCTCATTGCTACAAATAGAGAGGTTGAGAACTGCTGCACTAGAGATTTCTGTGACATGGTCAAGTTTGTGTTATAGGACTATCAATTTGGTAGCTATGTCAGTGATGGATCTGAGCAGGGAAATGGAGTGAGGGTCACCAATTTGGAAGTTTATGTAATGTTTCAGGTGATGCATGATTAGAGCCTCCAACCTAAATAGCAGGTGTGTGAACAGAAAAATAGATAGGTGAGAGACAAGTTGGGGACATAGAATGGACACAATCTGTCAATAATTTGGATATAGGTTTTTAGGGTGAAGGTAGAGTTAAGAAGTATGACTCTATCCTTAATTAAATAACTAAAAGAATTGTAGAAACATTAACAGAAATAGGGAAAGAAGTAAAAGGTTTTTTTTGGAAGGATTATAAAATGAATTCTGCTTTAAATATATTGAGCTTGAGATACTTATAGGATGTATAAGTGAAGAAGTCCATCAGACAGTAAGGCTTTACCAAACATTTTGTTCTAACTGAGAAACATCTCTAAGTCTCTCTCTCTCTCTCTCTCTCTCTCTCTCTCTCTCTCTCTCTCTCTCTCACACACACACACACACACACACACACACACACACACACTCTCACACACATACACACCCCATCTTAATATGAACATAAAGCAAAACAAAATTTTAATTTAATGAAGGCATATAAAATAGCTAAATTTTACTACATTTTACTAAATTTACTGTTAATTTACTATATTTTAGCTCTCAGAAGAATCCATATTCTTTCTTTAAAGGAAATATTACTTCGTAGAGAATAAATATCCTCCCTTCTCCTTTTTTGCCTTTCCACAAAAGTATGTTTAGCATTCAACTCTATCTCTTGACACACAATTATTTTCATTTTCTTCTCAAGCTCATGCCTATGTACACAAAAAAAATAGATTAAGAAAAACATTTTGATTTGAAATAGCGTAAGATCATTTCAACTATTCAATTTTATTATTCAAATTTTTAAGAAGTCTTTTGCCAGATATGTTGACCGTATTGACCTATCCTTCTAATCCTTGCTTGCAAGCAAGGCAATGCCTACTAGCTTGAATTTAGAAATTCAGATCTGTAGTAGTCTAAGACACTTGGGTGTCTTCATTAAGTTCAGCACTGTTATGGTGAGCCCTGGGGCAGGGCTACCAGACTACAAAACTAGAACAAACTTAATCCAGGTCAGAAATGAAGGTTAAACTTCTCATGACAATCAGTTTTGGAATTGAATCCTTTAGTTGCCCCTTCCCCTCCAGCCTTAGTGTGATGGAGACACCCATTTTTTAAAAAGCAATAATAGTAAATCTTAAAATGGCAAAATAAAAATATACTAGCAAAAAGAAGTTTCTGTGATGACGGCTTCATTGCCTTTTGTATACCTAACAAAAGTAACCTCCTGGTGGAAATCTGACACAAAACTGAGAAAGAATATACCATATCATTAGAATTTAAGATATTCTTATTAGAAATAGTTTGTAACATGCAATTCCAAACCCGAAGACTCTTTAAGGAAAGCAGAAAAAAAATAGCATTGCCATATTCATAGTCCATTTTGAATCAAAAGAATATTTCATCAAATTCCTTGTCAATGATAAGAAATTGTGGTTAAATACTTTTTATGAGATATAGTTTGAACCATAAGGTAATAATTAACTCTTGGTAGTAACTTTCAAATTTTCAACACATTGTATAAACACATATATTTACACATACACATGCATAAATATTTCAGTTTCAGCACACTTTTATGAAGTAGGTACTATAGATGTTTTTATCACTGCTTTAGACATGAGCAAACTGAGGTTCAGAAAAAAGTTATTTGTCCATATGTTCATATCTACCTTAATAATAACAAGGCATGGAATCTGTTCGTAGCCTTTTAAAACTAACGGTTTAGCACACTAAAACAATATGCCATGTTTCCTCTCAATATAACAGAGCCCTGCTGTCTCCTTAAACACAAATTCATATGAAATAACAAAGTGACTAAACAAAAGATAACCCTGAACTAGCAGTAGTTAGGCGGTGCAGTGGATAAGAGTGTTGAATTTGAGTTCAGGGAGACCTAAATTCAAATCGAAACTCATGTCTTACTTTCCTCAAGTGTGTAATCAAGATCATAATAGTACCCACCTCTGAGGACTTTTGTGAGTATCGAATGAAATAATCTTTGCAAAGTGTTTAGCACAGCACCAAGAACATAGTAGGTGACGAATGAATGTTTATTTCCTTCCATCCTGATATTTATCTTTTGAGTTTTAGATCATCAAAATCACAGATTTATTTTTGTCCTTAGAATTGGTTTAGGGGAAAAAAGGGGGTATATTGGTGCACTCCATGGTTCCCTATTCATAATCACATCATTTCCACTTCCATTGTGCTGAGTATCAGCTGATCACTTTAGACATGTGAGCATTTGCTTTCTCTGTATAAGTAAGAGACTATCTGATGTCATTTGTATTCACCTCGGGCAGACACTGAGCCTCTGCTCATTTCATCAAAGAACTATTTATGAGGCTGTAAAAAAGATGAGTTTCTCCGAATAGTCTCCAAATTAAACTTTTTAAAGTTTAATGTTGGCACACAAGAATAATTACAGTTATAAACCATTAAACATTTAGAGAAAATTTATAGGATTGGAAGGAGAAAATTTACAGCTGTGGCCTAATACAATAAATTTCCACTGTAAAAGCAGTTTCACAGAAACATTTCTATTCGGGACTTTAGAAAAAGAAAGTACTTTATTAAGATCACCCAAATACCCAGGCAATATACTCGGACATTATTTATATAGAAAGATGAATACCTTTGCAAGATACTGTTAATTAACCTTACAGGAATGAAGTTAGTGTTTTTATTTTTTAATGTCAATAAATAGAGTACTCTGAATTCATGTATAGACTGCAGCCACTGTGTTATCTTAGAAGGCATTTTAGTGCCTTCTAACTCCCTGTCTATTCCTCTGTTCCCCAATTTCAGTGGATACTGTGAATATTAAACAATTATAGGGCCAAGCACATCTCTCAACTAAAATCAGAATTTAATTTTGTTTTCCGAGATAAGTCTCCTACAGATTAATACTTCAAAATTCAAATGAATATGTGATATCAAGCATGCAAATATTCCCTCCATCTATAAAGATCTCCACCTATTGCTGCCTGCCTGCCTTATATGACTCTTATCTTTGTCCTCTCCTAATTTCCTTAGAAGAGATCCATCTAATCTGCTAGGACTTTCTTCACTTTCTCTCAGTATCATTCACTCTTGTTCTTTTCCATTTGACCAATTCATCTTTTTCCATGTATATTTTTGACATTCCTTATAATTTTTATTTGTAATATGCTACACTCTGCTCACAACTCAAAATGTGTCTCTCTATTGTCTATTAGGCGATCTTTAACTTAAAATCTTCAAATACAATTGTATCAAGAAACAGTCTTACTATTTGATGTACAAGCACAGAACTCAAGAGAATCATCAAAAGGTAATTAAAAAAGAGGGGAAAAAAGAAAAACAAAAAAAATTTTTTTTCAAGAGACTCAATAAGTTAAAATGATATGTATCCCTATAAGAAAAGAGGTCATTGGTAACTCTTAAAAACTGTTGTTATTACCTGGGCAGCAAAAAGAAGTATACTTAGAGGGAACAGCAACAAACTGTATAGGATGAAAGGACAAGACATAAATAGGTATATAGATATATGCATGCAAAAATACATACACATGAGTATGCATATATATATAACTAGAGCTTAAAAATAGGTTAATATTAAAAGAAATGGGAAAAGAAACAAATGGGGGTAAATTTATATGTCATAAAGAAGCTCATGGAGGGAGGGGGGCGAACATCAATACACTGGAAGGGTAAAGAGGTCGTAGACAGGAAATACTCAACTTTTACGTGCTTTGAAAGTGACTCAAAGAGGGAAAAACAATCCAATCCATTGGGGGCAGAGAATAGATTTGAGCCCTATAGGGGAGTAGAAGGGTAACAAATGGTCTGGTGGGGAGGGGAGCAGTACAAGAGAGGGAGGGAGTGGGGGGTTAATTTTAGAAAGACTATAGGAAAAATAAGGGGGGGATAAATAGGGAGGGGGTAAAAAGGGAAATAAAATAAGGGTGGGAACAAGGGGGACTGTTCAAAAGCAAACATTGGTGTAGAAGGAAATAGTGAAAGAAGAAAAGGCAGTAAGAGTGTGGGAGAGATTAGGTTTGGATCAACACCTCACACCCTACACCAGATAAATTCAGAATGGGTGAATGACTTGAACATAAAGAAGGAAACTATAAGAAAATTAGGTGAACACAGAATAGTATACATGTCAGACCTTTGGGAAGGGAAAGGTTTTAAGACCAAGCAAGACTTAGAAAGAGTCACAAAATGTAAAATAATTTATTTTGCCTACATCAAATTAAAAAGGTTTTGTACAAACAAAACCAATGTAACTAAAATCAGAAGGGAAATAACAAACTGGGAAACAATCTTCATATAAACCTCTGACAGAGGTTTACTCAAACTTACAAAGAGCTAAATCAATTGTACAAAAAATCAAGCCATTCTCCAATTGATAAATGGTCAAGGGACATGAACAGGCAGTTCTCAGCCAAAGAAATCAAAACTATTAATAAGCACATGAAAAAGTGTTCTACATCTCTTATAATCAGAGAGGTGCAAATCAAAACAACTCTGAGGTATCACCTCACACCTAGCAGATTGGCTAACATAACAGCTATGGAAAGTAATGAATGCTGGAGAGGATGTGGCAAAGTAGGGACACTAATTCATTGCTGGTGGAGTTGTGAATTGATCCAACCATTCTGGAGGGCAATTTGGAACTATGCTCAAAGGGTACTAAAAGACTGTCTGCCCTTTGATCCAGCCATAGCACTGCTGGGCTTGTAGCCCAAAGAGATAATAAGGAAAAAGACTTGTACAAGAATATTCATAGCTGCACTCTTTGTGGTGGCCAAAAATTGGAAAATGAGGGGATGCCCGTCAATTGGGGAATGGCTGAACAAATTGTGGTATATGTTGGTGATGGAATACTAATTGTGCTAAAAGGAATAATAAAGTGGAGGAATTCCATGGAGATTGGAACAACCTCCAGGAAGTGATGCAGAGCGAAAGGAGCAGAACCAGGAAAACATTGTACACAGAGACTGATACATTGTGGTACAATCAAAGGTAATGGACTTCTCCATTAGTGGCAATGCAATGTCCCTGAACAATCTGTAGGGATCTAAAAAACACTATCCACAAGCAGAAGATAAACTGTAGGAGTAAAAACACCAATGAAAAGCAACTGCTTGACTACAGGGGTGGAGGGGATATGACTGAGGAGAGACTCTAAATGAACACTCTAATGCAAATACCAACAACATGGAAATGGGTTCGAATCAAGAATACATGTGATGCCCAGTGGAATCGCGCGTGGGCTATGGGAGAGGTGGTGGAAGGGTGGGGAGGGAAGAAAAGAAAATTATCTTTGTTTCCAATGAATAATGTTTGGAAATGACCAAATAAAAATTAAAAAAAAAAAAAAAGAAACAGTCTTACTAAACTTCCAAAACTCTTTCATATCTAAAAGTATACTTGTTGGGGAATCTTTATGACTCATTGAACAAAAAGCCAGACAGTCTGTCTTAACAGTTACTAGTCATAATCACTCTTTGAAGGCATCAAGTGATAGGTCATCTGATTTGAAGTTTTAGTTGATGCAATTATTAAGGTGCCTGGGGAAAAATAAAGATGAAAATAGGCTTCAGGCGATTGTCAGTTGCTTTTTAACAATGCAACCAAAATGACTTTTTATCTACCTAACTCATTGCTCATTTTTTTTCTACTTTCCACAAAATCTCATTCGAGTATTATGCTGTCTTTTTAGACGTGACTGTTCTCTTGAATCAGTTTTGTTCAGGCACATAAATAGATACATCACTAAAAGATGTAGTGCATAGGGCACTGGACTTAGAAACTGAAAGAGCCAAATTCAAATCCCACATTAGACATTTATTAGCTGAGTGATCTTGGACAAAGAGTTTAAATTCTTTGTGACTTTTTGCCTTATCTTCCCCATCTGCATGATGAAGGGATTGGACTTTATGATCTCTAAAGTCCCTTCTAACTATAAATATATGACCTTCTGAAATAAACAGAAGATATACTTAGTAACAAAAGAAGTTTTCAATCTACTTTCTGTCATAGTTTTCGTCAGCAATACCAAATTTGGGCCCACACCCAAAGGCAAATGGAAATACTCTTGGCAGGTTTGCAGAGTAATGCCAGATAAGACAAGAATTAGTGTCTTTGTGCATTATGGCAACTAGTGGAATTAAAAAAAATTCTTTAATATTTCATCAGAGGAAAAATAAACATTAGGACAAGTTAGAGAAATATCTTTCAAATTCAAAAATGAACAGAACAGAATGGGGACAGCTAGATGACCCAGTGGATAGAGGGCCAGACAGGAGAGGTCCTGGATTCAAATGAACAGAATGAACATAAGAGGATGTCATCATGCACATTTTAAACACAGCAATATCAATATAGGATAAGGATTAGGAATGGATCTGTAATTTCATTATATATCATATAATTTCATTATGTATTCTGTATAGGGAACTCCAGAGTAGGGAAACTTCCTCTACCAATATGGATAGATGTCTTCCCTGCCACTTATTGTCTTAGAGAGTTATATCCTGTTGAACATAGGTCTATTCAGAGATATGTTAGACTGTCTAGTAATGTTAAGTCATCAAACTTGTTTAATAGAATACATTAACTTATTCAAAGGGAATAGAAGTTGTAGTCTGGGATAGCTAGATACATATTGAAAAGAGGGGCAAATAAATAGGCATTCCAAATATTATTAGATAACTATCTCCTGAGAATTAGCTACAATTAGATTTCTATATCAAGCAGTCTAGAAAGACACATTTATATTTCAGTTGTTGAGTGGTGGTATTAGATTTTAGACATTATCAATTTTAGGGTTACAGAAGGAAGAAGAGAATAAATTGATGTGGTCAGCCTCTGAACTTGCCTAGCTATGTTCTGAAATTTAATAATTTCTTGTATGTTTTCTTTTGTTTATTTGTTTCTTTTGGAGAGACCTAGAGCAATGGTATTAAACTCAAACAGAAACATGGGCCAATAATGTCTACTAAGGATCCCTTTAGGCTGCAAATTGACTCAAGCTTTAAAATGTAAAATTATCTGTATTTTAATGTATTTTGTTAAATATTTCCTAAATTACAAATAAATTTGCTTATGGTTGTACTGTGGAGTGTTGCTACCTACAGGTGGTGTCTTTGAAACCACTGACCTATAGCATGTCTCTCACTCAAAAAGGCAGTTCAGTGGTCTTTGAGATCAGAAAGTGTATTGAAAGGAAAAAGGTCTCGCTCAAGAGTCTGATCATTTTCTCAACTAAGATTTAATAGTCAAGTAAGTTAAAGGAATTGGCCAGAATGGTCTCTTCAGTAAGTTGAAAATATACATAGATTGAGAGTCCCAGAAATGAGACAGAGCATTGATGTTAGGCAGAATAAGTATTTGTGTAAAAAGTTGAGATAACCTTTCCCAAGAATGTTTACCTCCTCCAAACCAAAAAACATTGTTATACCTGAGTTCACTTTTAGAAAACATTACTCAAAGCGAGTAAAAAAAAAACCTGGATCAAGTATTTTTCTGTTCAGGATTGAGTAAATCATACATCAATCAGTCATGCCAATTTTTATTCTCATGTCATTGTCCACCTAAGTCTTTGCACAAAGACAAAACAATTCAGACTTCTTTATTTCACTCATTCCATTTCTTTTCTTTGAAAATAAAAACTTACCTTTTATCTTAAAATCAATAGTATGTATTAGTTCCAAGACAGAAGAGCAATAAGGGCTAGCCAGTAGGGATTAAATGATTTGCCCTGGGTCACACAGTCATTTGAATCCAGGACCTCTCCTGTCTGGCCCTCTATCCACTGGGTCATCTAGCTGTCCCCATTTATTCCATTTCTGATGTTGACCACTATTTTTTCTCAGACTACATTAGCTGATAACTAGCTTAAAAAATAATTTAGTTTTGCATTCTTAGAGGCACATTGTTACTTTATCACCAATAAGAGTAGAAATTATTAAAAGTTACATAAATTTTCTTTTTCTTTTTATAGAAATCCAGCAAGGAATGATGGTGTTGTTTTCATTTTCTTTTTATAACTGCTCATATCATTGTGAAGAAGCATGTATTTTAATCTTATGTACAGTCTTAATTGACTTTTAGCTTTAACTTGAAACATTTAATGATCTATGTTTTCACAATAAATTTAATAATAGTGAGAATGGATCATTCTGTAGTCTAATCCTATAATTTTCTTTAAAATATAATAATAACAACAAAACCCTTTAATTTCAGTCAGTCAACAATTATTTATTAATACTGTATTGTGTGCCAGGCAATCTGTCACTCAAATTTGCATCATCATTCCATACTTTCATATATAACTTTGTTTCATCAAATAACCCTTCTCTCATATCATTAATCTCTTCACGTCTGTTGGCTGCTTCTCTTGGAACAACTTACCTATATGGTTAGATCTTTGCTCTCCTTAAAATAGAATAAATCCTTCTCTCAAATTCTATTACACTTTCATACTTCTATCCTATGTTTCTCTTTTCTGTAACAAACATTTTGAAAAATAGATTATTTGAGAAGATGGAGTGGTCCTATATTTTAAAAACAGGTCTAGTAATATACATAAAAAGCAATCATGTATTTTTTTCTAAATTTGTCTTTTTTTCCAGATTATGTCGATACAATTTGATAGTTTTCTGAAATTTTGTAATCCACGTTCTCTCCTTCCTCCCACACCTCCCTTTTCCCTAAGAAGGAAGATAATAGGATGTAGGTTTATTTTTGTTATCATTTAAACATTATTTCTATATTCTCCATGTTGGGAAACAAGACAAATTGCTTATACTAGAAAAAAAACATAATGAAGGAAATAAAGTGAAGAATGATATGCTTTAATTTGTATTCACACTCCTTCAGGTCCTTCTGTGGTGATGGATTGCTTTCTCTTAGAGTTGTCCAAGATACTTACCTTATTGATAATAAAGCCATTCACAATTCATAATCTTATGCTATTCATGTTACTGAGTACAATATTCTCCAGATTCTACTCATTTCATTTTGCATCACTTCATGTGAACCTTTTTAGTTTGTGTGTGTGTGTGTGTGTGTGTGTGGTCATCTTGTTTGTCATTTTTTATAGCACAATAGTATTCCATTACAATCATATACCACACTTTGTTCAGCCATTCCCTAATTGATGGACCTCCCTTCAGTTTCCAGTCCTTTGTTATCGATAAAAGAACTGGCATAAATATTTTTGTACAAGTGCTTCCTTTCCCCCTATATTTAATCTCTTTGGGATACAGATTTAGTCACGGTAGTGCTGGATCAAAGAGTATGCAGAGTTTTATGGCTTTTTGGCCATGGTTGCAGATTGCTTTCCAGAATGGTTGTATCAGTACATAGTTCCACCAGTAGTATATTAGTGTCTCAATTTTTCCACATCCTTTCCAAGATTTATCATTTTCTCTTTTTGTCCTATTAGCCAGTCTGATAGATGTGAGGTAGTTCCTCAGACCTGATCATTTGTCAGTTGGGGAATGTTTTGTATTCTTATAGATTTGATTCAGTTCTCTATATATTTGAGAAATTAGTCCTTAATCAGAGCCACTTGCTTTAAAGATTTTTTTCTCAGTTTGTTGTTCATCTTCTCACCTTGGTTGCACTGGTTTGTCTGTACGAAACCTTTTTAATTTAATATAGTCAAAGTTATTTATTTCACATCTCACAGTATTCTCTATGTCTTGTTTAGAAATACATTTTTCCCTTATTTGTAGGGTCAGGCATGTAATCTATTTTTTTCTCCCCTAATTTGTTTAAGGTATCACCCTTTATTTATAAATAATGAATCTATTTTCACGTTACCTTGGTATATGGAATGAAATATAAATCTATGCTAAGTTTTTGCTTTTGTTTTTTTTATGTAGAAGAAATGTTATTAAATATTAATTCTACCTTTTGCTCAATTTGTTAAAAATAATTTGCATTTTCTGATTACATTCTGTCAAACTCACTCCTTAATCTTTTGACAATTACTACTCTATGGAAACTGAACTCTATTGCAACTAATTAATTAATTCAGTATCCTTTTTTATCTGTCATCCTTTTTTGATCACTCGCCAATATTTGAACATCTTTCTTTAATCACCACCCTTTTCCTCATGATCCTGAATTTTCTTATTTCCTCTTTAATATATCTACTTGCTTACCTTTTTATTTTACTTTTTCCATTCTCTAAATCTTAATTTTAATTTTTCTTTTCATTACCTCTTCTCTATCTCTTACCTGACTCATTTATTCTCACATCTTCCACTTTGTCATCTAGATCATTCCATGATCTGTATCTTTAATCCTTACTTGACTTCAACATCCATAATTTATATTTTATCTGTTTTTCAGTCATCTCCAAAAAGATATGCAATTAAAGCTTCAGAAAAGCTATATTATTAATGATTTTCCAGTTAAGGATCTATCATTTCTAAGCTGTCTACCTTTGCTCATGTTAATTCCCCTTCCAGGGATGTTATCTTTACCATTTCCCTCTTCTAAATCCCTACGTATTTTTTCAATTCTAGTTCAAATGCCACTTCCTCCATAAAGTCTTACCTCATCAACCATATCCTGTCAGTCATAGTGGAATTTGGTGGTATATTTTCTGACTTAGTTCTTTCTCTATATTTTGTTCATGATGGGCATTGCAATCTCCCTCTTACTCCATTATTGGTTGACTTTTTGTGTCTCTACTACTACACTACAATAATAAGTCAAGTTGATATAACTCTTTTAAGCTGCTAAGAATTTTGTGTACATTATTTAGTTTGAGCCTCAAAATACCTCTGTCAAGTATATTGGTATTGCTGTTGAGTCTTCTAGTCATGTCTGACTCTTCTTGATCCCAGGTGGGGTTTTCTTTTCTTTTTTTTTTTTAAACCCTTACCTTCCGTCTTGGAGTCAATACTGTGTGTTGGTTCCAAGGCAGAAGAGTGGTAAGGGCTAGGCAATGGGGGTCAAGTGACTTGCCCAGGGTCACACAGCTAGGAAGTGGCTTAGGCCAGATTTGAACCTAGGACCTCCTGTCTCTAGGTCTGGTTCTCAGTCCACTGAGCTACCCAGCTGCCCCCCCCAGGTGGGGTTTTCTTAGCAAACATACCATAGTTATTGTCATTTCTTTGTCTGGTGGATTAAGGCAAACATGTTAAGTGACTTGCCCAGAGTCACATAACCAATGACTATTTAAGGACAGATTTGAACTTGGGTCTTCCTGACCCCAGATCTAATATATTATCCACTGAACCATCTACTTTGATCTCCATTTAAATCCAAAGAAACTTAAAGTACAGGCCATAGTTTCAGAATGAATTTAACCCAAGGCTTTCCTAACACCAAACCTACCATTCTTTTTTACTAAAACATACATACTTTCATATAAACTGTTTAAGGAAAAAAAAATTGACATGCTTATTTGTATCCTTTCCAGTCCCTGGGCAATCAGGTGTTAATTTATTTTAATGTTGAGTGAATTTAATTTAATTCAATCTTGTTGTATGTCAGTTGGCAAAGAAACAATGTCAGTGTTTGTGATTCCTCAGAAATTTACAACAAACTTCGTAAGATCATTTGACTTCTAGTTTAATATTAGTAATTTGATAATTAAAAAAAAACCTAGAAACTCTAAATTACAATTTTTAATGCAAGAATTTTCTGTAAAGTGTAAACATCAGTTAGCACAATGGATTTTAGTAAAGAATAGGTGCACTGATTTAGGATAAAAGAAAGGTCTAAAAAAAGGCATCACATCTATATTGTAAAGTCTAACAGAAAGGAGGAAAATAGATTTTTGAATCAGATTCATTAGAGCAAAGGCATGGAGGAGTAAAGTTTGGAGTTGATGGACAAATGTCACTATTCACCAAGTTTGAAGCAGAAAATAATATTTGTTTGATAATTATCTGCACATAATGCTACCCTGAGTCATGTAGAAATTGATTATCATCTAATCTTTTTTAAGTAAGATTTATATTTAATAAATTGTGTAGAAATATGGAGTAGCCTTATTATAGTTGTGAAGAAACAGAAAAGGGGGAAAGAAGAGCAGGAGAGAAAAGGAAATGAGTTATAGAGATAGAAAAAAGAAACATTTCTTTAGTGGATTGGACCCTTAATGCTTGATATTCTACTGTCTGCAGGCCTGGGATATGTTGACTTGTGTAATCAAGTGAAGGAACGGTCGTGATGGATGTTGGGTGATTATAATTTCTATGTTGTTTTTCCAGCCATCAGAAGTCTGAAATGTTTTCAGAATTGCTGCAGCTGCAACTGATGCCATTTCTGAGCAATGAGCCTAACGATTTGCAAATATATATGGATTAGCACGTTACTAATGCAAAGCCTGGAAACCAGCAAGTTGTGCAGCTGCTCATCTACAGCTTGTAAATGTCCGGTCCTGCGGGAATGGGCCCTTTTGTATGTGGAAGTGGCGGCTGCCAGGAGCCTTTCAGGATAGCACCAAAAGAAATTATTAATCTTGTGTGCACCTGAAAAGCATATTCTTCCACCATCATCACCAGCAAGTAGAAAAGTAAAATTTGGATTTCAATGTCCATATGCCTATCTCTTGTGTAGAGCATTGCACGAAACTGCTGATTGACTGATTGAACTAGGCTAATGATAATAATCAGATCTTTTCTTGGATTTATGCTGCCAAAAAGCTTCCAGGAAATTTGTGTACCATAAAAGTCATTTTTATACTTTATCTCTCTGTGCTTACTCAGCATCAAAGTGTAATGACCCTAATTTATTTTTTTTTAAATCCCAGTTACTACTAATGCAATGATTATGATAGTGCACTAAAGATATATATATATATATTTGTTTCCTCAATTATATATTTTATGTCCATTTGTCTCTTTTAAAGAATTATTCCTGTGTTAGATGAATTCAATTACAGAATAGGCTCTAGTAATCTGTTCAAAAATTGTCAGATTTTTGGTGGACTGTGTTTTTAAAATTTATTAGTACTTTACTGTTCAACTTTTAAATTATTCTTCTCATTAGACAAACAAATGTATTAGTCTTAAAGTTATCCAAAGACTGTTTACTGATGAATATTTTTCACTCATTGCATACTGTCTTAGATTTTCTTTTTATTTATATTTTTAATGTTGCAAGTCACATTGTGGAAGCTGAATAACAAATCATATTCTCTTCATTATTAAATACACAAGTCTTTTCTTCTAAAAAATCAAAATATTTGACTGATAGCAAAACATTGTCTTTTCTGAACCTCATTCAAATTCTGACATTAAAAATCAGGCCTTTCCATTAAACATTTCAGAAGTAGAATATGTTCCCTGTCCTTAAGGATCTTAATCTCTAGATGAAAAAGAAAAAAAAAAACTGGTATATGTGAAACAATAAGAAACACATAACAGTATATAAGTAAATGCTACATGATCTAAGACTAACAGTAAGTACTATAATATTTATCAAGTGCTAGACTATTTCTGAAGATCAGTAGGGATGGGAATAGTTAGGGAAGATTTTATGAAGATGGAATTTAAGATCTGCCTTGAACAATAAGTCTCACTTAGGCATAAGGAAGGGCATTTAAAGGGAGAACAGATTGAATTAAGGCAAAAAGTCAGGAACAAGCAGAACAGGAAATGTTTATATGAAACCAGCCCTATTAGAGTGAATCATGTGATTAGACAGAAAGGAGAAATAAAATGGATTATGAAGGTTAGATAAATGTGGATTTAAAAATTTAGTCAAGGTAGTTTGTACTTTTAATTAATTCTGTGTTTCACAATAGTAACTCTGAAAGAGGAACTGGTAAACTGTTAGGAAAGCATGGCAGAAATATGGCATTGAAATATGGGAATAGGGAACAATTCAAATATTTTATCTATCTAGCCCTGATCAACGAGGAAATATTTTTGTTTCCTCAGTTTTTCTTTTATCTTCACTATGTAGCTTTGCAGAGAGGTAATATGATGTTCAGATGAAGGGCCAGTTTTGGAGTTTGGAAGAATGAGATTCCTGTACTGTTTCCAATAAATACTGACTATGTGGCCATAGTCAAGCAACTCCACTAAAGTCTTCCTTTAAAGGCTCATTGATAATCCTGGCATCCTATTTGGTACCCAGGTAGAATATGAATTCCCATCATGGTAAAATATGTCTATTAGAAGACATGACTCCTTAATTTCAAAGGATTATCCTCAGAAATTTTACTGTCAGATAGTGATTTTTTTAGCTGCAATAATTCACAAAGATTGCTCACTAAAGTATACAAGGTGAGATGTAGCAGTGTCAAGCTCATGCCCATTAAAAGAAGCTGAAGAAATAAGGACTATTTTTTCTTGGAGACCATATCTAGCATGGATGCACTATCTGGCTTTGAGCATTTATGGAATAAATTGGTTTTGGTTCTCTGATATCAGAAAATAGAGTCAGGAGCAATAGGAGAAAGGTGCAATTAAGTAAATTTAAGCTTGATTTCAGAAACTCTTCCTTAAGTAAGAACTAACTGAAAGGGGAATGGACTGCCTCTGAGGCAGTGGTTTCCTCTCATTAGATATTTTTTTCAATAAAGTTGGATGAATATATTTGCTTGGTATACTGTATTAGAGATTTTTTTGGAGGGGGAAGCGACTAGAGTTGGTCTACAGGGGATACAGGCTTCCCCTAGACACCCTAACACCCCAGATTGTGTAGAGTATGCAAAAGACTCATTTTTCCATGCTTTCCTGAAGTGCTAGGAAGGATTTTGAGGACCTCTAGCCTCTCCCTCATTCTTGATCAGCAAAGACAGGCACATCCCAGCTTGCTTCTGAAAAATAACTACTTTATATCCCAGATATCTGATTATCCTCAAAACTGGGCATTTCAGCCCCTTTTGACTTTAAGGTGTAGGACATAACCACGTGACCCATCTCAGGTTCCAGATAACATGCCATCATCATCTTTTCTCTAGTCACTTAGGTCCAATTGTCAAAAGGGTATATAAAGCCTAGAATACATCTCCTCTAGGAGACAGTATTCCACCTGCACAGTGTGTCGCCAGCCTCTCAACATGAATTCCAAATTAAAAAAAAAACTTATTGTTTTATTTTTAAGTTAAGTTTTGGAGTCGTGCATTCTTGCAATGGGTACCTGTCATGAACCTGGGGTTTTTACCATAAATCTCTCCCATAACAGGACTAGATGGCTCTGAAATTTTGTTATTCTGTGAATGTCCACACTGACAAGTATCCTGTTTTTTTTAAAGAATCTGTAGAATATTAAATCAGATACTACTTTTAACACTAGAGAATTCCAGCAAGTTCATGCAAACCTTTCTCATTTAATTATACTTTTGGGATGTATTTATGTACATATGCATATTTGTTATATGTATGCATACTGTAAACAAATATGTATATAAATACAAATATGCATAGGAATATATGTATGATGGATGTGGATAGATACAGACAGACAATAGATAGAGAGATGAGGTGGGGTAGAAGGGAGGATTAATCTGGAACAGATAGCTTAACTGCTGGGAGTAATTCCTCATGTAGAAATTCACACCCTTCCCTTATATGACAAGGCAAATTCCCCCGTACATTAAGTGGTTAAATAACTTGACTTGTAGATCAATTCATGAAACATCAGAGATATTTTTATTTTAATTTCTCTCATTCTTAGATATATGGAATGTTATTTCATTTTTATCATTTTATTAGTTTGCATTCATCTTTTGAAAACTGTGTGTTCATATCTTTTACCCACTTACATATTGGGAAATGGCCTTTAGTAATTTATTTCTTAATTGTCTTCATATCTTGAATATTACATCTTTATCTGAAATAGTTGATATACTTTCCCACTCAACCACCTGCAGTACCTCCTCTTTCTAATTGCTTTAATTATATTCATAAAATGTTCAATTTCATATATTTATATATTTCATAAAATATTTATATATTTATACTTATTTATATATTTTATAACTATATCTGTTTTTGGTTTGGTTGAGAATTTTTCCTTAGAACCCAGTCATGCTTCTGAAAAAGTAACTGATCTGATGTTCTTCTAATTTTTATTTATGATTTGAGTTTTAATAATCAGTCCATGTATTCATTTTGAGTTTATTGTAGTATGTAATATAAAATGTTCATTTAAACATGTTTTCTGCCAGATTTTCCAGTTTTCCCCAAATGATTGTCAAATAGGGAGTTATTTGTGATTTAATTTATGTTTTCTGGTTTTATTGAGTTCAGCATAATTCACCAACCCAAAATCTTCAGAAAAAGGAATTATTTTCCAAATATAGAGTAGTTACAGATAAATCTACATGATAAGACAGAAACAGTGTAAAAGTGCAAATAGCATTGGAAAATTTAAATACTTAGCATTTGCATTCAATGATTACATTCCCCAAATTACTCTTCAAAAGGAATCACTGAGTACAAGCAGACTTACAAGCTTGTGACTCAAAGTCCAGATGCTGACATCCTGCTCATTTCTCGATGGGAGTGACTTGACCAGTTGAAACCAAAACTCTTCCCTGACACCAACAGGTAGAGGATAGTGACTCATATCTGTCATGGAAAGAAAAGGAGCACTTACTGGAGAAAAGATAAACAGACAAAGAGTAAGATACTAGAAAGATAGAAACTACGTATATCACAGAGTATAGCACAGAAATACAATCTAAAGAAGAAAGTGAGTCTGGACAAAAGAAAGGAAAGCCTTTGCCAGGGACCTGAAGCTGACACACCTCCAGATCCTACACTGTAAGGAGACCTAGAATACCCAGAAAGTACATCCTTGAGGATCTTTAAAATAATAAAAGGGGGAGGAGCCAAAGAGTCATAATTGATTTGAATGATTCAATTGACTGAATCTGGAAATTAACACTAAAAAATAAAAACAAAATTAGAAATCACACTTCAGATTTCAGAGTATGTAGTTGTTAAAATTTATAAGTACAAAATGAACAACCAAAAAAATTGAAGCAGCAAGGAGAAAGGCATTTAAATATGAAGAAAAGACAACTTGAATAATGCAAGATTTTCATAGCTGTGGGAAATTGGAAAAGAGAATAGTTGGTTCCAAAAAAAGAAAAGGACTTCAAATTACCACCCTAAAGAAGTTATTTTATAATCCTGAATCCAAGTATAAAAAAGAGCATTCAACAAAGGAGAATCATTACTGCAAATGCAGAGGTGAACAGATTATCATACTTGCAAACATTCTGAACAAGAGATACAGGAAAGGTAAATAAGAAGAATTATTCGTTCTTTCATGCTTGGGGCTATTTTTTTTTTTAGATTTTTCTCTTTGGCATAAAAGACAGAATGAAGACAGATAATCAAGGGTCAAAATGATCTTAAAGAACTAAAGATACATTTTTAAGGAGCTGAAGACTTGGAATAATAGTAATAAAGACTGCATAAAAATCTGTTTCCTTTTTTTCCCTTCTATTTTTTCCCTTAATATATATAACATAAAAGGCAACTACAAACACAGACATGAATATGAACAGAAACACATATACAAGATATCTTTTAGTGTGTCTCTGAGATTTTATTTGGGGGAGGAGTCAGATTTAAAAACCTGAGGATTTAGAATAGCTTAGATAGTTCTCCTCTACAAAGCCATCTTTTTTTTTTTTTCGGGTGTTTCAGGTGTGACTGACTCTTCTTGACTCCATTTGGGATTTTCTTGACAAAGATACTGGAATGGTTTGCCATTTCCTTTTCGGATCACTTTATAGATAAGGAAACTGAGGCAAACAGGAATAAATGACTTGCCCAACATTAGCTAGGAAGTATCTGAAGCTTTATTTTAATTCTGACCTTCCTGACTTCCAGTCCATCACTTGATCCACTATTCCACCAAGCTGCCCCATGAAGCCTTATTAGATATTTCAAATGGGATCATACTTTTCACCAGGTCTTTCTAAAAGGGAAAGATCTAGGATATTGTTAAGCATCTATCAATGGTTAGAATCCTGGATAAATGTCCAAAATTTTAGAAGAAAAACAAACTTCTTACCATTTTAATCACTTATCTCAGGTACTTGGAGAACGCTTCTTTGATCTTTAGAGTTTCTCCTGCTAACTCAAAAAAGAGTGTGCCATTTATACAGTTTCTGTCTCACTTTTTTATAGTAATTAGAAAACAGCAAATGAAATTCGATAACATTGGTAAGTACAAAAGTCAATAGATTGTGGTTTTAGATTCATTAAATGAATAAATATTAAGGTTTACATTCACCCTAGATGTCTACACAAGATTGCTACTCCCTCTAATGGCTTGATTCCTTCTTCAATTAGTTAACAAAATGATATTTTTATTCTTAGTCTGGCCAGTATAATCTCCCTTTAATTATGTAGTTATAGGTTATGTCTAATGGAATTAAATGTACTCCTTATTTTTATTAACAGTTCAATTCAAGAGAGACTGACTAAGCCTTCATTCAAATGCTTAAGATCAGGACACTTACAACATGAATCCTTTTTTTTAAGAACTATTAATAGTACTATGCTTCCATAAAACTGAAAGAGACAGTAAATGATCAGGGGAAGGAGTATAAGAAAATTTAGATTAATATTCTATAGAATAAAGTCCTTGACCCTGCACAAATGACCCTTTGTTTTGTGGAAGTGAAAAATAGAATGAAAATTTTTCATGAATGGTGAAAAGTGAGGAAAGGGGCAGAGGATAGCAGATGATTAAAGCTCATCAAGTCAGAAGGCTAACAAAGAAATTATACTAATTACTTTGGAGAGAGGATGGACTTTGAATAAAAGCAAGGAAGGGAATAGACTTAGAAGGAAAGAATGGAAGAATTGAGTTATGCCAACATGGGAAAACAAAATTTTCCATGAAAGTATATCTACAAAGGAGTTGAAGGTGTGTATCTGCCTTAGGAGAAAGAGGCTATATAATTGGAATTGTGTGAGGGGAACTTATATACTTGTAGATCTCCCTTCATGATAAAGGGTTCTACATGCCAGTGCAAGCTTTAGACTATCCATCTCCTAACCCTTAATTAACTCTTGCTTTCATCTTGGGGGAAGATGAGATGCCTCATTTGGGTAATAGATAGATTATGACTTACAGGAATTTTCACTAGCATTCCCTCATTCCTAAAAATCTCTCCTCCCTAATTTCTGTTACCTGAATTCCTTCAGATCTCAGGTAAATCCTTAACTCCTGCATGAAGCCCTTTTTGGTCCTTTTAAATCTCAGTGTCTTCTCTCTAAAGCTACATCTCTCCTCAATTTATCCTGTATATACCTTATTTGTATATAGTTGTTTGCATGTTATCTCATCCAAGATAGAAAAGTGGCCGAATGGATAGAGTTAAGAAGATCTGAATTCAAATCTTCAGATACTTAGGAGCTGTGTCACTGTGGGCAAGTCACTTAACCTCTGCCCACCTCAGGTACCTTGACTGTAAATTTTAGTTAATAAAGGCATTTACCTCCCAGGGTTGCTGTGAGGATCAAATGAGATGTAGCCCTACAAGTGCTTGAGGAAGTGAATAGTACTGAATTTCTCGTATCCGAGCTCAAAGTATGCTGTTAAGGAGATGTAGCACTCAAGTAAAAATCATCCCAGAGTTCTCCAACATGTTAATATATTGATGTGATGTGACTCCAGAAAAGAGGGAAGGGTAAATTTCCTTCACACACTTCATGAGTTGCTTTTTATAGAAACATATAAACAATATGATGTTCTTTTTAACAAGTTGGTGAATATTGAAAAGTATATTATACTGCACATGTATAACCTATAAAATATCTTTTCTTTCATGGTCAGAGGGAGGGAGAGAGAGAACATGGATTGCAAGATTTCAAAAAACAATTATTTAAAATTATATCTATCTATAATTAGGAAAAATATGAAAAATAAAATAAATGAAAAAGATTATGAAATTGTCCTAAATATTTAGTTGATTCAGAGGACTAGAGGTGGAAGTTTTGGCATAACTTCCTGGTCACCTAAATATAGAATCTCAGATTAAAGAATTGAGAAGTGCTCAGAATTTAAGTAACCTAGTCAGGGTGAACTTTGGAGAATTCAGTGACAGGTATGTCCTACTGAACCTATGGTTTATATTTCTTTAATATCTTCCCCATGCTATTATTAAGTTTACTTCTGTTAAGTACTAGAGTCTACAAATCTACACTAACCTGAATCTTGTATATATCAAAACAAGTGCTCAGAATGAATCTGACTTCATGAAAATCCCTTGTGGAGAAGCTACCTAGCTTGTGAGGTACATAAAACATGTTTTAAAAATTGAATTTTCAGCACAAAGTAAATTAGCAACAATGAGAGTACTGTATAATTTTACAAATGTAATTTATTCTTGAGTAGGGATAGTGGTTTCATTATCTGTATTTCTATCTCCAATACCTTGCTCAGTGACTAACACAAGGTAGCCACATAGTAAATGTCTGTTTATTGATTAATCAACTTTTATTTATTAATCAAAATTTATTTGAAAATTCATAAAATTGTTAATATTTTTGTATCGGTTACACCTGTACCTTGAACTAGCCATTACCCATAAATAGTTGTTTTCTTATCTCAAGCTTTAAAATTCCTCTCAATTTTGGATCTCTCTTTTCTTCCAGTACATTGCCACTTTTTCTGCTCTTTCCAGTTAGCTATTTGAACTAAATGCAATCATTTGCTCAGGATCCCCTGCCCTTTGGCTTATGACCATTCATGTTTTGTCAGTTCTTGACTCTGGATTACTTTACCCATCTTCTTTTTTCTGTTACTTCTGAGCTACTTAGAAAGGTTGCTAAAGTTTACTACAAGAAGATTACAATCCTGATTTTACCTACTAAAAATGGGTTATTGAAGCTTAACTAAGTCATCACTCTTTCACAGCAGTTTTTCTACTAATTGTTGTTGAACCTTTAGAAATTCTATGACATCAGTATTAAATGTATTCTTTTTTTTATTTTCTTTTTTTTAAACCCTTAGCTTCTGTCTTAGAATCAATAAAGGTATCAGTTTCAAAACAGAAGAATGATAAGATCTAGAGAAATAGAATTAAGTGACTTCCTGAGGGTCACACAACAAGAAAAGTCACATTTGAATCCAGATTGTCCCAACTCTAGACCTGGCAGTCTATCCACTGAGCCATCTAGCTGACCCTTGTACTCTTCTTTCTTAAGGAAGTCTTAAGAGTCTTAAGGAGACTTAAGAGTCTCCACGAGGAAGGAATGGTTCACACTGTCAGAAGCTGCAGCGATGTCAAGTAGGATCATACTGAGAAAAGACCAATGAATTTAAGTTAAAAAACATTGGTAACTTTTAAGAAATAATTTTCCATTAGGTGGTCAAGTTGAGATCCAGATTTCTAGGAAATGGGTGTGTTCCCCTTTGAACGTGGTTGTGATACAGAGAAAAAGATATTGGACAAAAGATTGAGAGATCAAGATTTTTTTTTTAATTTAATGAGTGGTGACATGAACAAGTTTATATGCAATAAAGTAGAAACCAGCAGATAAGGAAGAAATTATTCTAAGAGATAGAGAAGGGGATTATCAAAGATTTATTTAACTCCTGGAAAAGTAAAGAGGAAATTAAAAAAAAAAAAAACCTGGGCAAAAGTAGCAAAGAAGAACCACTTCTTCCTCGGAGTTTAAAATAAGGGAGGAGAGAATAAAATATGGAGTAGGAATTTTAAGTAATTGTATAGATAAAAGAGAAAAAAAGAGTTCATAGCAAATTGCCTTGATTTTATCGGTAAAATAAAAGGTGAGATCTGCTAAGAAGAATAATTGTAGGTAACTTAAAAAAAAAGGATTAAGGGGGGAAAAAAGCACTATGATGGGTACTGTGAAAAGTTAGTCAGGGAACACTAACATGATTACCACATCAGTAAGGGGTCAGTTTAAATTAGATGATATAAATTTATAGTTGACTCAGTCTTCTTACTTTTTTATTATTAACAATAGCTAGAATATATATGTATAATCCTTTAAGGTTTAAAAAACTATGTTATGCAATTTGTCTCATTTTATTTTTGCAAAAATGTTACAAGATAGATATTATTATTATCCCATCTTAAAGATGAAAAAAAACTGAGCATGATAAAGATTAAGTGACTTACTCAGGGCCACACAACTCAATGTCTGAGACAGAATTTGAATCAGTCTTCCTTCTATCAAGTTCAACAATCTATTCACTACAAACCTAACTGACTTCCCTAGTGCTCTTCAACAGCATACAAGTAGAAGTGAGGAACTTAAATGGGTTTGATATCCTGCATTAAAGTTTCCCAAGGAGTGAGTGGGCTTAGGAGAGAAGAAGATTGTATATAGTTGAGCTAATCAATTATTGGGTCATAACTGTGAAGGGTGAAAATTAAATAGAGAAAGGATAATGAATTGGAAGAATAGGGAAAGGTAGAGGTACTGAAGGTCAAGGTCAGGATAAATTATAGGTTTAAAATGGACAAGTCAGAAAAAAACAGAAATAGGAGTTAGGACTTGGTCATATACACAAATTCTTGGTTCATGGAAGTAGCATATTTTATGGCTATGTCTAAGGTATAACAAATCCTTATGTGTGTGAATCAAGTGTAATGGCTATATACATCTTAGTAGCTGAGAAACTGATGAAATGTAAGGTCAGAATGTGTAAGAGGACACTAATGTGCATATTGAGGTCCCAGAGTATGAGTTTAAGACCACAAAAAGAATAACAAAATAAGTAGTAAATTCCTTTAGCATATGAACAAATAGTTGCCAAAAGAATATTTTCAAACTATAATCACTTGAAAGAATAATTCAAATCACTAATAATAAGAAAAATATAAATCAAAACAATCCCAAGCTTTCACCTTAAACCATAAAAATTGACAGATGTCAAAAGATAGTGATAGTCAATGTCAGATATTCACCTCAGTAGATTTGGCGATGATGGTGAAGAGATTAAGCGTGGCACTAAATCCTGTGTCAGCAGTGTCCCCATCTGACTCAACACTTGGGAATTTTGGGAAGGAGAAATAGTATTTTCAGAAAATAATGCTATTTGTAGGGAAGATAGTTATGATAGCATGAACAGGAGAGCATGCTGGATTGGAGTTGCAGGACTTACACTTCAAGACTGGCTCTGCTACTTACTACTTACATGTCTTTGGGCAGGTCACAAAAGGGGATTTGGCTAGATAGCTTCTAACATCCTTTCTAGCTCCACAGTTATCCGGCCACTTTATGTGAAAGTCTGATGCCCCTTACCTGGACCCTACCTACCAGAGAGAGGTGTTTTCAACTTTACTGTAGTTGTATTTTGCTCAGATAGTTTGGTGATATAGGGAAAACAATATATCTTCACAGCAGACAGTAAGTTGAGGAAGCTCCCAAACATGATCCTAGTCTCAGGCTATATTAGGTTAGAATTGGTAATAACAATGGACTTTTGTAATTTTTCAATCTTAAGAATTATATTTGGTCCAATCAGAGACCTAAAATCCACTCTGCATATAGGTATACAATGTTATCAGATCTTTGAAAAGAGAAAAAAAAAAACCCATGTGAAATACAGTTAACTATCAAAAAGCTTTCATTGGTTTTATAAGCTAGTTATGTCAATTATACATCAATTGACAGTGAAGAGAGTATTTATTGAGATTTAATATGAGAAGTGCTGTGTAATCAATTTTAAATTATAAGACACAAATATAATTAGGTTTTTAACACATAAAAATTGTAACGAATATTTAGGCACTTACTTTGAATTTTAAAAGCCAATGACAGTAAGTTAATAATTTTGACAACTAATAGAGTATCTAACTAAATGTCACTATTTTTATTAATTGATATTTAATTTGCTATACACTATCTTGGCAAATGTTAATTAAATGCCAGAAAATCCCTTACAATTTTAACATATTAATAATCTTATAATTATGCCTTTATTGCTTACATAATTATGAGTTAATTGCACAGCCAACAGATTTGCTGTACCCTTTATAGAGTGCTTAAGATGATCCAGTTTTTTACAGGTCAGTAAACTTGATTGACCGGCAAGTACTGTCACAGAACATGAAAATCTTCTTGTGAATAAATACACATGTTCACTGACATGATAGCTACTATGCCCTTACTGGGTATAGTTGGAAAGGAAAAAGTCTTAAATTTGACTCAACAACTACACAGATTCCACTGAATATTAAATAACAAAGTTGCCAACAAAAACTTCCCATTGGTATGTATTGTGCCTTGACACTAGAGGAATATGCCAAACCAGAGGAATCAGGGCAAATGGGACTTTGTCCCAAAATGGTAACAGCCATATTAGAGCATTACTTCTCTGCAACAGTCTATATTTGAACCTACTATATTTAGGCTTCATTGAGAACCACACAATGAATAGTTTCTTCTCCCTCAATCAGACCTAAGTTTACATTACCAGAGTCTCATTTTGTACCTCTGTACTGGGACGATATCCCTTGGTCTCCTCTTCTCCCATGATTTTTCATCTCATCTCTCCAGTTACTAGGGTTTGAAATGTTGAATATTGGATGTGTTTGACCATGATTAATGGGTAGGAGATACTAGGAGGTATTTTCTGTGGAATAATACACTTCTCCAGTGCTTAGATGACATCTTGTTTAGAGGTCAACTGTATGACTAAATGGAAGTATTTAAAGGATTCTATGCTTATCCACCCTGCCTACTGTTTCTCCCTCTATTGTAAAATCTTTTCCTTGTATGCCTCTTTGATATGAGATAAATATCCCAGTTCTCCAACTCCCATCCCCCTTCTCTCAAACGATTCCTCTTACTCTTCCATTCTTTTAAGATAATCCCAATGCCCATTCATGCTATCTATATAGACTCCTTTCAACTGTGATAATGATGATGTTCTTAGGGATCACGACTATCATTTCCCCTCATTGGAATGTAATCTCTTATGATTTATCACTCATGTATACTTCATTATCCTTCTCTTGAATCTAGTGCTTCAAAAGTCAGATTTTCTAATTAATTCTGGTCTTTTTATGAGGAATATTTGAAAGTGCCCTATTTTATTAAATATCCATTTCCCCCTGTCAGATTATACTTAATTTTTTCTGGGTAAATTTTTCTGGGTTATAATTCTAGCTCCTTTGCCTTCCAGAAAATAATATTCCAAGTCCTGATCTACTTTGCAGTAGTAACTGTTAAATCTTGTGTGATCCTGACTGTGGCTCCATCATATTTAAATTATTTCTTTCTGGCTGCTTGTAATATTTTATCCTTGAACTCTTTATTTTGGCTATAACATTTCTAGGAGATTTCATTTAGACGTCTCTTTTAGATGACTGAAGATTAATTTGATTTCTACCTTACCTTTTGATTCTAAGGTATCTGGACAGGTTTCTTTTAAAATTGCTTGAAATATGGTATCAAGGCTCTTTTTATCACAATGTTCAGATAGTCTAATAAGTCTTAAATCATGTCTCTTTTCATCTATTTTTTCAGGTCAGTTGTTTATCCTTTATAATATTTTACATTTTCTTCTATTTTTCAGGATTTCAATTTTGTTTTCTTGTGTTTTTAATATGTCAAGGAGTCATTAGTTCCCACTTGACTGATTCTGATTTTTTTTCAGAATTATTTTTCTCAGTGAGGTTGTTTACCTCTTTTGTTATTTGGTCAATTTTTATTTTTAAGGTGTGATTGTCTTTAGAATTTTCTGTGCCTCTTTTATCAACCTCTTAATTCTCTTTTCATAATTTTCTTGAATAGTTTTAATTTCCCAATTTTACCTCTATCACTCTTATTTGATTTTAATTTTGTTTTTGTTTTACCTCCTCTCTTTTATTAAGTCTTCTTGGGTTTATATTCAATCTATAATTTTCTTTGAAACTTCACTCAGTGATGTTCTCAAGCCATTGTCTTCTGAGTTTGTGTCTTAAGCTCTCTGTTACCATGGCAGTTTTTTTTTTAAAATGTTCATTCTTTTTGTTGTTGTTTACATATTATTTCATGACTTTGACCTTTGTTAGAATTGGGCACTGTTCATCTTTGAGATTCTTCCTTTTTAGGTCTTTCTGCTTTCATAGCTTCATATGGGGAATGGTGGACTTTTCTTGCTTCCAATGCTGTGCTCTGAACTCATTGAGAGCTCTGGTCACTATCCTTGTGGTCTTTACTCTTGTTGTTATACAGATAGGGCCCTTGATTAGTCTGACAACTACCAATCCTTTCTGTGTATGGAACTGTGATCTACATCCAGATAATGAGTGAGAATACTAATAAATGGCCCTCAATCCTGCACCCACTACTAGCATAGAGATCCCTTGGGATCTTTTCATAACCAAATGTTCAGTCCCCCATCTCTAGGTTCCATAGGCCACAAAAGGTATTTCTTCCCCATTTTCTGCTTCTAACACATTGTACTTGGAGACAACCCCTACCCCAAGTGCCTTCAAACCTTTCTTTCTCTTTTCCTAAACTGCCCAAGTCTAGAAAAATGACTTATTTTGACTTTCTGTTGTATTTCTTACTGAAGACTTAGTAAGATATTGTCTGTCTTTGTTTTCTAGAAGAGATTTTGGGGGAGATCTAGCAGTTCTGAATACTTACTCCACATCTTTTTTTTCCATTCCATATCTTGACCCTACCTTTCAATGCTTATATATCTAAATGATGATATTTTTGCTGTCTCCATAGAGGAAAAGGTAAGTTAATAAAGGAACATTATTAGCAAAGTTTAATGAAAGCTTTAGATTATTGACATGAACAAATATTATTTTCTGGAAACTATGCTAGGTTCTGGGGACAAAAATATTAAAAGGGAAATAATTCTTAACCTCAAAAAACTTACAATGCAGTTAGATGAAACAACATGTACCTAAAAAAAAATATATATATATATATATATATGGATATATATATATATATATATATATATATATATATATATATAGGAATATAGATATATGTAAACTCTGGACAAAGAGTCAGGAAGATCTGAGTTCAAATTTGACCTAAGACTCTTACTAGATGTATGACTGGGCACTCACTGATTTTCTCTTTACCTTAATTTGCCTCCACTTTGATCAAGTGGAAAAGAAAATGGCAAACCAATGCTATATTTTTGCCAAGAAATCCTCATGGACTGTATGATCCACAGGATCATAAAGAATCAGAAATGACTGAACAATTGAATAATAATAACAACAGAAAGAGTATTATTTATAAAAAATATATATATCTATATGCATACATATTTGTGTCCAAGTGATCAATTAGGTAGTTATTAAAATAGTTCAGTTAAGATGTGCTGAGGGTGATGTCCTCAAGTTAGAATGATAGCCATGTCTATAGAGATGAGTACATGTTTGTGAGAAATATTATGGGAGTAAGAGGTTGATTGAATATGAGTGATCTGAAGCTTCCAATTGACAAATAATAGCACAGGAAAGTCTTGCCATATATGAATCACATACTTTAATACCTCAAGATATAGTACTGACCCTGAGAACATGTAAATTCTTGTTACTTGGTCATATCTAAATCTAGAGTCTTTTAAAAATATTATTTTCATTTACCACTAGAAATTCATGAAAGACTATGCCATCAGAACAAAGCATTTCAACAACCTACTCTGGGGTACTGTATATATGATCAAGGAAAATCAAAAGCAGTGGAGTGAAAATGGCCATCTGGCAAGACCCCAATGGTACTATTTGGAGATCATTGGGATGCAAAATATGAGTAGATTTTTAAATACTTTATCAACTACCTCATGCATGCTGCAATGTTAGCTTATAAGGATCTTGTGTTTCACACTGATGCTAGACCAGAGAGCTTAGGAGACATTTTATATCCCAAAAGTAATGGCATCTGAATGTCATGATGATTGTTTGTGGCTATGGTATGTACAAATTGATGAATGTTTTGATGTGTAATGTTATGCAGCTAATTATGTATGATTTTCTATGACATTTTGAATTGGGATGATAGTGTAGGAAGGTATTTTATAGCCAGGAGGAATGTAGAGCAAAACATCATGATTTCCACCCCAAACTCCACCTCCTAACCTTCAGACTCCACTCTTGATATGTGAATCTCCTGAAAAGCAGCTAGATGGTACAAAGCAATGGATAGCTCCCTGAGGATGAAGTTGGGAAGACTTGAGTTTAAATCCAGTCTGAGATACTTACAAACTGTGTGACCCAAAGCAAGTCCATTTAACCTCTGTCTCTGTCAATTCCTTTATCTATAAAATCTGGATAATAATGGCACCTAACTCCCAGGTACCTGTGAGGATAAAATGAAATAAGATTTATAAAGACTTTGCAAGCCTTAAAGTGCTATATAAATGCTAGATATTATCATTATCAGTAAGGTGATATCTTCATGAGCCCAGAAACATGAAGAGAATGGAAGTGGATTTTTGTACTTTCACTCAAAAAGTTAGTTATATATCAATATAGTACTATGGGGAAAACCATGAAAATCTGAATTTATACATATCAACTAAGTAACCCTAGATTCTCAATACTATGTAATTTTCACTCTTAGAGCTTTGTTTTTGTTTTTCTTCATATTAAACCTAAATTTATCTTTCTACAGTTTTCATCTCATTATTCCTAGTTGTGTCCTCTAGTATTATACAGAGCAAGGTCACAACATAGGTCTTCAAATACTTGAAACCAGATATAATCTCACCACCTTAATCTACTATTTTTTAGGCTAAATATTTCTAAATACATTGAATTGGACTGATCTAAAATAGAGTCACATTGTTTCAACAGCTTGAGAGCTCTTTTATGGGTGCTTTCCTACTTATCAGTGACTTCCTTAATATATAGTGCTCAGAAATGAACTCAGTCCTCCTGGTGTCATTTCATAAAAGGCTGGAATACAATGGGTTTATTACTACATTGTTCCTGGAAGCTTTTCCTATATTATGAAGTCTAACATTATATTAGATTTGTTTTGAGTTGCCTCTTTACAAAGGGACTCATAATGAGCTAGCAGTTCATTAAAACTGTCAGATCTTTTTTCATACAAATTTCCACCTAACCATACTTCTTCTACACTGTTCTTTTGATTTAGAGATGTGGACATGTATTAGGTCAGATTTGAACCTAGGACCTGACTCTCAATCCACTGAGCTACCCAGCTGCCCCATTGATTTAGAGTTTTTGAGCCCATATAAAACCTTATTTATATCCTTCCTATTTGAGTATTAATTTGACTGATTTGACTTTTGACCTGTGAAGATCATTTTATTTTAGATCTTGACTCTGACATCAAGTGTGTTGATTTCCCTAGCTTTGAGTCATCATCAAATGTGGTAAGTACATCATGAATTATTTTATCCAAGTAATTTTCCAAGTAAAAGTTTGCCCAAGTAAACTATGAATATCTAAATTAAAAGTTAAATAGTAGAGGGCCAATCAGAGATCCCTGTGACACTCAAATGAAGACTTTCTATAAAATTTGCATTGAACCATTAAGGACTAACCTTTAAGGACAGAAATCCAAATAATTAAATAATTATTATTTTTTTATCTTATGCCTAGTCCAGAAAAAAAAAATACTACGCTCAAAAATATGTTTATTCTTCATCTTGAATCTCTTACCCCTTTTGCAAAGTAAAGGTAGCATGTATCACCATATTCCCCCTGAATTTATGGTTGGCCATTGTATTGATCATAGATTTAACTTTTCTGCTATAAATATTTTTGTACATATGAATCCTTTCCCTCTTTCTATGTGATTGTGGGGGAATAGGCCTAGAAAAAGCAATCCATTTGTCAATCAAAAAATGTAATCTCATTTTTCCATGACATCTTTAATGGCATCAATCTTTACAATAATAACATGAGTTAATTATTAAATGTTTAAACACAGATGAGCATTCTACTTCTATAGCATTCTCTAGAAATACTGGCTTAATAGACCTGTCAAAAAATAAAGGAAATAAGGTCAGTCTGGCATTATTTCTTCTTCATGAAGTCATTCAGACTATTTTTTAAGATTGCTTCCCTTAATAAATGTTCATTAACCATTCTCTTAATGTGCCATTCTAGCGTTTCAATATAATTGTTAAAGCATTGTACTACAAACTCCTTTATCTTCTCTTTTTTTGGAAAATAGGAATAACATTTATCCTTCTCTAATTTTACCCTACTGTTTAAATTTTTTATGATCTCTCATAATGTCATTGACAGGATCTGTGGGGAATCCTAAGATCTGGAGGAACACTGGTCTCGTAGAAATATGGCATAAAGTAGCCTTAAAGCAACTAGAAAGCTCTAGATTTTGGCTATGCTAAAACTAGAAGGTTTCATTTTGTGGTTTCTTTCAAGAGGTGATTGGAAGATTTTATTTTCATTTTATCCTCAAATTTAAGAGTTCTATATGTTGTTGGGTTTTTTTAAATTTCATTTCTTAAAATATGTATACAGAATTTTTTTAGTTGTATTTATACCAGAAAAACAGTGTTGGTCCAAAATGAGTTCCACAATAAATACCTTATATCATGTGAATTATGTAAATATTTTTAAAACCCAAATGATCATATAAGCAGATGACAAAAAAGCTTTAATAAAGTTTTGAAAACTGTTAAAAATAGTAGAAAACATACAAAATGGAAATTTCTCAAGTATGTTAAATGCTATATATCTTAAACAAAGAACATTCTGTGTAATACAGAATAATTAGAGTTCTTTTCTTCAAAATTAGAAGCTCTGAATTTTAGATTTTCTATGCTCTGATTAGTTTTAAAAATCCCCACAAACAGGAATGTAAACACCCCTACTTAAGGATTGTGTTGAGGAGGTATGACCTATGACAGACGTGTGCTAGCAAGTGACAAATAAGAAACAACTGATAGACTCCCTGGGTTGTCCTAAGTCAAGCTTATTAAGCTACCACTGGTCCATGTGAGATGCAGGAAGTGATGTAAAAAAGAGTCTATATATTTTGCAACTCTTGCTCTCTCCACTCTCTTTGGTGGCGAAGCGTTGAGCTCCGGGTCTTTCTCTGGGTATTTCCATGAGTCATGGCTCTGGCTCTTTGTGCTGGGCAGCATTTTGGTGTTTTGGCTTCTTGGCATGCCTGCAGCTCTTGTAGGGGGTTTGGCAGTAAACTTTCTTGCTAAGGTGCCTGGGAGAAGCTCAGTAGCCAGGGGAGGCGTCTTTCCTGAGCTCTCTCAGAGTTTAGACTGATTCCTATTTTTTCCTTTACCTTTCCAAAACACTATCCTTTTAGGAAGTCAAGCTAGTTTTTTTTTTTTTTTAATCTTCGGAGCTGGCTTCTGCCTGAGTTCTCTGAATTCCCTTGACTTAGACTAGGCTGGAGAAATCTTATGCCCCTTTCTCTCTCTTCTTCTTCTTAATTCCTTCCCTCTATATTAATTAAACCACCATAAAATTCCAAAACTGACTTGAGTATTTTTATTGGGATTGAATTAAATCCCTGGCAACCAATAGTATAATATATTAGTCAAAACCCCTAAATTTACTCCTTACAAAGCAAAGACAGAATTTCCCATAATCACCACTAATAAATAAAATAGTCCTAGAAATGTTAGCTGTGTCAATAAGATAATAAAAAGTAATATGATTGTTTACTTAGAAAACTCTAAAACTATCAACCAAATATTAATTGAACCAATTAATAAAATAAACAAAATTACAGGACAAAATGTAATTCACATAAATCATCAACATTGCTTTATATTACCAAAAAACTCCAATGTAAAAACTCCAATGTAAAAAGTAGAAAGAAAAATTTCACACAAGGTAACTATAGATTAAAAAAAAACCTTCCACATAATATTGATAGTTATATCAAATAAGTATAAAAATCAATTATAAAACATTATAGAAATGAAGACAAAATGTAAAAATAATTGTAGAAATATTAAATTGCTCAGTGATAAGTTGAACTAAATTCAACAAATTCAATGACATATTAAACTACCAAATTGTCATATTTTAGAAGTAGAAAAATAATCACAAAATTAATATGAAAGAACATAAATTCAAGAATCTTAAGGACAGTGGTGAAAAAAGTCAGAAAGAAGATAATCTATCAGTTCTAGACTTAAAACTATATTATAAAGCAAAGGTCACTAAAATCATTTGTCTTTGTTTAAAGTAGACAAGTTCCTTAATGGAGTATATTAGGTAAAAACATTAATAATGGAAAAAAATTTCCCAAACAAATAAAAACAATTTTAAATAATAGCCAGGAAGGTATATTAATATGGTTTCATAAAAGATTTCATATCATGACCAAGTTATATTTCTGTCAGGAATTCAAGGTTAGCTTGATATTAGGAAAAAAAGAAATATAATAGGTTATATTAATAAAAATAAGAATTACATGAATTATAAACTTATATGGTTAAATAGATTTTGGTAAAATATAATATCCATTTTAATTTTTTTTGAAAAATAGCATGAGAATGAAAGAATTATTTAATATGAAAAATGTGTCTTTTTAAAAGAATAAGGCAAAAAGATATGCAATAGAGATAAAAGAGAACTTTTGAATCATATCAAAGCTAAAAATATATGTTCATTATATATTTTTCACATATGGCAGGAAATTGAAGAATTCAACATAAGTAAAGAAGAAACAAAACCATCCTTTTGGGCATACTTTATGATGACTTCAAGCCACTGTCTCTAACTGCCCTCTTCTTTAACCTTGGACTCCTTTCTCTTTTAGCTTTGCTTGATTCCTTGTTAATTCTATTTTAATTTTTAATATTTTCTTAATATAATTTATTTCTTCATATCTCAGTCCCCTTCACCCCTCCCCGCACTACAGAAGGCATCTTCTCTGTTGATTTTAATGCATTCATATACCAAATTCTTGTAATGTGCTTATGTATGCATGCATGCATGTGGAGGCAGCTATATTGCTCAGAGGATAAAGAACTTGACCCAGAGGCAAAAAGACCTAAATTCAAAACCAGCCTCAGGCACTTACTTGCAGAGTGACCTTAGTCGAATCACTTAATCTCTGTTTGTCTTAATCAATTAGAAAAAGAAATGGCAAACCATTCCATTATTTTTTCCAAGAAAACTTCTTGGACAATGTCAAATTTGACAGACCTCTGTGTTTGGTTTTCCCTGGTCAGATGAATATGTGGCTTCCACATATCTCTGAGACTTCTGTCATCAAAATTCCAGGTAGTCTCTATTCTGTGAAGTCTTTCTACTTTAGTGAATTAGGTACCACTCTGTAATGATTTTCATGAGGGTCCCTTATTTAGGGTACTGCATGGTATCTTTGTCCTTTAGGGTTTAATTTTCAGGGGGATAAGTGATATATGGTAAATGTATCATGCAGCTGCCAAATTCAACTTCACAGGACTCCTCAGACAAGTGCTTTATCCACTATACAACCTCGTATCCTTCAATTAAAAAAAAACCCTATATCAATATATATTTGATAGAGAATAAATCCCAATATTATAGTGAATTCCACTTGTGATTTCTAAAAAGGCAACTAACTCCCTTCCCTTTAGATACTCATTTTTAACAATTCATATTGCTAGCACAAGGCAATATATATGTGTGTGTGTGAATGTGTGTGTGCATGTTTTTAAATTTTATTTTTACCAATTTCATGTATTAACAAATTTTCACACATTCCCTTAATTTTCAATTCTTTGGCACCACAAAAAGAGCAGCTATAAATATTTTTGTGTAAGTATGTCTTTTCCCCATTTTTTAATCTCTCTAGGAACCTAACCTAGTAGTGGTTTTACTGGACCAAAGAATATGCATTGTTGTATAGCCCTTTGGCATAATTCCAAATTGCCCTCCAGAATGGTTGGATCAGTTCAAAGCTCCACCAGCAATGTATGAGTGTCCCAATTTTATCAAATCCCCTTCAATATGTGTTTTTTTTTTAACTACTTGATTCAATCTTATGCTTCTCCATCAGTTTCTGGGACTAAATACTTTACACTCAAGATGCTGCCCCTGCTGAGCAGCTCTCTTCTCTTAGTAAGGGCTATATTCCTAGTTGTTCTTTCAACCAAGATGCTTATATTCTAAAGCCCTATCTGTAGAAATAGTTTTCCTTACAATCTCAAACTTGCTATTTTGAGATAGGCAACACAAAGGCTAAGACTCTCCAGGAATCCATCTTCTTTTCTCTAGAAGTCTGAGTTCTGAATCTCTCCAAGAACTTAACATTCTCCAGAAAATCACTCTTGCATTTAGGAGGTTGGTTTTCAGGAACTTTAATAAAATTAAAAGCATGTGTTAACTCTAAATAAACTGCTGTTGTCTTTTCATGGCCAGGTACAAGAAATTTTTCTACTCCAATATTGACTCTAGGATGGGGAGATATCTTCAAATGTCTATAATTATAGAAAGATAGGGTATTATCAGTTGCTTCCTGGGATTGTGTGACATTATGGAGTATCCTTCTAAGTACCAAGATCTTTTTCTATGTTTCTTGGTTCTGATTAGTGCTCTTCTCCTGGATTTCTCAGAAAATGAAAAAAAATGTGTGATTTCGCAATTGACCATCCTCCTCCTTTGTTTAAAAAATTCTAGTACAAAGGACCTACGCCAATCCATACCACTATTATTAATTAGGTAATGAGTCTTAAGGAGATGTCTTCATCTTCAACATTTGATATTTCTACAATGTATAAAACTCATTTGCATGAACAATAATTGATAGTAGATTTAATATTAAGTTAGGAACAAATGACTTTTATAACTACCTCTCTCTCTGACACTTGATAACATAGTTTACTGATATTTTGAGTTTGAAATTAGTAATATTAGAATCTCCCTTCACAGGGAATGTGTAATGATTTTTTCTCATTGAAATGGTAATCAGTGTCAAAAGTCAAAATCAATTTATAATAATATTTTTCCACATTCATGGGAAAATCATCTTTATTGTCATTGCTAATATGTAAAGGGAAGTTTACTAAAACAAAAAGAAAGAAAATAAACATGCTAGCCTTTGAAATTATTTTTTTCTGTGCTGTAATGGGGGAAAAGGTTGGCCTCCTTTGAGGGTAGGTTTTTATCTATAACAAATATATTTTGATTTGGGTGCTATTAATAGTGTACCCAAAGAATACAAAAGCCTAGTGTTCATAAGATCATGTTAGAAATAAATTAGATAAATGTGTTCGCCCTCTATCATAAAGATTGTTTACAATGCATATAAATGTTACTCATTAAGATATGGAGATGATATGTAACCAGTAGGGAAGCTATTTTTTAAGATTATCCCATAAATCAGAGATACCCACTTGTTATTACATTCATGCCTCTGAAAACTTTGTTTAAAATTCCTTCTACTCTTATTAAAAGCTTGTGAAAAGGGGAAGGAAATTATACTTTAATTTATCTAATACACACTTGATATAGGATGGAAGAACTTAGGTATATTATAAAAAATGAATTTGTGTTTATTGAGCATACAAAGTGCACATGCAATTACTGTGGCCCCTAAATACTTGAAATTTCTTCTCAAAAAGTTGTTTCAAGAAGTAAATAATTTATTAACCTATTAGAAAATTATTTAGTACTATTACATAAGGTCTCTAATAAGGTAAAATGAAAATGTGGGAAAATATACATTGTACTATATTATTATTGTATTTAATATTGGTAATGTCTTACTTTGTGTTTAATTTTTCAATAAACTTTATTTTAATTTGGCATTATAAGAACATTGCATTTATATAGGTCCAGTTCATGTTTGATTTCAATGACCTGTGGTATGTCTTGGAGCATATCTCCTATGGATATAGGAGGGGGGACATATATGCTGAATACAAATATGTTATATATACATTTGCATGTATATACATATATATAAGTATACACACATCACATATATAAGAAAACAAGGAAGTTCCAGAAAAAAATCTATTTTTGCTTCATTGACTGCACTAAAGCCTTTTACCTTGTAGATCACACAAAATATGGGAAATGTTCAGAGAGAAAGGACTACCCAATCATCTTATTTATCTCTTAAAGAACCTGTATGCAGATCAAGAAGCAATAATTAGAATGGAACAATAAATAACTAATTGATTTAAGATTATAAAGAAAGTATGAAAAGGATTTATATTGACTCCTTATTTATTAAACTTATATGCAGAGTATATCATGTGAAATGATAGATGTGAAATGATAGATGAATAAAAAGCTGAAATTAAAGTCCACAAGAGAAATATCAATAATCTCTGATATGTAGATGATACCACGTTGATAGCAAAAGGTGAAGAATTTAGAAGTCTCTTAATATGGCTGAAAAAGTAAGAGTACAAAGGCTAATTTGAAGCTTACCATAAAAACAATGACATAAACAAAACTAAGATCTTGGCAATTGGTCCTATCACTTCCTAGAAAGTAGAAGGAGAAGAAATAGAAAGTGTCAGATTTCATATTCACAGGCTCAAAAATCATTGCTGACACTGACTATAACCATGGAATTAAAAGACATTTGCTCCTTAGAAGTTAGCTATGATAAAGCTGGAAAATGTATTTAAAAGGAGAGATATCATCACCTTGCCAAAAACAAATGTATTAAAGGGCAGCAGGAAGGACCCTTCTTGTTAGGATTATACCCAACTGGAATGAGCAGTGTGAAAAGCAGCCGGGTGCAAGCACCTAATTAGGAGCCTAAGGATCAGACAAGTACAAATACATATGCAACAACCTTCCAAATGAAAAGAATAATCCCTGTACTCCAAAAATTATGGTGAGCTGGCAGCAGAGGAGTGTAATCCAACTAAATCCACTATATATGGTACCTGAAGAAATCCCAGGACAATATCCCGTCCCCCCCAGAAGTAGAGCTGAGCCTCAACATCTAGATAAGATCACAAAAAAGCTCCCCTGCTGAAAGAGAATAAAATACTAAGAAAAGGATTAACCCTGGAAAACTATTTAGGTCAAGAAAATTTTGTCTTCCTCCGTTAAAGTATAAACTCCTTGGGGGCAGGGCAAACTATCTCACGTGAGAATCAGTACAGTGGAGAGGAAGGTGGTAAGGATGGGTGACAGGCAATGCTTGAATTTTACTCTCACTTGGAAATGGCACAAAGCAGGGATAGTAACTCATCTTACCCTATGGGAGGGAAGGCAAGGGGAAATTTAAAAATGGAGGATCAACAAAAGAAAACCATAACTTGGTAAGGTTGTAGTCAGAAATAAACATTTATAAACAGGGAAAGGCTGAAAGGAGAGGAGGATAAACAGGTGAAAAAGAGGATGGAGGCAAATGCATATTAAACATAACTGTGAATATAAATGGAATGAACTCTCATAAAACTGAAGAGGATAGCAGTGTAGATTAAAAACTAGAATTTTACACTATGTTGCTTACAAGAAACACATTGTAGAGCAAGGATGAGCGACCCTACATTTGAGATGTCGGACTGAATGACAGATTCAGCTTGAAGAGGAATGGAGGAGAGGGCGAAAAGAATACTGAGAGTTCTGTGGAGGGATTAGAACTCTGAAGTCAATGGAAAGGACTACTTCCAACTTGGAAAGTGAAGGAGGAAGGTAGATTTTCTGGAAGTTGAGAAAGAGCCCATCCAGATAGTAATTGTCTTCCTTCTGGGACCCCAAAATACCTCCACTGAGAATAGTCAACAACAACTATCTGAATTCTCAAAAAGAATTTAGATTGGACTCTCTCTAGTCAGAGCCAACCAGATCCTTTCCTGGCATCTCTCTCTCCCTTACCTGTTCCTTGAACTGTACCTTGGGATTTAGTTAGTGTTAAGAGTAGGATCAAAAAGCAGTTGGCCAAAAGGAGGACAATCTGCAAGAAGGGCAAGCCTTAGGGATCCCCTTCACCTACTTCCCTTCTCCCTCATACCTCTTTCATTACGTGCCTAAAATGTTTGGACCTTGGACTTTGGCCTGCCTTAGATATCTAACAAGGGGATTAGGTTAAAATAATTTGAGACAGGATTTCAAGCTGAAATACTGTCCTTATTGGTGACAAACAAAAACCTGGGTTTGTCATATTTCTCATAAGGTGGGGGTTGATTTCAAACCCCTGTGACTCAATATCTCTGACCAAGGAAACTGCCATTCTTTCCTTGACAGTTGGCCATACCTTAATCCCCAGGGGCTGACAGTTGATATCCCCTTGGGAGGTGGAAATTACAAGGGGTCATTTTACCTCACAGAGACAGATTTGACCAAGGAGACAGTACCTAGCTTACCTCTCCCCATAAGTAATGGAGGAGAGAAACAATCCCTTCACTATCTCTCCCCTCTTTCCCTTCCCTTCTTTATCTCCTTCATTACATTTTAGGAAGAGAGAGACACACACAAAGTAAAGGTAAAAGATTGGAATAGAATCTATTAGGCTTTAACCAAAGTTTAAAAAAGCAGAGGTAGCAATCATGATTTCAGACTGATTGTAATGGAATTCTATTGGGCCATCAGAAATGACAAATAAGTTCTGTATGACATGATGCAAAAGGAAAGCAAAGAAAAAAAGGTGAAGTAGAAGTAGGAGAATGTTGTTCACAGTAACAGTAATAAAGTGTGATGATAAACTATGAATAAATGACTGCTATTATCAGCAATATATGAATCTAGAACAAATTCAAGGAATTCATGATGGAAAAGGCTATCCACTGCTATGAAGGAAATGACAAAATCTGAATGCAGATTAAGGTATGACATTTTTCATTTTATTTCCTCCATGAATTTTTCTCCAATGTAAGTGATATGTCTTCTTTTACATGAACATGGAAATATGTATTGTACAATAGTACATGCACAAGTTTTATCATTTAAATTTACACTTATGGAAATAAATGGGATGGGGGAAGGGAGAGGTCATGGATCAAAAATATAAGAAAATGATTATATATATTATGATTATATATATATACTATAAGAAATGAAATTTTTATTGATGTGACCTAGAAAGAAACTTTTTTTAAAAGAGTGGATTTATTTAAGGAAAACTAAGCACCCACAGAATAAACTTCCTAATGGTGGTACTGGAGAACACTTCTGAGAATCCTTTGGGCAGCCAGAAGATCAAATCAGTCAATACTTAGATAAATTAATTCAGACTACACACTAGAAAGTCAAATACTGAAGCTGAAATTTAAATACTTTGACTACATAATGGGAAGACAGGACTCATTGGAAAAGCATCTGATGGGAAAGAATGAAGACAAAAGTAAGAAAAGGACAAAAGTGTTTGATATAGATAATGCCATGTAAACAATGAACATGAACTTTTGACAGACTCCAAGATATAATGGAAGATAGAAGCATTTGATGTGCTGTGGTCCATGGGGTCATGATGAGCCTTGCACAACTGACTGACCAAAAAATAAAAACATATAATATTTGTCAATGATTTATGATGCACAGTTTTTTTCCAACTCAGTCGTTTCTTATTCCAGCCATTGTATTTTTATTCCTGTAAACTCTTTTAATATTTTATCACATCTAGTTTTGGGCAAGATATTTTTGGTTTCTCATATTATTCTTGTCAACAAAAGAGAGCGATGTTGTCTAGTCTATAGTACAATTATATAAATTTGGATCTGTACCAAAATGTACTCATTAATGGTTCAATTGGAAAGTCTAAGCTATCTGTTTGGCCTTAAGCTTTTGAAAATGTTTCTCAACATCTTGGTTTTATGACAGTGATACTGTGTTTAAAATGTTTCTTCATTTTCTTCCCTGTCTTCTCTCTCCCTCCCTCCTTTTCTCCTCATCTCCTCTCCTCTTTCTCTCTCTCTCTGTGTGTCTCTCTGTCACTCTCTCTCTATCTCTGTCTCTCTCATTGCTGATTGTGCCAGAAACTTTGATCTGCCACATACTTACAGTAAGGGCTAGGCAATGAGGGTTAATGACTTGCCCAGGGTCACATAGCTAGCAAATGTCTGAGGCCAGATTTGAACCTAGGATCTCCCATCCCTAAGCCTGGCTCTCAATTCACTGAGCCACCCAGCTGCCCTCAACCTGCCACATTTTACCTGGAGTAGTTTGTCTTTCCTTAGGTAGTCTGCTGAATTCCTCATCTCTACCCAAACACTCCCAGGAGGTCAGTCAATTGCGCCTTACTTTACTCTAACTTAGAAATGTCAATCAATCCATAAAGCAGAAGCTTCCCCCAGTAGCAATGATTACAGTTAGTCACCACCATGCCCATCTTAATATTAGCAAATAACACAAAGCTAAAAGAAATAACTAACACATTGATTGATAGATTAAGCATCCAAGAAAATCACTATGTGCTAAAACATTGGATCAAATTTAAGAAAATTAGTAAAAATAAATATAAAATTTCACAACACTTAAAAATCACTCTTACATATTCAAGATAAAAGAAACATTACTAGATCATACTTGATTAGGAAGAAATCTAAGAATTTTAGTGACGTTAAACTCAATATGAGACAAGAATATGGAATAACAATCATAAAAGCTAATTTGAGATTATTACGATTAAGTGAGGCATAATGACAAGGAAAAAAAATTGTTGTGGTGTATCCTTTCTTCTGGTCAGGCAACATCTGGAATATTGGGTTTTGTTCTGGGTTTCAGAAAGGACATTGAGAAACTTGAAAGTATTCAGAGGAGAACAGCCAGCATGGTGAAGAGATCAGAGATCAGACTGTTCAAAGATTAGTTGAAGGAATAAGGGGATATGAGAAAAAGGAGATTCAGGGAGGACATGATAGCAGTCTTCAAATATTTGAAGAACTGTCATGAGTAAGTGGGATTAGGCTTCAGTGTTTTTTTCCCACCAGTCTTATAATTAGAACTATGTAAAAAGAGAATAGGTTGTGTGTGTGATAGTTTCCTCTCCCTAGAGCTCTCCAAGAAAAGCCTGTCCATTTGACCACTTGTCAAGAGTGCCATTTAATAGGTTTTTGTTCAGTTGAATTACATTGCATTTGATGTCCCTTCCAACACTGATATTGTGTGAATTTGTGACTTTGCTAAGACATTCTATTTCTCTAGTGTTTTCTCCCCTCAGACTCAGACTCTTCTGCTTTAGCTATTACTCTTATCATGTGATCTTTAGTTACTCTAACTTTGGTCATTTTGTAGATTTTCCTTCCTACAATATAATTTTAAAAGATAAATATATTTTCATAATATTAACTTAAAGACAGCATTTGGTGGGGCTATGATTTCTTTTTTCCTGGAAATTTTACTTTTTTTAGAGGAATCATAGGTTTTAGAGATGGAAAATATTTTTAGGATCATCAAATTCCCTCATCTTCTGCCACTATTTTCTTCAGCTTTGAAAGAAGCCAAACCATACCCAAGGATCATATTGAATATGCTTTGCATCTTTTTGTAAAATTATTTTTTTCCATGTGAGGTGTTGCCTTGTCATCTCATTTATCCTACATGCAGTTAATATTCTGAACATATATGGAAATGTATATGCCATTTCCATTGTGTGTGTATATATATGTTAAATTTTGACTTATGATATTTGTCTTATTATTTCAACCCATCAAGGGGTCTTTTGGAATCTTAATTTTGACATAGGATGCATTTATAAATTCCTTCCAAGTGTTCATCATTCATAAATTTTATAAATATGGCATTTTTATCTTAATTCCAGTTATTAAAATATATAAGGACTTAAGAGGACCGAGAACAGAAACTATCATAAGAGATCTTCATTCAATTTGCTATCAATTCATTATACAACAATATTATATTTCTGTGACTAAATATCTTACAAACTAATGATACTATCATCTAGTTCATGTTTCTCTGTCTTGTTTAAACCAAGATTGTGATACCTTGTTAAATACCATTCTAAAATCCAAGGATAGACAGTTCTTGCTTACCTGAAACCTATCCACATAGGAGTTGAATTTATGTAATGCAAATTTGAAGAAAGCAAGAATAGTCTGTGTTTTATACCTAATGCAATTCATTTATCCAGTAGTCTCCTAATTCTATTAAAAGTGTAAGATAAATAAAGGATGAATCTTTTTTGATCATATATGTGATATATTCTCATCATTACTGCACTGAGTGTAAAAAACTCAATAATCACTTCGTAGATAATTTAAGAAATTTTCCATGTATGAATGCTAAACTAATATTTTGAAGAATCCTTTTTTATCCCTTTTTGAAAATCTAGTTGTCAAATCACAAACTCTTATTGCTAGAAGGGATCCTTAGATACTGTCTAGTCAAACATCACCAACCTAAAAAAGATAAAAAATGAATCCCAAAGAAGATATTTAAACATTCGGTTTGCATGACTATATGGAAGGCAAGGTCACCACTGACTTATGTTTCCATCCTTGATGTATTTATTACCTTCTTCCCCCAAAAGAAAGTGTCCTTAAAAAAGAATTTTAGATAGATGTTTAGTGTTTAACATAATATCAAAAATAAGGCTGCAGTAGATGGCTAAGTAACTAGAAAAACATGATAATAGTCATCAAGAACTTAACAGATCCTTAGGTAGAGGTTTTGTTAAACTATGGGAAATCTCAAATTTCTGGAATAGGTTTTTAAATAATGAACAAGGAAACAGGAAATATTTAAATAATTGGTAAAATTTAACTACATCTTACTTCAAGTACCCTTGGCTAAAATGAGGTTGAATTTTACTCAAATTTGCTATCTCTAATATTCAAATGTATATATGTATTCAGTTGTGTGTATGTGGACCCAAAAGTTAAACAAGCTATCTCTTTCTAACCTTACCCTGCCAGAAATCAGAAGAGATTGTATGGTACAGAAGAGAGATACAAATAGCATAGAGAAAGAATAATTTTGAATGATTGATTGAATTTTTCATTTGATCTTGATCTTGAATGTTAGTCTATGTTGAATTGACCACCACCCTGAAAATTTGTAAGTTGTATTTACTTTAGTCTGAACAATGGCTTTAGATATAAACAGAGGAAATTTCCCATAGTATGAAATTGTATAACTTGTGAATTTTTTGACAATGTTTTATAAAAAGCTTCTATTTAAAGAAACTTGAGAACTTAACTGGATTTTGGCTATATCATTTTTAATTAAATATATATACATATATATATTTAACAATTTATTTTCCCAATTACATGTAATAATAATTTTCAACATACATTTTATTGAATTATGAGATCAAAATTATCTTCCCCTTTTCCATTGCTCCTGTATCCCAGAGATGGTAGGCAATTTTATCAGGGCTGTACATGCATTATCATGGAAAGCATATTATATTGTCCAATGTTGTAAGAAAATACTCATATAAAACCAAAACCCCAAAGTAAGAACAAAATAAAATAAGGTGAAAAATACTCTGCTTTGATCTTCAATCTAACTCCAACAGTTCTTTCTTTGGAGGCAGTTAACATTCTATGTCATAAGTACTTCAAAATTGTACTGGATCATTGTATTACTGAGAATCACTGTCTTTCACTGTTGATCATCACATGACATTGCTGCTACTGTGTACTATATTCTACTAGTTCAGCTTATTCCACTCTACATCATTTCAAGTAGTTCTTTTCAGCTCATGCTGAAATCATCCAGCTCATCATTTCTTATAGCATAATAGTATTCCATTACCATCATATACCACAATTTATTCAGCCCTTGCCCAATTGTTGAACATTTCCTGAATATCCAATTCTTTGTCACCATATAAAGAGCTGCTTTAAATATTTTTGTGCAAATAGGCCCTTTCTCACATCCCCCTTTTTTTTTTCTCTTTAGGATATATACCTAATCATGGTATTACAGGATCAAAGCATATCACAGTTTTATAGTACATTGAGCATACTTCCAAATTACCCTTCAGAATGGCTGGATCGCTTCACAACTCCATCAACAATACATTAGTATCACAATTTTGCCACATCCCCACAGACATTAATCATTTCCTTTTATTGTCATATTGCACAATTTGATAGGTGTGAGATGGTATTTTATTTGCATTTCTCTAATCAAGAATTATTTGGATCATTTTTCATATGATTATTGAGAGCCTTGATTTCTTCAATTGAAAATAGCTTGTTCATATCCTCTGACCATTTGTCAATTGGGGAATGACTTGTATTTTTATAAATTTAACTTTGTTCTTTACATTTATATTTTAGAAATTAGATTCTTATCAGAGAAATTTGTTGCAAAAATTTTCCCAGGTTTTTTGTTTCCCTTCTAATGTTGGTAACATTGATTTTGTTTGTACAAAACCTTTTTAACTTAATATAATCAAAATTATTTATTTTATATTTAATAATGTTTTATATTTCTTATTTGATCATAAGTTGATCCCTTCTCCATAAATCATCTGGCAGGTAAATTATTCTATTTTCCTGTAATTCATTTATGGTTTCACCCTTTATGTCTAAATCATATGCCCATTTTGAACTTATCTTGATACAAGACGTAAGATATCGATCTATGAGTAATTTCTGCCTTAATGTTTTCTAGTTTTCCCAACAGTTTATGTCAAAAATAGTGAGTTATTAGCTCAAAGCTGGGATTTTTATATTTATCTAATACATTAAAGAAGTATTTTACCCTTCCATATTGTGTATCTAATCTATTCCATTGATCCATCAGTCAATTCCTTAGTCAGTTCCAAAATGTTTTGATCAATCCTGCTTTATAGTTCAGTTTGAGATCTCATACTGCTATGCCAAACTCACATTTTTTTTAAAATATTTTATTTGATCATTTCCAAGCATTATTCATTAAAGACATAGATCATTTTCTTTTCCTCCCCCATAACCCCCATAGCCGACGCGTAAGTCCACTGGGCATTACATGTTTTCTTGATTTGAACCCATTGCTATGTTGATAATATTTGCATTAGAGTGTTCATTTAGAGTCTCTCCTCTATCATGTCCCCTCAACCGCTGTATTCAGGCAGTTGCTTTTCCTTGGTGTTTCTACTCCCACAATTTATCCTATGCTTATGAATGGTGGTTTTTTTTTTCTCCTAGATCCCTGCAAATTGTTCAGGGACATTACACCACCACTAATGGAGAAGTCCATTATGTTCAATTATACCACAGTGTATTAGTCTCTGTGTACAATGTTCTCTTGGTTCTGCTCCTCTCACTCTATATCACTTCCTGGAGGTTGTTCCAGTCTCCATGGAACTCCTCCACTTTATTATTCCTTTTAGCACAATAGTATTCCATCACCAACATATACCACAATTTGCTCAGCCATTCCCCAATTGATGGGCATCCCCTCGTTTTCCAGTTTTTGGCCACCACAAAGAGCACAGCGATGAATATTTTTGTACAAGTCTTTTTGTCCATTATCTCTTTGGGGTACAGACCCAGCAGTGCTATGGCTGGATCTAAGGGTAGACATTCTTTTGTCGCCCTTTGGGCATAGTTCCAAATTGCCCTCCAGAATGGTTGGATCAGTTCACTACTCCACCAGCAATGAATTAATGTCCCTACTTTGCCACATCCCCTCCAGCATTCACTGTTTTCCTCTGCAGTCATGTTGGCCAATCTGCTAGGTGTGAGGTGATACCTCAGAGTTGTTTTAATTTGCATCTCTCTGATTATAAGAGATTTAGAACACTTCTTCATGTTCTTATTAATAGTTTTGATTTCTTTATCTGAGAACTGCCTATCCATGTCCCTTGCCCATTTATCAATTGGTGAATAGCTTGATTTTTTGTACAGTTGATTTAGCTCTTTATAAATTTGAGTAATTAAACCTTTGTCAGAGGTTTCTATGAAGATTTTTCCCCAGTTTGTTGTTTCCCTTCTGATTTTAGTTACATTGGTTTTCTTTGTGCAAAAGCTTTTTAATTTGATGTAGTCAAAATTATTTATTTTACATTTTGTGATTCATTCTATGTCTTGCATGGTTTTAAAGTCTTTCCCCTCCCAAAGGTCTGACATGTATACTATTCTGTGTTTACCCAATTTATTTACAGTTTCCTTCTTTATGTTTAAGTCACACACCCATTTTGAATTTATCTTGGTGTAGGGTGTGAGGTGTTGATCTAATCCTAATATCTCCCACACTGTCTTCCAGTTTTCCCAGCAGTTTTTATCGAATAGTGGATTTTTGTCCCAAAAGTTTGGATCTTTGGGTTTATCGTATACTGTCTTGCTGAGGTCGCTTTCCCCCAGTCTATTCCACTGATCTTCCTTTCTGTTTCTTAGCCAGTACCAAATTGTTTTGATGACTGCTGCTTTGTAATATAGTTTTAGGTCAGGGACTGCAAGGCCCCCATCATATGTGTTTTTTTTTTTTCATTTCCCTGGATATCCTTGATCTTTTGTTGTTCCAAATGAATTTCATTATGTTTTTTTCTAAATCAGTGAAGAAGTATTTTGGTAGTTCAATGGGTATGGCACTAAATAGATAAATAAGTTTGGGTAGGATGGTCATTTTTATTATATTGGCCCGTCCTATCCATGAGCAGTTAATGTTTTTCCATTTGCTCAAGTCTAGTTTTAGTTGTGTGGCGAGTGTTTTGTAGTTGTGTTCATATAGTTCCTATGTTTGTCTCGGGAGGTAGATTCCTAGGTATTTTATTTGTCTAAGGTGATTTTGAATGGGATTTCTCTTTCTAGTTCTTGCTGCTGAGCTGTGTTGGAGATATATAGAAAAGCTGATGATTTATGTGGTTTTATTTTGTATCCTGCAAATTTGCTAAAGTTGTTGATTATTTCAATTAGCTTTTTTGGTTCAATCTCTAGGATTCTTTAAGTAGACCATCATGTCATCTGCAAAGAGTGATAACTTGGTCTCCTCCTTGCCTATTTTGATGCCTTCAATTTCTTTTTCTTCTCTAATTGCTACAGCTAGTATTTCTAGTACAATGTCAAATAATAGAGGTGATAATGGGCATCCTTGTTTCACTTCTGATCTTATTGGGAATGTGTCTAATTTATCCCCATTGCAGATGATATTAGCTGATGGTTTTAGATATATACTGTTTATTATTTTTAGGAATGACCCTTCTATTCCTATGCTTTCTAGTGTTTTTAATAGGAATGGGTGTTGTATTTCATCAAATGCTTTTTCTGCGTCTATTGAGATAATCATGTGGTTTTTGTTGGTTTGCTTGTTGATGTGGTCAATTATGTGGATGGTTTTCCTAATATTGAACCAGCCCTGCATCCCTGGTATAAATCCTACTTGATCATGGTGGATGATCCTTCTGATCACTTGCTGGAGTCTTTTTGCTAGTATCCAATTTAAGATTTTTGCATCTATATTCATTAGGGAGATTGGTCTATAGTTTTCTTTCTCTGTTTTTGACCTGCCTGGTTTTGGAATCAGTACCATGTTTGTGTCGTAAAAGGAGTTTGGTAGAACTCCCTCTTTGCTTATTATGTCAAATAGTTTGTATAGTATTGGGATTAACTGTTCTCTGAATGTTTGATAGAATTCACTGGTGAATCCATCAGGCCCTGGGGATTTTTTCTTAGGGAGTTCTTTGATGGCTTGTTGGATTTCATTTTCTGATATGGGATTATTTAAGAATTCTATTTCCTCTTCTGTTAGTCTAGGCAGTTTGTATTTTTGTATATATTCATCCATGTCACCTAAATTGGTGTATTTATTGCCATATAATTGGGCAAAGTAATTTTTAATGATTGCCTGAATTACCTCTTCATTGGAGGTGTAGTCCCCCTTTTCATCTTTGATGCTGTTAATTTGCTTTTCTTCCTTCCTTTTTTTAATTAGATTGACCAGTACTTTGTCTATTTTGTTTTTTCAAAGTACCAGCTTCTAGTCTTATTTATTAAATCAATAGTTCTATCACTTTCAATTTTATTAATTTCTCCCTTAATTTTTAGGATTTCTAGTTTCTTTTCTGCTGGGGGTTTTTAATTAGATCGCTTTCGAGGTTTTTCATTTGCATTTCCAATTGATTGATCTCTGCTCTCCCTAGTTTGTTAATATAAGCATTCAGGGATATGAATTTACCTCTGATTACTGCTTTGGCTGCATCCCAAAAGGTTTGAAAGGATGTCTTGCCATTGTCATTTTCCTCGATGAAATTATTAATTGCTTCTATGATTTCTTCTCTAACTAAATGATTTTGGAGTATCATATTGTTTAATTTCCAATTAGTTTTTCATTTGGTTTTCCATGTACCATTACTGATCATTATTTTTATTACCTTGTGATCTGAAAAGACTGCATTTATTATTTCTGCTTTTCTGCATTTGTTTGCCATGTTTCTGTGACCTAATGTATGGTCAATCTTTGTGAATGTGCCATGTGGTGCTGAGAAGAAGGTGTATTCCTTTTTATCCCTATTTATTTTTCTCCATATGTCTATTAATTCTAATTTTTCTAAGATTTCATTCACTTCTTTTACCTCTTTCTTATTTATTTTTTTATTTGATTTATATAAATTTGATAATGGTTGGTTTAAGTTTCCCACTAATATGGTTTTGCTGTCTATTTCTTCCTTCAGTTCTCCTAGTTTCTCCATTAGAAATTTGGGTGCTATATTATTTGGTGCATACTTGTTGGTTAATGATATTTCCTCATTGTCTAAAGTCCCTTTTAACAAAATATAATTACCTTCACTGTCCCTTTTGATCAGGTCTATTTTTGCTTTGGCTTTATCAGATATCATGATTACCACTCCTGTCTTCTTTCTGTCAGTTGAGAGCTTTGGAATTTGGCAATTACATTCCTAAGAGTTGTCTTTTGGGGGTTTAGTGTAGAAGGTGTTCTGTGATCTCTGTCAGTGGCTGTATTACCCCCTTGTTCTAGAATCTCTGGGCAATTTTCTTTGATTATATCTTGTATCACGATGTCGAGTTTGGTGTTTATTTCTGGCTTTTCTGGAACTCCAATTATTCTTAAATTATCTTTTCTCCCTCTATTTTCCAGATCTGTCACCTTGTCAGTGAGATATTTTATGTCCTCTTCTAATTTCTTGCTATTTTGGCTTTGCTTTATTAATTCTTGCTCTTTTACAAGATCGTTGTCTTCCAGCTGCCTGATTCTGGCCTTTAAAGCCTGGTTTTCCTTTTCAGTTTGGTCAAACCTGGTTTTGTAGTTGCGTGAAATTCTTTTACATTAATTCCCACTTTTCCTGCCAGAAGGCTTCCATCTTTTTGGTCATTTCTGATTCAAATTCTTCATAGGTTTGTGGAGAGTTTCCATTTTCTTTGGAAGGTTTGGGAGCATTTTCTTGTGTATCGTCTTCTATCTCCTCTGTATTTTGTATTTTGGCTCCATAGAATGTGTCCAAAGTCGCCCCCTTCTTTTTGTTTTTCTTGGGATTTGGGGGCTTCTGTGCTTTTGTGGAGTTTGCCATCTCTGAATGGGGAGGATTAGCTTTTCTTATCTCTGTCTGGTGTTCGTACGCTTTAGTCCTGAGCAGATTGTCCATTCTATGAGCTTTCCCTGAGTTGAACTGAGTATGCCTTAAGGCAGTGACTTTCACTGGAACTGGAATGGAAGGATCCAGCCAGGGCGTTACATTCGCCCCCGGCTCTCTCTGTTTCCCTGCTGATTGGGTGTCCCCTAGACTGGGTCGGGTTGCTTTCTGGAAGTCGCCTTCAAAATAGCTGGCCATGAGGCTGTCTTGTCGGCCCTGAGAGTTGCTGTTGTTTCAGAAGACCCTGCTCCCTGAGGGGGGAGGGGCCGTGGCTTCCAGGAGCCTTGGACTCTGCGCTCCTACCCCTTAGGTCCGAGTGTTCTCGGGTTCTGGCTTTTGAGGGGGGCCGTACCTTTTGATCCAGGTCCAGGTCCAGGAGGGGGATTCCCAGGGTCTATGCTGTTGATCATTTTGAATTTCCGTGCCCTAGGAGCCTATAGTTTGAGATCGGTTGGGAAGGGTTTCCGGAGATCTGAACTTTAGCTTTCTCTAAGCCACCATCTTCTCAAACTCATATTTTTTAAATTAATTCTCTCCATATTTGATCTTTTATCCTTCCAGATAAATTTATTCTTTTTTTCTATTTCTATAAAAAAAAATTGGTAGTTTTATTTGTATGGCACTGAATAATGTGATAGAGGAATGATCCAGAGACTTTGAGGGGCAGAACCTGGAGGACATGCCAAGGTTTGCATCCACAGTGGGGGATGTTGAAGGAGGTTTGGAATCTTGAGGGAAGAGGAGATTCCAGTGGGAGACAGTTGATCTCTCTCATATGAGAAAGCCAAGGGTGATAGGCTGTTCAGAGATTTCTCTCCTGTGCCATACAAAATCCCTCATTGATCCTAATCACCATCCCCCCCCCAAAGACACTGAGAGTGGTGACAAACCTGAGAAGAAGAACAGCATCAGATCTCACTGTGACATCCTGAGTCTAGACGTTGGCTCTTCTGTGCTAAGACCAGGGGTCAATAAATTCTGAACTTCTTAGAGACCAGGCTAACCTGTCTGGGTCTCTCAAATTTGGGTGAGGGATAAAGATATTTTAGACAAATCAGGACTTTCCTTACCCTATTTCCTATACACTCCAACCTGCATAAGTCTTGTTTATCTTACCCCTAACCACCATTTGTTAGAATAAAGTGTCTACATTTCTGGGGTAACATGGCTGTAGTCTAGACACGAATCCCTTCCTGTCCCCAGCACTGAATGAAATAGACTACCTCAAAAGAGCATAAAAATCACCTTTGGAAGAACGGAGGGACTCACCAGTATCCCACAGAAATGAAGGTATGTGGGGTTTGAACATTTCCACACTTTAAGAAGGAGAAAAAGCTTGCACAAAAACGTGAACTGAGCCTCCCTTCCCTCCAACCCCCCCCCCCCCAACAAACCAGAGTAGTGTATCAGAGTGCTCACTGGCAAATCAAATGTGTAAACCTTAAAATCTCTCAGACTTGTGAATGTTAAAAATTTCCCCATCAGGGAATTCTTAATTGGAACAAATTCCCTACTGAGAAACATTCCCCATTTTGATGTGAGAACTTGCCAGGATCAGAAATGGGAGGACCTCTACTCCACCCGTACTTAGGACTGCTTTAGGGGAAAAAAAAAACTCCTTGCTAAACAAAGAAAGTACTTGGATCCATGCTTATGGTGGGGCAAGGAGTTCTTTGAGCCAGGCCTGTTTTAGAATTGATACAATGAGATGCTAGGTACATAAAAGGGTCGGGCAGTGTTTTCACTGGTTCAGACTTATTGAGGAGATTTGTCGACTTAGCAGGAATTCAGACGGGCAGTCCTTTGGAAAGTGTCTACAGTGATTGGTAGATGTAGGGACTTAGGGGAGGTGACATGAAAGAAAAACCCCTATATAAGAAAAAGCAGAATCTCTTGATGGATATCCTTTTGGATATATCCTTTTGGAGGATCTCTGATTAGGACCACTTGGGAAGAATCTCTTGAGAGAGGCTCTGGAGAAGGGAAACTCTTAGAGGACAATCTCTAAGGAGGTCTCCCTGGAGTTCCTCTAAGGGGACTCTGTCCCTCTGGAGGCTCTGGAGAGAGGCCCATTGGAACAGTCTCTGGCTGGAAGGCAGTTTTTTAACACTCACCACAAGGTCTGACTAAACAGGAATTGGCCTGGTGTTACTAGAATCCCTGTTTAGTCAGACCTTGTGGTGAGTGTTAAAAAACTGACTGTTTTCTCTTTTAAGACTCAGGTCTAGGCCATATTGGCTTGAGGCCCTTCATACTTATTCCTTTCTTACTCTCTCTCTCTCTTTCTTTGATTACTCATTGTATTGTTAATTAAAATCTCTATAAAACCCAATTGACTTGGGTATTTGAATAATTGGGAATATTTCCCTGGCGACCACCTTATATTTGATTTAAAAACCAAGACACTGTAGTGAAACATATTTCTGCAGTCAAATTTACTCACCCTCTCTTATATCTATCACAATTTATATCTTACACCATTTTAACTCACTACAGTTTAAGACCTCAACCATTTAAAATCTCACAAATGAGTGAGGAACATCTCTGTCTGGGGGGGCACACCAGGGTCCTTGGGATGTAAATACTGCAAGGAAATGACCTCTCAGGGTGGTTTCACGAGAGAATCCTGTGCTGAGGACAGGGGAGGTTGAGCTGAGCACAAGGGTGGCCATACTGAACACGGAAGAGGTTGTGCTGAGGACAGGGGCCTGCTCTCTAAGAAACCTCAGAGGTTGGGAAGAACTAGTCTGAGGCAACTTAAATTCACAGAAAACCCGCCAATATCACCAGACCAAAAAGGAAAGGGGAATAAAACCACCAAAGGGATGGCTCACATGGCCCAAAATCAAGCCTCCAGGAAGAAAGGGAAAAAGGTGACTATTGAAAACTTTTATGGCAGGAGTTCCCAAGGAAAAGAAGAGAAAGAGGATGAAACACAAACAAAATCAAAACGGGCCTCCCAAAATGGAAATAATATACAAGCTCTGGAAGAACTCAAATTGGAGCTTACCCAAAAGATGGAAACCTTCTGGAAAGAAAAATTGGAGAAAGAGATTAGCAGTCTGATAGACAAGACTTCAAGATTGCAGAAAGAGCTGGAAGTATCTAATAGAAGGGCAGACAAAGCTGAAAAGCAAAGCCAGTCCCTAACGACCAGAATTAAGCAACTGGAAGACAGTGAGCTTGCAAAACAGCAAGAATCAATAAAGCAAAGCCTAAAAATTAATGAATTAGAAGAAAACATAAAATATCTCACTGAAAAGGTCACAGACCAGGAAAACAGAGGAAGAAGAGACAACATGAGAATTATTGGTCTGCCCGAAAAACCAGAGATAAAAAAATCCTCGATGCTATTCTACAGGAGATTATAGAAGAAAATTGCCCACATGTTCTGGAGCAAGGGGGCAAAATAGAAATAGAAAGGGTTCAAAGAACACCTCCTATACTAAATCCCCAAAAGACAACCCCCAGGAATGTAATCGCCAAATTCAAGAGCCTCCAAAAAAAGGAGAAAATCCTACAAGAAGCCAAGAAGAGGAGCTTCAGATATAGGGGGGCTCCCATAAGGATCACACATGACTTAGCAGCTAACACACTAAGAGATCACAAAGCATGGAACACGATATTTAGAAATGCAAGAGAGCTGGGTCTCCAACCAAGAATCAACTACCCAGCAAAACTGACTATATACTTCCAGGGGAAAGAATGGACATTCAACAAAATAGAAGATTTCCAAGCATTTTCTAGGAAAAGACCAGAACTTGGTGGAAAATTTGATATCCAATCACAGAAAGGAAGAGAAACATGAAAAGGTAAATATGAAAAAAGGGAAATGGAGATAAATCTTATCTTTTTCTTTAAGTCAAACTCTCTTCTATAAGGACTACATTTACATCAAATTATATATATTAATATGTGGAGAAAATGTATTGTGTAACTCTCTAAAATTGTATGCACCATAAGAGTAGTTAGAAAAATCATGCATAGGGAAAGAATGGGGCATCAAGAAGATTTGGTGAAAGGGGAGATAAAGAAAGGAAAAGGGAGGGGGGGAAGTGTCGACAATACTAAGATTTACTTCAAGAAATGGGGGGAGTGACTAAATAGAATAATTTCTCCCATACAAAGATACACATGGGAAGGGGAGGAAAAGATCTCTCATATGAGAAGGAGAGGAAGAGAGTGTGAAGTGGTATTACTTAAACCTTACTCTCAGTGAAATCAACTCTGAGAGGGAAGAACATCTAGATCCAGTGGGATCCTGAATTCTATCTTATCCAACAGGGTAAGAAAGAAAGGGAAAGTAAGAAGGGGTGGGGGTAAGGAGTATAAAAAGGGAGGGAAGGAGAGGTGGGAGGGGAAGGGAGCATAAAAAGGGAGGGGATAGAAAGGGAAACATATCAAGGGAAGGGACTAGGGGGACTGACCTAAAGTAAATCACTGATTCAAAAGTATACAGCTAAAGGAGAAAGGTCAGAACTAGGGGAAGATATCAAAATGCCAGGGAATCCACAAGTGACAATCATAACTTTGAATGTGAATGGGATGAACTCACCCATAAAATGTAGACAAATAGCAGATTGGATTAAAAACCAAAACCCTACCATATGTTGTCTTCAAGAAACACATATGAGGCAGGTTGATACTCACAAGGTTAGAATTAAAGGATGGAGTAAGACCTTTTGGGCCTCAACTGATAGAAAGAAGGCAGGAGTTGCAATCATGATATCTGACAAAGCCAAAACAAAAATAGACCTGATCAAAAGGAATAGGGAAGGTAAATATATTCTGTTAAAAGGGAGTATAGACAATGAGGAAATATCACTAATCAACATGTATGTACCAAATAGTATAGCACCCAAATTTCTAATGGAGAAACTAGGAGAATTGAAGGAGGAAATAGACACTAAAACCATATTAGTGGGAGACTTGAACCAACCACTATCAAATTTAGATAAATCAAATCAAAAAATAAATAAGAAAGAGGTAAAAGAAGCGAATGAAAGCTTAGAAAAATTAGAGTTAATAGACATATGGAGAAAAATAATTAGGGACAAAAAGGAATACACCTTCTTCTCAGGACCACATAGCACATTCACAAAGATAGATCATACACTAGGTCACATAAACATGGCACTCAAATGCAGAAAAGCAAAAATAATAAATGCAACCTTTTCAGATCATAAAGCAATAAAAATATTGATCAGCAAGGGTACATGGAGATCCAAATCAAAAATTAATTGGAAATGAAATAATATGATACTCAAAAATTGGTTAGTTAGAGAAAAAAATCATAGAAATAATTAATAATTTCATTGAGAAAAATGACAATGGTGAGACATCCTTTCAAACCTTATGGGACGCAGCCAAAGCAGTACTTAGAGGAAAATGCATATCCATGAGTGCATGTATTAACAAATTAGGGAGGGCAGAGATCAATGAATTGGAAACTCAAATCAAAAAACCTTGAGAACGAACAAATTAAAAAACCCCAGAAGTAAACAAAACTAGAGATTCTAAAAATTAAGGTAGAAATTAATAAAATTGAAAGTAAGAGAACTGTTGATTTAATAAATAAGACAAGAAGCTGATACTTTGAAAAAACAAACAAAATAGACAAAATACTGGTCAATCTAATTTAAAAAAGGAAAGAAGAAAGGCAAATTAACAGCATCAAAGATGAAAAGGCGGACATCACCTCCGATGAAGAGGTAATTCAGGCAATCATTAAAAATTACTTTGCCCAATTATATGGCAAAAAATACACCAATTTAGGTGATATGGATGAATATATAAAAAATGCAAACTGCCTAGACTAACAGAAGAAGAAATAGATTTCTTAAATAATCCCATATCAGAAAAAGAAATACAACAGGTCATCAAAGAACTTCCTAAGAAAAAATCCCCAGGGCCTGATGCATTCACCAGTGAATTCTATCAAACATTCAAAGAACAGCTAACCTCAATACTATACAAACTAATTGACATTATAAGCAAAGAGGGAGTTCTACCAAATTCCTTTTATGACACAGACATGGTACTGATCCCAAAGCCAGGCAGGCCAAAAATAGAGAAAGAAAATTAAAGACCAATCTCCCTAATGAATATAGATGCAAAAATCTTAAATAGGATACTAGCAAAAATACTCCAGCAAGTCATCACAAAAGTTATTCACTATGATCAGGTAGGATTTATACCAGGAATGCAAAGGTGGTTCAATATTAGGAAAACCATCCTCATAATTGACCATATTAATGAGCAAACTGACAAAAATCACATGATTATCTCAATAGATGCAGAAAAAGCATTTGATAAAATAAAACACTCATTTCTATTAAAAACACTAGGAAGTATAAGAATACAAGAGACTTTCTTAAAAATAATAAACAGTATCTATCTAAAACCATCAGTCAAGATCATCTGCAATGGGGATTAACTAGATACATTCCCAATAAGTTCAAGAGTGAAACAAGGATGCCCATAATCCCCTCTATCATTTAACATTATATTAGAAACACTAGCAGTAGCAATTAGAAAAGAAAAAAGAATTGAAGGTATTAAAATTGGCAATGAGGAGACCAAGCTATCATTTTTGCAGATGATATAATGGTCTACTTAAAGAATCCTAGTGAATCAACTAAAACGTTAGTGGAAATAATCAACAACTTTAGCAAAGTTGCAGGATACAAAATAAACCCGCATAAGTCATTAGCATTTCTATATATCTCCAACAAATCTCAGCAGCAAGAATTAGAAAGAGAAATTCCATTTAAAATCACACTAGACAATATAAAATACTTAGGAATTTACCTGCCAAGACAAACACAGGAACTATATGAAGACAACTACAAAACACTCTCCACACAACTAAAATAGATCTGAGAAATTGTAAAAACATTAACTGCTCATGTGTAGAATGAGCTAACATAATAAAACTGACCAACCTACCCAAACTTATTCAATTATTTATCAATGAGTGCCATACTCATTGAACTTCCAAAAAAACTTTTTTACTGAATTAGGAAAAAAAAAACCATAACAAAGTTCATTTGGAAGAATAAAAGATTAAGGATATTCAGGTAAATAATAAAAAAAAAAAAGCAAAGGAAATCAGCCTTGGAGTCCCAGATCTCAAACTATATTAAAAAGCATTGGTCATCAAAATAATTTGGTACTGGCTAAGAGACTGAATGGAGGATCAGTGGAATAGACTTGGGGTAAGTGACCTCAGCAAGACTGTCTATGACAAAACCGAAGATCCCAACTTTTGGGACAAAAATCCACTATTTCATAAAAACTGCTGGGAAAATTGGAAGACAGTGTGGGAGATATTAGGTTTGGATCAACACCTCACACCATACACCAAGATAAACTCAGAATGGGTGAATGACTTGAACAGAAAGAAGGAAACACTATAAATAAATTACACAGAATAATATACATGTCAGACCTTTGGGAAGGGAAAGATTTTAAAACCAAGCAAGACTTAGAAAGAGTCACAAAATGCAAAATAAATAATTTGTAATACATCAAATTAAAAAGTTTTTGTACAAACAAACCAGTGTAACCAAAATTAAAAGGGAAGCAACAAATTGGGAAACAATCTTCATAACAAAACCCTCTGACAAAAGTCTAATTACTCAAATTTACAAAGAGCTAAATCAATTTTACAAAAATCAAGCCATTTTGCAATTGATAACTGGGCAAGGAACAGGAATAGGCAATTTTAAGTCAAAGAAATCAAAACCATTAATAAGCACATGAAAAAAGTGTTCTAAATCTCTTATAATCAGAGAGATGCAAATCAAAACAACTCTGAGGTACCACCTCACACCTAGCATATTGGCTAACATGACATCAATGGAAAGTAATGAATGCTGGAGGAGATGTGGCAAAGTGGGAACACTAATGCATTGCTAGTGGAGTTGTGAATTGATTCAACCATTCTGGAGGGCAATTTGGAACTATGCCCAAAGGGCAATAAAAGACTGTCTGCCCTTTGATCCAGCCATAGTACTGCTGGGTTTGTACCCCAAATAGATAATTAAGAAAAATACATGTACAAGAATATTCACTGCCTCACTTTGTAGTGGCAAAAAATTGGAAAATGAGGGGATGTCCTTCATTTGGGTAATGGTTGAACAAATTGTTGTATATGTTGGTGATTGAATACTATTGTGCTCAAAGGAATAATAAAGTGGAGGAATTCCATGGGAACTGGAACAACCTCCAGAAAGTGATGCAGAGTGAAAGGATCAGAACCAGGAGAACAATGTACATAGAGACTGATACACTGTGGTACAATTGAATGTAATGGACTTCTCCATTAGTGTCATTGCAGTGTTCCTGAACAACCTGAAGGGATCTATGAGAAAGAACACTATCCACATTCAGAGCAAAAACAATGGGAGTATAAACACAGAAGAAATACAACTGCTTGATTACATGGGTCGAGGGGATATGATTGGGGAGGTAGACACTAAATGAACATCCTAATGCAAACACCAACAATATGGAAATGGGTTCTGACCAAGGACACATGTAATACCCAGTGGAATTGTGCATAGGCTATGGGAGGGGTGGGGTGAAGGGAGGGAGGAATAGAATATCATTTTTATAACCAAGGAATTTTGTTTGAAATTGACCAAATAAAAATTTAAAATAATAAAAAAAGATACTCGCATTTCCTCAGGCAAAATGTACCCCCTTTTAAGTCATTTCTGTTTGAAAACAGACTTTAAAATTGTTATAAGATTTCAAGAGATAAAGATTTTGTTTAAAAGACTGAACATTCACTTTCACTCAAAAACTTTCTAAATTATTTAGGTATAAAGGACATTTTATTCCATGTAAGAAAATGTTATTTTAATAAGAATGTTTTATAAGAGATTAAACATATACTATTTAACAAAAAAAAGAAAATATTTGTAATTGTGGTCATGTGATTCCTGTGTTCATCTTGGCAGCTATATTTCCTAAGTATTCTCAGGTATGTTCTCCATGGTTATTAAAAAAAACAAACAAACAAACAAAAACTTCTTTTCCTATCTCTTGATTTTGGAATTTGTTGGTAATATATAGAAATGCTGATTATTTCTGTGTGTTTATTTTATATACTATAATTTTGCTAACATTATTAATTATTTCAACTAGTTTTTTAGTTGATTCTCTAGCATGCTCTAAGTAAGCAATCATATCGCCTGGAAAGAGTGATAGTTCAGTTTCCTTATTACCTACTTTGTTTCTTTCAATTTCTTTTTTTCTCTTATTGCTGAAGCTAGCTTTCTAGTATAATATTAAATAATGGTGGTGATAATGGGAATCTTTGCTTCACCCCTGATCTTACTGGGAAAACTTCTAGTTTATTCCCATTGTAGATGATACTTGCTAATGGTTTTAGATAGATATTACATATCTTTTTAAAGAAAAATCTATTCCTAGTCTTTCAAGTGTTTTGAATAGGAATATGCATATTTTGACTAATTTTTTTGGATTTATTAAGATAATCATGTGGTTTTTGTTAGTTTTGTTATTGATATGGTCAATTATGCTAATAGTTTTTTCTAACATTAGCCTGCATTCCTTGTGTAAATCCATGCCACTTGGTCACAGTGAATGATCCTTGTGATATATTCCTATATTCTCCCTTTTACACCTCTGTGTTCATTAAGGAAATTGGTCTAAAATTAGACAGAATTAATTTCTGAATTCATCTGGTTCTTGGATTTTTAGGGAGTTTATTGACAGTTTATTCTCTTCCTTTTTCTGAGATTGGATTGTTCAAGTATTCTATTTCTTTTTTGTTAAACTGGACAATTCATATTTTTGTAAATATTCATTCATTTCACCTAGAATATGTGATTTATTGTCATATACTTAGCTAAATGCCTCCTAATTATTGCTTTAATTTCCATTTTTGATGTATTCTTGCCATTTTCAATCAAATTGGCCAATGCTATTTTATTTGTTTTTCTCATAAAATGAATGGCTACATTTTGTTGTTTTTGTTGTTGTTGATGTTTGCTCATTTTCTTGACCTTTTTCTTGGTTTTTAATTTTATCTTAAGGGAAGGCTCTGATCTCATGGTAGATCAGGCACATTCTTAAATTTTAGTTTTTCCTGGCTGCTACTCTCTCCTCAAGTCTGGGTTTCTGCAAGTTTCAGTTCTTCCAAGGTAGTATGTTGGTGTGTGGGCTGGGAGCTCTGAATGCCATCTCCCACTGCTGATTCAGTCCCTCTCAGGGTCTGCTGAAAGCTTGCAGGTAACAGAGCACTTTGAGCTACTTTGTACTGGGGCTTAGGGTCTTATCTCAGGCTTCAGAAAGGTCTGGAACCTCATTTTGGCTAACCAGCTACACTGTGGACTGCTTTGTTCTGGGATCTGTGTCCTCATCTGGTGTTTGGGTTTTGTTGGAAATATATAGAAATGCTGATGATTTAATGTGGGTTTATTTTGTATCCTGAAACTTTGCTAAATTATTAATTATTTCTACTAGCTTTTTAGTTGGTTCTCTAGGATTCTTTAAGTAGACCATTATGTCATCTGCAAAGAGTGATAGTTTAGTTTCCTCATTGCCTACTTTAATTCCTTAAATTTCTTTTTCTCCTCTAATTGCTACCACTAGCATCTCTGATACACTATAAAATAATAGTGGTGATAACAGGCATCCTTGCTTCACTCCTGATCTTATTGGGAAAGCATCTAATTTATCCCTATAGAAAATATTGCATCTACTGCTAATGATTTCTGGAATGATACCCGTAATATGTTGAATTTTTCATAAGGGTTAGTTTCTCTTTTTATCTGAATGCTGTTATTTTAAAATTTAAGCTCATATTTTTATAAAACATACCATTCTTCTCATTAACAGGTATATATATTGTGCATAGTAAATAAAATAGATAATTTTGGCTTGGTGAACTGGAGGTCTGACTGGTTACTGCATATGGGAAAGTTCTACAAGGACTAGAAATATTTGGAAAAATACTTTGTGACTAATATAAAAGATCTTGAGTGTTAATTCAATAGTCCAGGTCCCTCTTGTAAGGAGCTTCTGACTGAGGGTGAAAGAGAGAAGTTTGGGGAATAAATGATGCTGAGGGAGGCCTGAGCAGGAAACTGCCCAGCCTTGGAAGTTAAACATAAATAGGTTAAGGTCCCAGAAGCAGTAGGTTCCAGATAAGAACTTGGGGGGGTGGGGCATAAATACCAGCAACATTCCAACAATGGTATGTACCAGATAAGGGCTGGGGAGGGGGCCATAAATGCCTGCAACATACCAACAATAGACTGGGGGCTATACATGCTGGAGGGTGTATATATATATATATATATATATATATATATATATATATATATATATATCCCAGCATCCCCGGACTACAATTGGAACTCTTTTGGCTGAGCTCCTCTGGTGCACACCAGATCAATAAACGACCCTTTTGCTAATTGCATTGTCTATCAGTCTTCCGTGGTGGGGGGCGAAAACTCAGACCCTAACAATGCATATGCAATCTTTTCTTTGACCCAAGGGAAAGAAATGAAATGAATAACTCCAAAAAGGCTGGACAAGTCCTCAAAAGGGAGATTTATGCACTCCCGGAACTTCTAATGCACCTCCTTTGAGGAAGAAAAGAAAGGATTAGAATTTAAAAAAAAAAGGTAAATAGGAAAAAATATGGGAAACTCAGAGTAGTGCCTTTTAGACTAATCAAAAGTAAAATTTATGAGATTTTTACATAGTGACTGTAAGTGTGAAATCCAGTTTTGATTTGGTTGAAATATGTCTTAAATTTGTATGAGAATGTGATTTAAAAGAGATCCCTCAATAAATAAAAATAGAATAAGCTAGTACCTAAATGCAAGGGAATGTCTCTTAAAAAAAAAAAAAAAACTAAAAAATTGTAGGCTGTAATGAAGTACTTGAATTAATTAAGTCTTGTAGAAAATAATGCTGAATAGTTGAAATTCAATAAGATCCTAGGCAGGAACTGAAATTTGGGTGTAATGGAATGAATTTCATTTTTATTTTTAGTAAAGATAACTAGAAATTATTAATTGTATTGCATAATAATCAATTCTATGATACTTTAGATGTAACCAATGAGAGATTAGCTTTATAAATCAACTATTGTTCCATATATATAGGTGTTTATAATTAATCAGCATCTTTTCATTTTAAGAGAAATCAGACTACTTAATTTTGTTTTGTGAATTGTATTCTAGTTGAATGTTTTTATTATAACTAATTGATTTGGGGTATATTTGATTAATTTGGGGGGTATAAGAAATTCCTTTACTCTATATTTGGAATTTCTTGGAACTAACTAGGAAATTCACTAACTTCAATTGCTATTTAAGTGCTCTATTCTAGTTTAGAAGTGATCTTAAGTTTCCTTAATAATCCTATTAACTCCTCAGACACTTCCTAGCCCTGTGACCCTGGGCAAGTCACTTAACTGTAGTTGCCTAGCGCTGACCACTCTTCTGTCTTGGAGCCAATACACAGTATTAACTCCAAGATGGAAGGTAAGGGTTTTTATTTTTTAAAAAAAATAATCCTATTAACTCTGTGTTTTGTGGGAAACCTTGAAAATTCTGCTCTTTTGAGAAGAAAAATCTAGCCCTTACTAACTATTATTTTTGGAGTTTCAGATGTAATTTTCTAGAGTGTGCATCCATTGCATGTTTAGAATTGTTTGAGGGTTATTAAACCATAATGACCACTTGTGTGTGTGTGTGTGTGTGTGTGTGTGTGTGTATTTGTGTGTGTGTGTGTGTTGTGTTGGACTGAATTCATCTCTTCTCATTTAAGTTTGGAAGATTGATTTTATTAAGCATTTTTTTTTGTAGGGATAAGGATGTGGAGCTCCTGCAAAGGCTGTCAAGAAAAATAATTTTCCCACCTGGGAATTCCTAGCTACAGAGCTCATCATATATCTATTGCACCCAATCCTTAAGTTTGGTAGAATGTATCATTAGTATTATTTAGGTTAAATTTGCTAAATTTATGAAACATCTTCCTTTTTTTTCTATTGCATAGAACTTATTAAAAATCCCTGGTCAGTTTTTAGGGAGCCAGCTCCAGATCACATCAACTTTTAGCTTGAACCTGAAGAGTGAACCTATAGAAGACATCCATACCAGGACACCTTAGACCCTGGTGGGAAGGACTTTGCCAAATCTCAGAAGACTCAAAATATGGATAAGTATCCTCTTTGCTTCCCCCTTACATTGCCCCTTAGATCTCCCTCAGCAAATATTCATGAGCTAGCTATAGAAGCTGTCCTTGCTATTTATCTTTATGTGTGGTCTTTTCCCTTGAGAATTTTCTAAGAGACTCTAAGCAAAGTCCCTTATTAAGGTTGGCAAATCCTTCAACCTTAGAATGAGAAAAGTTAGAAAAGGAAAAGGATAGTCTCACATATAGCTACAGGAGGAAAGCTTCAAATCAGTTAGGTTTTATTTTATCACGAGTAGCATAATTTAATATCTATTAATTTGGAGATTTACAACAAAAATTATAAAGAAAAATTTTCCAAATATGTGGGTAAAATTACCATGTATTCATTACCTATGTAGAATTGTAGAATATAATTAATTTCTCAATCTGAAATCAGAATATTTAAGGAAAAAATGGTGGAGTCTGGTAATATATTATTTGATATAGTTATCACCTATAACATCATGAGATAGGAAACAGGATTGGAGAGTTTTGTCATTAAAGTTAAATTTTATGAGAATGTAACTGAAAGAAATACTGTAGAAACAATTGATGCTATCTTGGAATTGCACATATATTTCTGACTCAAGGGAAAGATGAGAGAGCTATTCTGGCTTGAGCTCATTTAAGACTCTTCTGGCTAGCATCCCTAGCAGTTCCCTTCAGTTTTATATCTGACAGATTCTATACATGACTCTGCATTATTGGCAATGATGGCTTGGCTTGATACACCACATTAGGGGAGAACTTTTCCCTTATTTGAATAATTTCCCTCTTGTCCTCTTTTTATAACAAGTTTTCTAAGGTTGAAATAAACAGAAATTTATTAAAAGATGCAGGTATGTAGGATATTTGTTACTCAGTTGAGTGGATGAATATTGAATTTGTCATCTACATGTTTCTAGTTATGAGATCCTTGAATATATGAGGTTATTGGAACACTTGGAAAATGTTGCAGATCTTTTGTGAAACCATTGACTTTGATGTTGTATTTAACTTGGGATTAATTAGTGTACGTATAAAGAGCATATTCTGAAAGTGCATGAAAGTTGAAAAAGAGTTAAAATAAATTATATAAATATAACAAGAGTGGTTAAAGTGATTAAAATATCCAATCCATTTGAGCATGGTATAGATAATTAAATTGATACAATATTTACTCTATTCAAACTCCTCATCACAGCTTTTTGTTAAAATGAGCTAGAATAAGAGTAACTTCATCTGTGTGGCTTAAAGAGATGTTGTTTATAAATTCTTTGTACTTTGTTCTCCTGAGGAGGCAAATGAGAATTTTGGTAGCATCTCATCATCTGGGAGAAATAAGAATTTTTTATTTAGAGAATTTTAAATTTATTTTGAAACTGAAATGTTTTATGTAAATGTTCTTAGTACTTAAATATTACAACTGTTACCTATATGTGCTTGTGTAAGCAGATTGCTTTGTTTTTATAATATAATTCTACTTTTTATTTAGTATTAGCTGATATTTTCTTTTCTTTTTTTTCATTAAAACTGTTTGTGAGTCATTACTAGGTTTTCAAACCTTGATAAACCTGTTTTTTTGTTTTTTTATTTTAACTTCTGTATTGCTACACTGTAGTATTTATAATTTCTTTAAATGTTCTTTAATTATGCAACTATAATGTGTAAAAAGGGAGAGCTTTCCTTCTTTTTATAATAAAAGGGTTAGAACTGTAGAGCTCTCAACTTTCCATTTCCCCCAACAGTTCTTTTGTCTTACTCCCCATCATTACACATGGTATTGTTAGGCAAACTATATTTTCCTCACAAGTGTAGTATAAGTCTATTTTTTACAAGTGAATTTTTAAAATTTGTTTTCTTTTTTTCAGATTGTATGTCAATAAAATTTCTTAATGTTTATTTTCTGATATTTTGTACTGGATGCTTTCTTCCTCCCTCCAAAAACCTCCCCTCTTCCTAAGAAGGTATGTAACATGATAAAGGTTATATGTGTATTATCATATGATATGTATTTCCTGTTACAAGAAAGAAAACACATATTGCACACAATGGAGAAAAATTCATGGAGAAAATAAATAATGGCATATTTCAATTTGCATACAGATTTCATATGTCCCTTCAATGGTGGTTGATATCCTTTTTTTTTGGTCATGAATCATGGTTTTGTAAGAAGATTTTAATAGAAATGTAATAAGATACTGTTAAAAGCTGATTCATGAGTTAACTATCCACTATTGTTCTAATATGAAATGATTTTAAGAACCATGAGAACATTTCAATCAAAATATTCCATATATGGGGGCAGATGGGTAGCTCAGTGGATTGAGAGCCAGGCCTAGGGATGGAAGGTCCTGAGTTCAAATCTGGCCTCAGACACTTCCCAGCTGTGTGACCCTGGGCAAGTCACTTCACCCCCCACCCACCAACCCCACTCCCCTGTTGCCAAGACCTTACCACTCTTCTGCCTTGGAACCAATATTGGTTCCAAGATGGAAGGTAAGGGTTTTAAAAAATAATATTCTATATCTGCTATGACTGGTAGCATAATTTATTCTTACATAACTGGCATGAGCAAAACTCCAAAATGTAAATCAATTCCTTTTAATAATCTCGTTATAGATTTCTTATATTTTCTTTTCTAGCAAGGAAGCCATTTTGTGAATTTCTACAGTGATAAATGATCACTGAAGTCTTCCTCAGACCCCTAATACATGATAAACTATGAGAAATAGAAAACTTTTTTTTTTAATTGTGAGATCTATGAAGAAAAGTGCCTTCTTCTGGCTAAAAATTGTCAGTGCAATTTTCCTCTGTAAGGTTAGCTGATGGGGAATGTTCTCAGGAGCTTTCTGTCTTTTTCCCACCTTTAGTGAATAGAAGGACACTCTCAGGCTGCCCAAGATACACAACCTTTATTCTATGGTCAATGTTAAAGTCACTTTGACTTGTAAAAAGCTTGCAATTAGTTATTTTCTAATCATTCTTGTTCATTAATCTTTTTAATCTGTTAATCTGAAACTGTTGATTTAATAGTAAGTAATAGTCTCTGGTTATTTGTTGATTGAATAATAATTTGTAATCACAAATCACAAGAGAATAAATAGTAATCATGGCCATGGTGTGATTTGTAGCAATAGGGAAAAAAAAAAGATTAATCCGATTGGAAGCAACTAGTTTACAAGAAACCCTTGACTCAGAGTATTTGCACCTTGGTACATTTCCTTTAGCGTCAGGGACATGTAGTGAGGCAGAGGGAGCTTCAAGATTTTAGGACCTTTGACCTTGAAGTGACACCCCAACTATCTTTCCTGTGGTTTTACCATTAACCACAAAAACAAATGACAATATGACTTGAAGAAAGTCAGATTTACCCTTGTCCCTGGCAAATGATTGTCCCACAGATTGACCCTTGTCCTAGACTGAACAATAAACCCTCAAGAATCTTTTAATCAATCAAAATAGTGATTAGCTGAAATCATTATTCATTAGCTAATAATAATGAAACCTTAATTATTTGTCCAATCATGATAGTCACTGTCTATTGCATCTAGGTCACTCCCATGTACTTCAGACTCTTCCTCTCACAGGCACATTAGACAGAGGCTAGAGTTTCATTCCCAAGCTCCAATACACTAAAATGGTCTGAGTGATGCCCATCCCTCTTTCCTGAAATGTATTATTAAGTCCTCATTTTCTGTAAATATCTGGAAATTCCCAGTATTGTGTTTTACTTTTTTGGATATCTTTTCTGAGACTGTAGTCCTTTCAAGGAAGGGACTTTCAAGGAAGTAGAACCTTTAAAAAAGTATCATCACTCTCATTAAAAGACCTTTTCTTATAACTACTCTGGTTGTTCTGATCATTTTTTCAGGTTGACAGATTCTTTGGGGCTAAATAATATGTGAATTAAATAAACACCCCTCATTTATTAGTCATGGCATATAGGGGAAGTAACAAATGCCTGTATCAATGGAAGTATTTCTGACAGTTGGTAGCACTATGTGAAGAGGAGGTGGTCATACTATTAGAAACAGAAGTGCTCTTTTTTTTTTTAATTACCAGAAGAAAGAAAAAGAGTTGAATAATTACCTGAATAGCTGGAACTCAATGGAAATCCTACTTCTTTATGGTGTAAGCATGATAAATAAATATATTTAAATATATATAAATAAATAAATATAAATAAATAAATATAAATAAATAAATAAATAAATTCTATGTCAGCTGAGTACATACACTGTTAGTATGAATGAATGGACATGAAGATTAGTGATTTAGGGATTGATTTCAGTCTGTAAGAAGATGTCTGCTGAAATGCCACAAATGATTTTATTTGTATTATTGCCATAAAATTCTGGATTTATAAACTTGTTTGAAAGTAATTTTAGGATAAGAATCTTTCTACCTCCCTAAATCAAGAAAGTGAACTGTTTGGAGAAGGTGCCATAAAGAAGCCTGCAGGAACCACACACTGCATCAAAAGATTCAGAATGAACTTTGGCATGTAGTGAATTGAACTGTGTGGAGTTGAACACATTTATTTTGAATGTACACTCTTATGCTCCCTAATTGACTTTTTGTCAATGCACCTAGCAATCATTGGTTTTGTTCTCTTTTTCTTTATTTCCTTCCTACTCCCAAATAATTAAAATTTACCCTTAGAGAGTACAATATTGTATGTACCTTTAGTTAAGTATCTTTAGAGTAGAAATTGGTTATGTGTACTGATTCATTGGAGAAACTAGGAATGTAAATCTCAGAGATTTCTGCATGCTCCTTTCCCAATGGAATTACAAGGGCTATTGTGTAATTAGGATTGCTCCCCAGGACTCTCTTTCTCATCATCTCATTTGCATATTTACCCTAATGTACTAATGGGAGAAGATATAAATTTTGTGTAGCTCCACCCTCTCTCTCTCTGTTCCTGGGAAAGTGGTTGTGGAGGTTGGATAAGATCCAGGCAGGAGAATTTTACCCATGTATTTAATTTTTACTAAGGTTTTCTAATTTTGTTGTATTTCTTCAACCTCAAGTGATTATTAATAAACTTTATAAAAATAATTCTTGGAGTTATTGGATATTAATTTAAAATTTATACATTTTTGCCCATCTTTTTCCTTAAAGGTTGAAAGAAGGCACAAATGCTATTTTGGACAGGATAATGAAAAATTGGGACACTAACAAATTATTGTTTGAGCTGTGAACTTATATGACAATTCTGGAAAGAAATTTGGAACTGTGCCCAGAGACATACAGCAGTGCAAACCCTTTGACACTATAATTACATTATTAGGTCTGTATTACAAAAAGATTAAAGATAGAGGTAAAGAACCTACTAATATAAAAAGTTTCATAGCAGCTATTTGTATTAGGGAAAAGAACTGGAAACTGAAGGAATGTCCTTGGGGATATCCCCAATGTAAATTGGGGAAGAGTTGAACGAGTTGTGGTCTGTCTAATGGAATACTATTGTTCCTAAAGAAATGGCCTGAGGCCAGATTTGAACCTAGCACCTCCCATCTCTAGGTCTGGCTCTCAGTCCACTCAGCCACCCAGCTGCTCCCTTTGATTCTTCATTTGAATTAGTGTTTTGGTCTTCTGTTTCACTAAACTAACTTTCCAGACTAAGATTTTTTCCCCCTTGATGTTGCTTTTTTCCTTTGCAATTTTTCTCATTATTTTCCAATATTACCGTATTCATGTATTTATTTATCTACTGGATACACATTCTTCTGGAAAGGTAGAGCCACAAATGAAGATAGAATTCACGGTGCTGGCCTGGCCATCAAGACCAGTTTGCTCAAACAGCTGCCAGACTTGCCTGTGGGCATCAGCGAGAGGCTCATGAAGATCCTTTTGCCTCTCAGCAAAGACCAGTATGCCACAATCATCAGCGCATATGCCCCAACACTGACCAGCACAGAGGAGACCATCGAGCAGTTGTACTCTGACCTGAGTGCCGCTCTGCACTCAGTGACCACAAATGGCAAGCTGACACTACTGGGAGACTTCAACACCCGCATTGGCCAGGACCATGAAAGATGGAAAGGAGTGCTCGGCAAACACGGTGTGGGCAAAATGAACAACAACGGCCTACTGCTACTCAGCAAATGCTCAGAGTTTGAACTCACTATCACGAACACTGTGTTCAGAACGGCGAACAAATATAAAACTACATGGATGCACCCATGATAAAAGCAGTGGCATCTCATTGACTACATCATTGTACACTGGCAAGACATCCAGGATCTACAGATCACCAGAGCCATGAGAGGAGCTGAATGCTGGACAGACCACCGATTGGTTAGAGCGACTCTTCAAATGCGCATTGCGCCTCGCCATCCAAAACGCACCCAGACAGTTCACGCATTTTACAACATGAGTCATCTTAGAGATCCATATCATTTGCAAACATTCCAGTCCTGCCTGGATGACAAGCTGTCTGCCAAGGGACCACTCACTGGAAGCTCAACCAAGAAATGGAAACAGTTCAGAGACACAGTGAAGGAAACATCAAAGGCAGTCCTAGGCCCCAAACAATGCAACCACCAGGACTGGTTCAATGAGAACAACACTGCTATTGAAGACCCATTGAGCAAAAAGAACAAAGCCTTTATGGAGTGGCAAAATAACCCAAACTCTGCTCCTAAAAAGGACAGAGACTCTCTAAGCCACAGTGCAGCATGAGATCAGGAAGATGCAAGACCGATGGTGGGAAAAAAAAGCAGAAGAAATCCAATGTTTTGCTGATACGAAAAACTACAAACAATTTTTCAGTGCCCTCAAGAGTGTCTATGGGCCATTAAAACCCACCAGCACTACCTTGCTATCCTCTGATGGTGACACTCTCATAAAAGAAAAAAAAAGCACCAGCAACAGGTGGAAAGAACACTTCAGTCAGCTTCTCAACCGACCCTCCTCAGTCAACCAAAGCGCCCTTGACCAGATCCCCTAAAACCGCACCATTGAACAACTTGATGTCCCTCCTTCAATAGAGGAAGTAAAAAAAGCCATTAAACAAATGAGTGCAGGCAAGGCACCCGGTAAAGACGGGATCCCAACTGAGGTGTACAAGGCCTTAAATGGAAAGGCGCTCCAGGCATTCCACATAGTGCTGACCAGCATATGGGAAGAACTCAGAGATGCCTCCATCGTAGCCCTATACAAGAACAAAGGCGCACGAGAAGCCTGTAACAACTACAGAGGCATCTCACTACTCTCCACTGCTGGAAAGATCCTCATCCGTGTTATACTCAACAGCCTCCTGTCATCTGTTTCAGAGCAGAACCTGCCTGAATCACAATGCGGCTCCCGACCAGATCGCAGCACCATTGACATGGTCTTCACAGTGAGGCAAATGCAGGAAAAATGCCTTGAGCAGAACCTGAGTCTCTACATTGTCTTCATAGACCTGGCAAAGGCTTTCTACACAGTGAACAGGGATGCATTGTGGGTGATCCTCAGCAAGCTCGGTTGCCCAGCAAAACTCATCAAACTGATCCAGCTCTTTCATGTCGACATGACAGGGGAAGTCCTATCTGGTGGAGAGACTTCCAATCGCTTCAACATCTCCAATGGTGTGAAACAAGGCTGTGTCCTCGCTCCGGTACTATTCAACCTATTTTTCACCCAAGTATTACAACATGCTGTGATGGATCTAGACCTGGGCATCTACATCAAATACTAACTGGATAGCTCACTATTCGACCTTCGCTGCCTGACTACAAAAACAAAGACAACAGAGAGACTCATCCTGGAAGCTCTCTTCGCAGATGACTGTGCTCTCATGGCCCACCTAGAAAATCATCTCCCAACCATTGTGGACAGGTTATCCACCTCAACAAAACTGTTTGGCCTGACTATCAGCCTCAGCAAAACAGAGGTGCTGTTCCAACCTGCACCAGGGAGGCCAACGAACCAGCCGTACATTACAATCAACAGCACGCAGCTTTCTAACGTCAACACTTTCAAGTACCTGGGCAGCACCATTGCCAACGATGGGTCCCTAGACTACGAGATTAATGCCAGGATCCAAAAGGCCAGCCAGGCACTCAGGCAGCTGTGCTCCAAAGTCCTCCAACACAGAGGTGTAAGCACTGCGAAGAAGCTCAAAGTGTACAACGCAGTGGTCCTCAGCTCGCTCCTGTACGGTTGTGAGACATGGACACTGTGCCTGAAGCACATGAAGCAGCTGGAGCAATTCCACCAATGCTCCCTCCGGTCAATCATGAGGATCCGATGGCAGGACCGAATCACCAACCAGGAAGTCCTTGACAGAGCCAACTCCACCAGCATCGAAGTCCTGGTCCTCAGAACCCAGCCACGATGGTCTGGACACGTCATCCGCATGGACCCACAGCAAATACCAAGACAGGTATTCTATGGTGAACTGTCAGCTGGACTCAGGAAACAAGGCCGACCAAAGAGAAGATTCAAGGATCAGCTAAAGTCCAACTTGAAGTGGGCTGGCATTACACCAAAGCAACTAGAACTTGCTGCCTCTGACAGAAGCAGCTGGCGAACCCACATTCACCGTGCTGTCACCACCTTTGAAGATGAGCGACGTCGACGTCTTGCCGCTGCACATGAACTCCGACACCAGGCCACAGCCGCACCTCCTGTAACAACTGGAGTCCCAGGCCCCATGTGCCACAAACTGTGCGCCTCAGCCTTTGGACTTCAAAGCCACATGAGGGTACATCAATAGATGATAATGCACAAAGACAATTGTCATTCTCGGTCACCGAGAGACTACCACTATATTTATCAACTGAGGTTCTTCCCTGTTATAGTATAGTACTGCTTCAAGATTGCAGCATACTCTTCTCTGGTATTTGGGGTAGACCCAGCTACCTTTGTTTCCCAAAGTGTGTCTGTAGAGGAAGTGGTCATATTGCCTTGCTCTGGGGAGGCTTGTGGCTGATTTGTCCAGCTAGATTTAGCAACCCCAGGTAACCAGTTTTTCTGTTGGTTTATGGGCTGGGATGATCTCTGTTCTTCTGCTTTCTTACCTATGCCACGTGGCTTGGTTTGGAAAAATCCACTGCTCTGGGGTCTGTTTCATCAAGCACTCTGCTGCCAAGTAGGAGTGTGTGGTTTCCTGCAGTTCAGCTAGTCCCACACTCTGTTCCCTTATTACATCAGATGCTCTGCTGCCATATGAGAGTTTTGTATGTTTCCTGCCCTTTCTGTCTTCTGTACTTGTGTTGAATGGCTCAGATTGGGCTCATTCCTATTCTGTAGTTTTGTTATCCCTTGTGGATTTGCAGCATATTGGGTTTGTTTAAGTTCTGCTAGTTCTTTCTTTCTCTCTCTCTC